>NC_135978.1:25292756-25642131 GCF_053455715.1 Rhinoraja longicauda
ACCTCTCTTCCATTGACTCCATCTATACCTCATGCAGCCTCAGCAAGGACCAGTCTCATCTGGTCCCTCCTCTCCCCTCTCCCATCAGGTAAGAGATACAGAAGTTTGAAAATGCATACATCCGGATTCAGGGACCGTTTCTTCCCAACTGTTAGCAGGCAACTGTATGGTGCTCTCACTAGCTAGAGTGCGGTCCTGACCTCCCATCTACCTCACTGGAGACCTTTGAACTAACTTTAATTGGACTTTATCTTGCACTAAATGTTGCACCCTTTATCTGTGTGCTGTGGACAGCTTCATTGAAATGATTGTACAGTCTTTTCTTTGACTGGATGGCACGCAAACAAAAGTTTTATCCCTATATCTCGGTTCATGTGACAATAATAAACTACACTAACCTAAATCATCCTCCAATAGTAATGGTCCACAACTCTGGAGAGCGTAGCCCACATCACACATGACAGAAGGCACCTCCCAACGATGGGGGCGCCTCCTGCAACCGACCTTGAGGCCGAAGAAGGTACAAACCCCCGGGTGTCCATGCATTAGCCTCATCACCCAGCGCAGAATCCAAAGCAAGTCATCCTCCATCGCAAGAAGAACAACATTGTAATGAAGAAGTGGTGCAGCAGGTGGAGAGTTTGCGCCAATGATAGACCACAACTCACATTGACAGTGTCCCCCTGCGCTGGCCATGACTATAGTGGGCAGCGGTCTCAGGGCCAGGCCTTGGTCTCAAGCCCCAGCCCAGCAGCACAAGCTGGGGACGGCAATCTCTGCAGAGATAAAGAGCAGCGTTGTCAGATGTGATATCCGATGGAAAACGCTGAGAATTAAGGCCTTCTCTGCTCTCAGTCAAATTTTTAAAAATCCCAGACACTAATCCGAAGAACAGCAGGTGAATTCTCCCAGCGATTCGTGTTCAATATTTGAGCAAAGCGCAAAGTGCTGGAGTAACACGGCAAGTCAGACAGCATCTCTGGAGAACGTAGGTAGGGTCGGGACCCTTCCTCAGACTGGGTTGGAGTAAAGGGGGAGAAAGCTGGAGAAGAGAGGTGGAGGCAGGACAAAGCCTAGTAAGTGACGGGAGGAAAGACACAAAAAGCTGGAGTAACTCAGCGGGTCAGGCAGCATCTCTGGATAGAAGGACCGAGTGACGTTTCGGGTCGAGACCCTTCTTCAGAAGTGACAGGAGGATACAGATGAGAGGGGTTTGATTGACAGATGGCTGGAGTAAGTGATAAAGGTTTAATTTAGTTTAGTTTAGTTTATTGTCACCTGCAGTGAAATGTTTTTTTGTTTCGTTCTATCCAGTCAGTGGAAAGACTATGCATGATTACAATCCAACCGCCCACAGTGTACAGATACAGAATAAAGGGAATAAAGGTTTAGTGCAAGATAATGTAGTTGGTGATAGGATGGTTCAGTTGCTGGGAAGAAAATGGCCCTGAATCTGGAGGTATGCGTTTTCACATTTCTGAACCTTTTGCCTGATGGGAGAGGGGGAGAAAAGGGAGATTCGTCCTTGACAAGGCTAGAGGTGAAAAGGAGATAAAAGGGTGTCAGATAAGGAGAGAAGTGGGCTGAAATGTAATGCCAGAGGGATGGATATAGATGGAAGGGAATGGGGGGAGAGGAGAGGGGGGGGGGGGAATAAAACCCTATCCACCTATCACTTGCCAGGCTTTGTCAGCCTCCAGCTCTCTTTTCCAGCTTATTCTCCCCTCCCCCTATTGCAATCAGTCTGAAGAAGGGTCCAGAGGGCGGCACGGTAGCGCAGCGGTAGAGTTGCTGCTTTACAGCGAATGCAGCGCCGGAGACTCAGGTTCGATCCTGACTACGGGTGCTGCACTGTAAGGAGTTTGTACGTTCTCCCCGTGACCTGCGTGGGTTTTCTCCGAGATCTTCGGTTTCCTCCCACACTCCAAAGACGTACAGGTATGTAGGTTAATTGGCTGGGTAAAATGTAAAAATTGTCCCTAGTGGGTGTAGGATAGTGTTAATGTACGGGGATCGCTGGGCGGCACGGACTTGGAGGGCCGAAAAAGCCTGTTTCCGGCTGTATATATATGATATGATATGATATGATATGACCCCTAATGTGATCTGTCTATTCCCTCCACAGACGCTGCCTGAGCCGCTGAGTTCCTCCAGCACTTTGTGTTTTGCTCAGGGTTCCAGCATCTGCAATCTCCCTTTTGCTCAGTATTTTACCCTCTTCATATGCACCTCCAGGGCCGACAATCTCCACCTTTCAAACGGGCAGGAAGAGCGGGTGTCACCACCTCCACGTTCCATCCCATGATATTTCTACTTGGAAAGACATCAGAAGCACCTTTATCTTCAGTGAATCAAAATCCTTGGAACATCCTCCTCACTCGCCCCCACCGCCACTAACAGTGTCTTCCTTCTTTGAAAGGAGTCACGTAGCTCAAGAAAGTGTCCCACCACCACTTTCCCAAGGGCTTTTAGGAAGTGGCAAAAATTGCTGACAAATCTTGAGACACAAAGACTGGTGGCTAAATATATTTACAGTGCCCTCCATAATGTTTGGGAGAAAGACCCATCATTTATTCATTTGCCTCTGTGCTCCACAATTTGAGATTTATAATAGAAAAATGTCACATGTGGTTAAAGTGCACATTGTCAGATTTTATTAAAGGGTATTTTTATACATTTTGTTTTCACCAATGTGAAATTACAGCTGTGTTTATACATAGTCCCCCCATTTCAGGGCACCATAATGTTTGGGACACATGGCTTCACAGGCGTTTGTAATTGCTCAGGTGTGTTTAATTCCCTCCTTAATGCAGGTATAAGAGAGCTCTCAGCACCTAGTGTTTCCTCCAGTCTTTCCATCTCCTTTGGAAACTTTTATTGCTGTTTATCAACATGAGGACCAAAGTTGTGCCAATGAAAGTCAAAGAAGCCATTATGGGACTGAGAAACAAGAATAAAACTGTCAGAGACATCAGCCAAACCTTAGGCTCACCAAAATCAACTGTTTGGAACATCATTAAGAAGAAAGAGAGCACTGGTGAGCTGACTAATCGCAAAGGGACTGGCAGGCCAAGGAAGACCTCCACAGCTGATGACAGAAGAATGGGAACAGAAGTTCTAGAGGGGAAAAGAAATTAAGGGCAGGGCCAATTGTGAACGATGTGAGAGGGGAGGTAAATACAGAAGTTAAAGTGTTGTACTTAAATGCGCGTAGTATAAAAAATAAAGTGGATGAGCTTGAGGCTCAGTTAGTCATGGGCAAGTATGATGTTGTAGGGATCACTGAGACATGGCTACAAGAGGACCAGGGCTGGGAACTGAATATTCAGGGGTACACAACGTATAGAAAAGACAGACAGGTGGGCAGAGGGGGTGGGGTTGCTCTGATGGTAAGGAATGATATTCATTCCCTTGCAAGGGGTGACATAGAATCAGGAGATGTTGAATCAGTATGGATAGAAATGAGAAATTGTAAGGGTAAAAAGACCCTAATGGGAGTTATCTATAGGCCCCCAAACAGTAGCCTCGACATAGGGTGCAAGTTGAATCAGGAGATAAAATTGGCGTGTCAAAAATGTAATGCTACGGTGGTTATGGGAGATTTCAACATGCAGGTAGACTGGGAAAATCAGGTTGGAAATGGACCCCAGGAAAGAGAGTTTGTAGAGTGCCTTCGAGATGGATTCTTAGAACAGCTTGTACTGGAGCCTACCAGGGAGAAGGCAATTCTGGATTTAGTGTTGTGTAATGATCCTGATCTGATAAGGGGACTAGAGGTAAAAGAGCCATTAGGAGGCAGTGATCACAACATGATAAGTTTTACTCTGCAAATGGAAAGGCAGAAGGGAAAATCGGAAGTGTCGGTATTACAGTATAGCAAAGGGGATTACAGAGGCATGAGGCAGGAGCTGGCCAAAATTGATTGGAAGGAGGCCCTAGCAGGGAAGACGGTAGAACAGCAATGGCAGGTATTCCTGGGAATAATGCAGAGGTTGCAGGATCAATTTATTCCAAAGAGGTGGAAAGACTCTAAGGGGAGTAAGAGACACCTGTGGCTGACAAGGGAAGTCAGGGACAGCATAAAAATTAAGGAGAGGAAGTATAACATAGCAAAGAAGAGTGGGAAGACAGAGGATTGGGACTCTTTTAAAGAGCAACAAAAGTTAACTAAAAAGGCAATACGGGGAGAAAAGATGAGGTACGAGGGTAAACTAGCCAATAATATAAAGGAGGATAGCAAAAGTTTTTTTAGGTACGTGAAGAGGAAAAAAATAGTCAAGGCAAATGTGGGTCCCTTGAAGACAGAAGCAGGGGAATTTATTATGGGGAACAAAGAAATGGCAGACGAGTTAAACCGTTACTTTGGATCTGTCTTCACTGAGGAAGATACACACAATCTCCCAAATGTTCTAGGGGCCGGAGAACCTAGGGTGATGGAGGAACTGAAGGAAATCCACATTAGGCAGGAAATGGTTTTGGGTAGACTGATGGGACTGAAGGCTGATAAATCCCCAGGGCCTGATGGTCTGCATCCCAGAGTACTTAAGGAGGTGGCTCTAGAAATAGTGGAAGCATTGGAGATCATTTTTCAATGTTCTATAGATTCAGGATCAGTTCCTGTGGATTGGAGGATAGCAAATGTTATCCCACTTTTTAAGAAAGGAGGGAGAGAGAAAACGGGTAATTATAGACCAGTTAGTCTGACATCAGTGGTGGGGAAGATGCTGGAGTCAATTATAAAAGACGAAATTGCTGAGCATTTGGATAGCAGTAACGGGATCATTCCGAGTCAGCATGGATTTAGGAAGGGGAAATCATGCTTGACAAATCTACTGGAATTTTTTGAGGATGTAACTAGGAAAATTGACAAGGGAGAGTCAGTGGATGTGGTGTACCTCGACTTTCAGAAAGCCTTCGACAAGGTCCCACATAGGAGATTATTGGGCAAAATTAGGGCACATGGTATTGGGGGTAGGGTACTGACATGGATAGAAAATTGGTTGACAGACAGAAAGCAAAGAGTGGGGATAAATGGGTCCCTTTCGGAATGGCAGACAGTGACCAGTGGGGTACCGCAAGGTTCGGTGCTGGGACCCCAGCTATTTACGATATACATTAATGACTTAGACGAAGGGATTAAAAGTACCATTAGCAAATTTGCAGATGATACTAAGTTGGGGGGTAGTGTGAATTGTGAGGAAGATGCAATAAGGCTGCAGGGTGACTTGGACAGGTTGTGTGAGTGGGCGGATACATGGCAGATGCAGTTTAATGTAGATAAGTGTGAGGTTATTCACTTTGGAAGTAAGAATAGAAAGGCAGATTATTATCTGAATGGTCAAGTTAGGAGGAGGGGGAGTTCAACGAGATCTGGGTGTCCTAGTGCATCAGTCAATGAAAGGAAGCATGCAGGTACAGCAGGCAGTGAAGAAAGCCAATGGAATGTTGGCCTTCGTAACAAGAGGAGTTGAGTATAGGAGCAAAGAGGTCCTTCTACAGTTGTACCGGGCCCTGGTGAGACCGCACCTGGAGTACTGTGTGCAGTTTTGGTCTCCAAATTTGAGGAAGGATATTCTTGCTATGGAGGGCGTGCAGCGTAGGTTCACTAGGTTAATTCCCGGAATGGCGGGGCTGTCGTATGTTGAAAGGCTGGAGCGATTGGGCTTGTATACACTGGAATTTAGAAGGATGAGGGGGGATCTTATTGAAACATATAAGATAATTAGGGGATTGGACACATTAGAGGCAGATAACATGTTCCCAATGTTGGGGGAGTCCAGAACAAGGGGCCACAGTTTAAGAATAAGGGGTAGGCCATTTAGAACGGAGATGAGGAAGAACTTTTTCAGTCAGAGGGTGGTGAAGGTGTGGAATTCTCTGCCTCAGAAGGCAGTGGAGGCCAGTTCGTTGGATGCTTTCAAGAGAGAGCTGGATAGAGCTCTTAAGGATAGCGGAGTGAGGGGTTATGGGGAGAAGGCAGGAACGGGGTACTGATTGAGAGTGATCAGCCATGATCGCATTGAATGGCGGTGCTGGCTCGAAGGGCTGAATGGCCTACTCCTGCACCTATTGTCTATTGTCTGTTGTCTAATTCTCTCTATAATAAAGAAAAATCCCCAAACACCTGTCCGACAGATCAGAAACACTCTTCAGCAGTCAGATGTGGATTTGTCAATGACCACTATCTGCAGAAGTCTTCACGAACAGAAATACAGAGGCTACACTGCAAGATGTAAACCACTGGTTAGCCGCAAAAATAGGATGGCCAGGTTACAGTTTGCCAAGAAGTACTTAAAAGAGCAAGCACAGTTCTAGGAAAAAGGTCTTGTGGACAGATGAGACGAAGATTAACTTATATCAGAGTGATGGTAAGAGCAAAGTATGGAGGAGAGAAAGAACTGCCCAAGATCCAAAGCATACCACCTCATCTGTGAAACACGGTGGTGGGGGTGTTATGGCCTGGGCATTTATGGCTGCTGAAGGTACTGGCTCACTTATCTTCATTGATGATACAACTGCTGATGGTAGTAGTGTAATGAATTCTGAAGTGTATAGACACATCCTATCTGCTCAAGTTCAAACAAATGCCTCAAAACTCATTGGCCGGCGGTTCATTCTACAGCAAGACAATGATCCCAAACATACTGCTAAAGCAACAAAGGAGTTTTTCAAAGCTAAAAAATTGTAAATTCTTGAGTGGCCAAGTCAATCACCCGATCTGAACCCAATTGAGCATGCCTTTTATATGCTGAAGAGAACACTGAAGGGGACTAGCCCCTAAAACAAGCATAAGCTAAAGATGGCTGCAACACAGGCCTGGCAGAGCATCACCAGAGAAGACACCCAGCAACTGGTGATGTCCATGAATCACAGACTTCAAGCAGTCATTGCATGCTCTCTCTCATCTGGACAGCCAGGGGGGCTATGTGAGGATGCTGTTCATTGACTTTAGTTCAGCATTCAACACAATAGTCCCCAGCAGACTGGTTGAGAAGCTGCTGGAACTGCGGCTTGGCACCCCTCTGTGTGCCTGGGTCCTGGACTTTCTCACCGCCAGGCCCCACGTGGTCAGGATGGGGGAACACACATCTAGCTCCCTCTCCCTGAACATAGGATCCCCCCAGGGTTGCGTCCTTAGCCCCCTACTGTACTCCCTGTACACACATGACTGTGGGGCCAGGTTCAGCTCAAACTCCATCATCAAGTTTGCTGATGACACTGTAGTCGTGGGCCGGATCTCCGACAACGATGAGAAGGCCTACCGGGAGGAGGTGGCTGATCTGGCACTCTGGTGTCAGGACTATAGCCTCCTCTTGAATGTCACTAAAACTAAGGACTTTAGAAGGGCTAAACATCCAAGGACGTACACGCCACTGGAGATAAATGGGTCTACTGTGGATAGGGTGAGCAGTTTTAAATACTTGGGAGTCCACATCACAGAGGATCTGACATGGACAACACACATTGCCGCACTGGTGGGTAAGGCAAAGCAGCGCCTTTACCACCTTAGACAGCTGAGGAAATTCAGAGTGTCTCTGAGGATCCTTCATTGCTTCTACTCTGGGGCTGTAGAGAGCATCCTGTCCGGCAACATTACAGTCTGGTTTGGGAGCAGCTCTGCCCAGGACAGGATGGCCCTGCAGAGAGTAGTGCGTTCGGCAGAACGCACCATGGGAACTACACTCGCCCCCCTGCAGGACCTATACATCAGGAGGTGCAGATCCAGAGCAAGCAAGATTATGAGGGACCCCTGCCACCCCAGTAACGGACTGTTCCAGCTGCTACGGTCAGGCAAACGCCTCCGCTGTCACGCTGTGAAAACGGAGAGGATGAGACGGAGTTTCTTCCCACAGGCCATCAGGACTGTCAACTTTTATAACTCCAGGGACTAAATTTTGTCTAAACTATATTAACTTTATTTATATGCTGTAACTGTAATTCTATTTTGTGCACAATCCGCAGGCATTGCCACTTTTATTTCACTGCACATGCACATCGTTTATGTGTATGTGACAAATAAACTTGACTTGACTTGCAACAAAATACTAAACATGACTACTTTCATTTACATGACATTGCTGTGTCCCAACCACACAATTATGGAGCCCTGAAATGGGGGGACCTATGTATAAACACTGCTGTAATTTCTACATGGTGAAACCAAAATGTATAAAAATGGCCTTTATTAAAATCTGACAATGAGCACCTTAACCACATGTGATTTTTTTTCTCTCTATTACAAATCTCAAATTGTGGAGTACAGAGGCAAATAAATAAATGATGGGTCTTTGTCCCAAACATTATGGAGCGCACTGTGTTGCAACAGCCTGAAAGAAAAAATCATGCTTTTCTGTCAGCATCCCCAAAGAAGTTACCTACATTTTTCCGCATTTGAAAAATTGCTGGTTTTCACTCACAGCCCAAAGAAAATCATAAATAAAAAAGATTGCCCAGTTATTTATTTCATTCCCATTTTGGAACCTTAACTTGTCTGCTAGATGTGCTCCATTAGTAATGATCATAGAGTCATAGTCATAGAGTGATACAGTGTGGAAACAGGCCCTTCGGCCCATAGGCTTGTATACACTGGAATTTAGAAGGATGAGAGGAGATCTTATCGAAACGTATAAGATTATTAAGGGATTGGACACGTTAGAGGCAGGAAACATGTTCCCAATGTTGGGGGAGTCCAGAACAAGGGGCCACAGTTTAAGAATAAGGGGTAGACCATTTAGAACTGAGATGAGGAAAAACTTTTTCAGTCAGAGAGTTGTGAATCTGTGGAATTCTCTGCCTCAGAAGGCAGTGGAGGCCAATTCTCTGAATGCATTCAAGAGAGAGCTAGATAGAGCTCTTAAGGATAGCAGAGTCAGGGGGTATGGGGAGAAGGCAGGAACGGGGTACTGATTGAGAATGATCAGCCATGATCACATTGAATGGTGGTGCTGGCTCGAAGGGCCGAATGGCCTCCTCCTGCACCTATTGTCTATTGCCCACACCAGCCAACATGTCCCAGCGACACTAGTCCCACCTGCCAGCATTTGGTCCATAGCCCTCCAAACCTATCCTATCCATGTACTTGTCTAATTGCTTCTTAAATGTTGGGATAGTCCCTGCCTCAACGACCTCCTCTGGCAGCTTGTTCCATACGCTCTGTGTGAAAAAGTGAAAAGATTACCCTCAGATTCCTATTAAATCCTTTCCCCATCATGATTCAGAAAGGTTGGCTGTAAACACGGAGGAGGTGAAAGGCGCTACTGAAATGCAATTTCTACCTCAGCTCTGCCGTGGGACACGTTATGTGTCGGCTATTTCCAGGCATGGTGGCTACTGTCCACCCCCCACCTCCACGGCATGATGATATTTCCATCCCAGCCTCGTGGTCTCTCCGGGAAGGATCTGCGGGAATTAGTGTCGGGTTTGAGGGCAGCGACTGGACCGCCGGCCCGGCACCGCTGGGAAATACTCTGAAGCTGCCACGACGCATTTCACTTAGGATGCTAAGGAGCTGTCAGGAGGCAGGAATCCATAATCCTCCTTTGGCCTGCGCTGAAGATGGAGCGCAGAAGGCAGAGGTCGCCGAGAGGTGCTTTGATGCTCCCCGTTAGCCAGCGCACAGGTAGAAGAAGACTCTTCCAGTCGGCGCGTCAGAAACAAAGTTCAAGAATCTTTCATGTGGGGGTCGGTGACCTTCACACTGAAGCAGCTGCTTACCTCTGCCTGCCTGCCATCTGCATTTAATGACACGTCATAAGGAGCTGTCTGAGCTTGCAGGGGTAAGCGGTGAAGGACAGTGCACAAACACACTCACACTCTCTCTCACACACTCTCTCACACACAAATACAAACACACACTCACACACGCACTCACACTCTATCACACACACACTCTCTCACACACACGCACACGCTCTCTCACACACACACACGCTCACACTCTCTCACACACACACACACGCACTCAAACTCTATCACACACACACTCTCTCACACACACACACACTCACACACACACACACACACACACTCTCTCACACACACGCACTCACACTCTCTCACACATACACATGCACACGCACACACACCACTCTGCAGTGACCCAGCCAACACCTCACGCCACACTCATTCTCCTCATTCTCCATGCCAATTCTCTGACCTTCAAGTTTACAAAAGAAATTACAGCAGAATTCTTGAGAGACAAAGACTGGAGGCTAAGTATAACACAATTGCCTGAAAGAAAGAAAAAATCCTTTTCTGCAAGCTTCCCAAATGAAGTTGCCCACATCTTTTTGTTATCCAAATATTTATACTTTTCAGTGCAGTTATTATCTAAGCACCAGCAGTAAAGCTTACAAGCAACATCATTTTTCATTTCACTGCAGTGGCGCAGCTGATAGAGCCTCTGCCTCACGGCGCCAGAGACCCGGGATCGAATGGTGTCTGTGTGGAGTTTGCACGTTCTCCCTGTGATTACCTGGGTTCCTCCCGCGTCCCAAAGACATGCGGGTTTGTAGGTTAATTGTTCTGTTAATTGCCCCTGGTGTGTAGGAAATGAACGCAAAATATGTGAAAGTGAGGTGACATAGAACTAGAGTGAGTGGGGGATCGATGGCCATGGCCTGGTGCATCGAAGAGCCTGTTTCCATGCCAACTAACCAATCAATCAGTCAATCAATCTGTGATCAACAACAAGGTTGTCAGATTCAGCTTAGATGTGATTCCACTGAATGGCTCTGGAAACTCTGATCTTTCTGTATAAACACCAGCCATATATGTGTGTAGATATACGTGTCGAGGCAGTGGGGGGCGATGGGGGTGGGGGACTTCAATGGTTGGTCTTAAAAGGAAAGCAAACTCAGTCAAGGTTCAGCCACAAGGAACTGCAAATGCAGGGATCTTGAATAAAACGCAAAGTGCCGGAGTTACTCAGTGGGTCAGGCAGCGTCTGTGGACGGGTGAAGAGCCCCGACGCGCGGGGCCTGTCCATTCCCACAGCAGATGCTGCCTGACGCACTGCGTTCCTCTGGCACTTTGTGTTTAGGTCTAAGTTCAACCCACTGCGCAGCTACACAGAACCAGTGACCCGGGAGCTGGGGAGGAGGCTGTGAGAGAGGATTTGTGAAAGAACAACGGAAAGTGCTGGAGTGAGTTAGCGGGTCAGGCAGCATCTTTAGACTTCAGTCTTTAGTGATAGAGCACGTAAACAAGGCCTTCTGCCCATCTGGTCCACGCCGACCAGCAATCACCCTGTACACTCGCAATGTCCTACGCACTGAGGACAATTTTACAACTTCCAGAAGCCAATTAACCTCCAAACCTGTACATCTTTGGAGTGTGAGAGTAAACTGGAGCAGCTGGAGAAAACCCTCACATCACAAAGAGAACGTACAAACTATGTTCAGACAGCACCCGTGGTCAAACCTGATCAAACCTGGGTGTGTGGTCAGGCAGCAACTCCACCACTGCGCCACTGTGCTGGCCCCCCAAGAGAACATGGAGAACGTTCTTCAGAGAACATGGATAGGCGACGTTTTTGGTCGGGACCCTTCTTCAGACTGATTGCAGGGGGTGGGCAGGAAACAAAGCTTGAAGAGTGGAAGGGCAGGGCAGAGCATGGGCTGTAATAGGTGAACACTGGTGAGAGGGTTTTTCCATAGGCGAAAGAGAGGATTTGAGCTTGGTCTTCATTTTGAGATTGCGATGGTCCACAAAGTGCACCTCCTGTGCTTTGAGATTGCTCCGCTTTGCGTTTATTTAAACCCAGATTTTCTTTTCCACTTCCAAAATACGAACAGTTGAAATTCATTCCTGCGCCCACAGATATTCAAAATTTGATTTAAAAAATATCTGTTCCTTATTAAAAATACATTTCCAGTGAGTGTATTTTCACGCTTCTCTCTCAGCAGGGTGCCACATTACTAATGCAACCTGCCCACCTCAATATGGCATCTGAAGAATTCAATAATTGCCTGAAAAATGTTGCCTACATTGGCTGGGGGAGTATTAAGGCAGAAACAGCAGTGCCTAATGTAGCAAGCTAGTCAAATGTCACTGCAATGCTGCTTTATCTATCTTAGACAGTCCTCTATGGAAGGGAATTCTGTGCATTCCCAACTCTTGAGATGGTGGTCGGGGTAGGGGTGGATGGAGCAAGAGCTGACCGTGGAATTTTTTTGCTTAAAGGCAATCGACCCAAGGCGTGGCAGTCAATGGTCAAAGATAAGTGGTTTAGATATTGGTTTATTATTGCCACGTGTACCGAGAGGCAGTGAAAAGCTTTTGTTTACATGCTATCCAATTAAATCAGAGAAGACTCTATTTGAGTACAATCAAGCCATGCACAAGTACAACAGGTCGCGCAAAGTAAAAAATACCAGAAGGCAGAATATAATTTTCCAGCATTTATAGTGTTTCAGTTCCAGAGAAGAAGTCCAATGTTCCTAATGAGGTAGGTTGGAAGGATGTGCTGGCCCTGGACAGAGTCCAAAGGAGGTTAACAAGAATAATCCCAGGAATGAGAAGGTTAACGTATGATGAGCGTTTGTCGGCACTGGGCCTGTACTCGCTGGAGTTTAGAAGAATGAGGGGGACCTCATTGAAATGTACAGAATAGTAAAAGGCTTGGATAGAGTAGATGTGGAGAAGATGTTTCCACTAGTGGGAGAGTCTAGGACCAGAGGTCATAGCCTCAGAATTAAAGGACGTTCATTTAGGAAGGACATGAAAATAAATTTATTTAGTCAGAGGTTGGAGAATCTGTGGAATACCTTTTCACAGAAGGCTGTGGAGGCCAAGTCAATGGATATTTTTAAAGCAGAGATAGATAAGATTCTTGCTCAGTACGGGTGTCAGGGGTTATGGGGACAAGCCAGGAGAATGGGTTAGGTAGGAGAGATAGAACAGCCATGATTGAATTTCGGAGTAGACTTTATGGGCCAAATGGCCTATCACTTATGACCTTATGACCCTAACCGATGGGAGGATTGTTCTGTAAATGGTCCATGGGGGGAGTCCAGAACAAGGGGCCACAGTTTAAGAATAAGGGGTAGGCCATTTAGAACTGAGATGAGGAAAAACCTATTCAGTCAGAGAGTCGTGAATCTGTGGAATTCTCTGCCTCAGAAGGCAGTGGAGGCCAATTCTCTGAATGCATTCAAGAGAGAGCTGGATAGAGCTCTTAAGGATAGCGGAATCAGGGGGTATGGGGGGAAGGCAGGAACGGGGTACTGATTGAGAATGATCAGCCATGATCACATTGAATGGCGGTGCTGGCTCGAAGGGCCGAATGGCCTCCTCCTGCACCTATTGTCTATTGTCTATCAGCCATGATCACATTGAATGGCGGTGCTGGTTCGAAGGGGCGAATGGCCTCCTCCTGCACCTATTGTCTATTGTCTATCAGCCATGATCACATTGAATGGCGGTGCTGGTTCGAAGGGGCGAATGGCCTCCTCCTGCACCTATTGTCTATTGTCTATTGTAATCTGACACTAGAGGGGAAGAAGCTGTTCCTGAGTCTGATGCTATGTGCTTTCAAACGTTTGTATTTTCCGCCTGATGGGAGTGGGAAGAAGGAGGAATGGCCGTGGAAAATAAAGGTCCTTGATTATGTTGGGGGAGTCCAGAACAAGGGGCCACAGTTTAAGAATAAGGGGTAGGCCATTTAGAACTGAGATGAGGAAGAACTTTTTCAGTCAGAGAGTGGTGAAGGTGTGGAATTCTCTGCCTCAGAAGGCAGTGGAGGCCAGTTCGTTGGATGCTTTCAAGAGGGAGCTGGATAGAGCTCTTAAGGATAGCGGAGTGAGGGGGTATGGGGAGAAGGCAGGAACGGGGTACTGATTGAGAGTGATCAGCCATGATCGCATTGAATGGCGGTGCTGGCTCGAAGGGCTGAATGGCCTACTCCTGCACCTATTGTCTATTGTCTATTGTCTATTATGTTGGCTGCTTTCCTGAAACTGCACGAAGTGCAGATGGAGTCAATGGTGAGGAGTCCGATCTCCTTGATGGACAGGGCCACACCCACAATTCTCTACAATTTCTTGTGGTCTTGGGCAGAGCTGTTTCCCAAACCAAGAATTGGAAAAATATCCAGTGAGAAAGAGATTTTTAAAAATTGCAGATTGGTGTTATGATCAGCAAAGGCAGTGGAACCAGATTCAACAACAGTGAATCCCTCTCCACTTGTACCGTTTACAATGGATGCACAATTCACAACTTTCCTTTCCCCAGCTCAACAATTCGCAACTCATTGTCCTTTTGGCTCACACCTGCCTCTTCATCTCTGGCCTTTGTCCAACATTCTGCCCATCAAATACTTCCCTCGCCGGTGTTCACCTATTGCCAGCTCTGCTCTGTCCAGCCCCTCCTCTCTCCCAGCTTTCTATCCCGCCCAACTGTAATCAGTATGAAGAAGGGTCCCGACCCGAAACGTCACCTCTCCATGTTCTCCAGAGATGCTGCCTGACCCGCTGAGTTACTCCAGCATTTTGTGTAGGAAAATAACTGCAGATGCTGGTACAAATCGAAGGTATCACAAAATGCTGGAGTAACTCGGCGGGTCAGGCAGCATCCAAGGAATGGGTGACGTTTCGGGTCGCGATGTTCCCGATGTTGGGGAAGTCCAGAACAAGGGGTCACAGTTTAAGGATCAGGGGGAAGTCTTTTTGGACCGAGATGAGAAAGTTTTTTTTCACAGAGAGTGGTGAATCTGTGGAATTCTCTGCCACAGAAGGTAGTTGAGGCCAGTTCATTGGCTATATTTAAGAGGGAGTTAGATGTGGCCCTTGTGGCTAAAGGGATCAGGGGGTATGGAGAGAAGGCAGGTACGGGATACTGAGTTGGATGATCAGCCATGATCATATTGAATAGCGGTGCAGGCTCGAAGGGCCGAATGGCCTACTCCTGCACCTATTTTCTATGTTTCTATGTTTCTATGTTACTCCAGCATTTTGTGATACCTCAGCATCTTGTGTCATCTTTTCAATAGTAGTGAGCTGTGGGAATGATGCTAAATTGGGTAATGTATTTGAAAAGCTAGCAGGGAAACGATGGTCGGAGTGGCCTTCTCGTGTGCTACAAGATCTCCCACCTCAAAGCACCAGCCACATGGCAGGGGGCTAAGACAAGCATTTAGCAACGAGCAAATTACAGGCGTGAAAGAAAAGATGAATTGTGCTGAGCCTGCATGTTGAAACAAGCGAGCAATAAAAAAATAAAATTATCTCCAAAACATGCCTTGCTTTGTCAATGGCAATTGATGAATAATTAAGAGAGAGAGAGAGGCCTAGCTATGGATTGGCAATTTCTTTACAGCTAAATGGTCTTTCCACTTTCACCTCTCAGCAATCAGCTGCAGGATCCATCTGTGTCACATGTAGAGGGCAGAAATATTTCGACTATCAAACAAGCTGTCATTTCGGAGAATTTTGCAGAAATTACCAGCTCCATCAAACTGCATCAGTAATTTTGCTCTCAGCTGTCAAAGTTGTGGGCAAATAATGGAACTTCTGACACGCACCAGCTAAAGGATAAAAAGGCTTGTCTACTGGATTATCTTTAAGCCAGTTACAAAAAAAAATAATATATTTTCCATCTCCTCGATGAGCACATGATAAACCACACAAACAGACAGAACGATCCAGCAGAGGCTGTCAACTCTGCAGGAATGGGCTGGAGTCTCCAGGTACCGAAGGTTAAACTCTGGGTAAAACACAAAGTGCTGGAGGAACCCAGTGGGTCAGGCCAGGCAGCGTCCGTGAAGGTGAGGCTTTGGGCCGGGACCCCATTTCAGACTGATCTGAAGTCTCTGAATCTCTGGGTTACTGAGACAAGCAAACCCATGTCACAGAACAAACATCGCAAGGATAATGAAAAATTGTGCACTGGAATTTAAAATTTCATGCATATGGATTTAGAAAGGGATTGCTTGACTGGCAGCCAAGAATCATTCCAATCCCATAAGGAAACATTTTATTATTCGCTCATGAAATATGAGTATTGTTGACAATTTTCTGGGAGCTATTACATGTAGACTATAGCAGATAGGGCACCAGTGAATCAGATGGGTGTTCACAACACCCATGTTCACAACACACGGATGGGTGTTCCCTCCGTAACTCCCAGTCCACTCGTCCCTTCCTACCCAAACCACCCCAACCTCGGGCACTTTCCCCTGCAACCGCACGAGATGCAACACCTGTCCCTTTACCTCCCCACTCAACTCCATCTGACCCAAACAGTCTTTCCAGGTGAGACAGAGGTTCACCTGCACTTCCTCCAACCTCATCTATTGCATCCGCTGCTCTAGATGTCAACTTATTTACATCGGCGAAACCAAGCGCAGGCTCGGCGATCGCTTCGCTGAACACCTGCGCTCGGTCCGCATTAACCAAACTGATCTCCCGGTGGCCGAGCACTTCAACTCCCCCTCCCATTCCCAGTCTGACCTTTCTGTCATGGGCCTCCTCCAGTGCCATAGTGAGGCCCACCGGAAATTGGAGGAACAGCGCCTCATATTTTGCCTGGGCAGTTTGCAGCCCAGTGGTATGAACATCGACTTCTCCAACTTTAGATAGTTCCTCTGTCCCTCCCTTCCTCTCCTCCTTCCCAGATCTCCCTCTATCTTCCTGTCTCCACCTATATCCTTCCTTTGTCCCGCCCCCCTGACATCAGTCTGAAGAAGGGTCTCGACCCGAAACGTCACCCATTCCTTCTCTCCCGAGATGCTGCCTGACCTGCTGAGTTACTCCAACATTTTGTGAATAAATTGATTTGTACCAGCATCTGTAGTTATTTTCTTATACTGGGTGTTCACAACTCTCTGTCCATCAGATAGAACACAGACCATAGAAAAGTATGACATGGAGACAGGCCCTTCGGCCCATGATGTCAAGATAGACTAATGTCATCTGCCTACGCATGGTCCATATCCCTCCATTCCCGCCTATCCATGTGCCTATCGAAAAGCCTCTTCAACACCAATATTGTATCTGCCTCCACCACCACTCTTGGCAGTGCGTTCCAGGCACCCACCCACCACACCTCTTTCTGTAATGGGGCAACCTCAACTAACGCAATACTCCAAATGCAGCCTAATCAAAGTCCTGTACAGCTGAATCAGGACTTCCTCACTCTTGTACTCAATGGCCTGACCAATGAAAGTGAGCATTCTATGCCACTCTATCTCCTTGTGTTGCCACGTTCCGGGAGCTATGGATCTAAGATTCTAAGATCCCTCCGCACATCAGTGCTGTTACGGGTGTTGCCATCAACCATATACTTTCCCTTTACACATGGTTACCATGACCGAGACTTTGCTTTGAAATTCAAATTTATTTCACTAATCATGTGTGAACCCGCATCTCCGGATCAACAGGGAGGGAAGGCAAGGCAAGGCATAACAGATATGATGGACAACCAATGTTGGACAACCAATGTTGGGCGTTGGAGGCAAAAGGGTGTATGCACAAACAGAGCTATAGGTTTCATCATTAACCCAGATTGACTGGTCCCGATTTCACACCCCCTACCTAATCTGTTTCCTACACAATAATTACCAATCTTTCAAAGAAAACATGTTTCAAGCCTAAGTTCTGAGTTATTGTTAAGAGAGTGGACAGCCTTTTAGAACATTGAACAGCACAGCAGAGCACAGGAACTGGCCCTTCAGCCCACAATGTCCATGTCGAACATGATGCCAGGTTAAACTAACCTCCTCTGCCTGTACGTCATCCATATTCTTCATTCCCTGCATTACCTTGTGCCAATCTAAAAGCCTCTTAAATGCCACTATTGCGTCTTTTCCGAGGTGTTTTCAGAATGGTCCGAAAGTGGACCTGGTTTGGCCAAAATCATCTTGAGGTTTAAGAAATGAGGGGCATGTACAGGGGCAAATGAGCAAAATTCAGTGCGATGTGTCATGATGTTTGGAGACGCGGCACGGTGGCGCAACGGTAGAAACATAGAAAATAGGTGCAGGAGTAGGCCATTTGGCCCTTCGAGCCTGCACCGCCATTCAATATGATCATGGCTGATCATCCAACTCAGTATCCCGTACCTGCCTTCTCTCCATACCCCCTGATCCCTTTAGCCACAAGGGGCACATCTAACTCCCTCTTAAATGTAGCCAATGAACTGGCCTCAACTACCTTCTGTGGCAGAGAATTCCACAGATTCACCACTCTCTGTGTGAAAAAAATCCCACAGATTCACCACTCTCTGTAGAGCTGCTGCCTTACAGCTCCAGAGACCCGGCTTGAATCCTGACTACGGGTGTTGTCTGTGCGGAATTTGTACGTTCTCCTCGTGACTGTGTTTTCCCCGGGTGCGCCGGTCTCCTTCCACACTCCAAAGACGCACAAAGATGTAAATTGTTCCTGGTGTGTAGGATAGTGCTGGTGATCGCTGGTCGACGCGGACTCGGTGGGCCGAAGGGCCTGTTTCCACACTGTATCTCTAAACTAAACTGTGGAAACCTGTTGATGCAGCGAATGGTCTGGCAGGCAATGTGAAGCACTTCTAGATATACAAGGCATTGCTGCAAATGGGTACGTGGAATTGACTTCAATTAATAATAAGATTTGGAGATTTTTAAAACAATTCCCACCTCCCCACACCTGTTGCCTGCCTGCGAGGAATCCTGCAGGATATTGCAATCTCACTTCTTCCCCAGGCAAACACACCCATTTCTTAAACCCGAGCTGGTTGCTAAGCTCCATGTACCGTTGCCAAGAAAATTATGTCACACAAGTCCTTCCTTTGGCTCCCAACCACAGTGAGTTCTGCAAAGAATGAAAGGAAGATCCTGCAGATTTTACATAATTAGCTGGTTGAAAAATCTTGTATTTATGCAAGAACAAAAGAAATCAGAGAAATAGGCCACACAGTCCCTAGGGTTGTTCCGTTTGGAGTCAGATCATTGCTAAGTTATTGCAAGTCTTTTCTGCTTGATCCCCAAGTTCCCAGATTTCCTTACTGTACACAATCTGTTAACACGGTACGGTAGCGCAGCGGTAGAGTTGCTGCTTTACAGCGAATGCAGCGCCGGAGACTCAGGTTCGATCCTGACTACGGGTGCTGTCTGTACGGAGTTTGTACGTTCTCCCCGTGACCTGCGTGGGTTTTCTCCGAGATATTCGGTTTCCTCCCACACTCCAAAGACGTACAGGTATGTAGGTTAATTGGCTGGGTAAATGTAAAAATTGTCCCTAGTGGGTGTAGGATAGTGTTAATGTGCGGGGATCACTGGGCGGCACGGACTTGGAGGGCCGAAAAGGCCCGTTTCCGGCTGTATATATATGATATGATATGATATGATCTCTCGCTGTTCGTCAACTAAACATTTCTAGCCTTCTGAGGAAGAAAACTCTATTGTTCACTTCTCTTTGAATGAAGATCTTTATTTTCCGTCTCAGTCCTAAATAATCAACTCTTTACCCCAAGACTATGTCTTGTCTCACACTCCCAGCCAGTGAGCCTCACTCTCGGCAGCCACCTTGTCAAGACCTTCGATATTTTATGCGCTTCAAGAAGTCCACCTCTCGTTTATCTAAATCCCATGGAAGCCTCTCATTCTACACATTCGCTCCTCATTGGACAACCTTCTCTACCAAGGAGCCAATTTCGAGAACCTTTGTTGAATTCCACCTATGATAAATGATATACTTCCGGCATGCGTCATGCATTTTCTTCCAATGATTCCAAAGTTGTTTCTGGAGTTACTCTGGAGTCGGTACAAGTTCTCTGTTGGGTTAACGTACTGTGGTCACATGCAGCAGCCAACTTGAATGCAAGTCGGGAGTCACAAACAGCGGCCGTACAAAAGGCCGGCTCATGAATCTGTTTTGGTTGGAGTTGAACGGCAGCTAGGATATTAGAACGGTGAACTTCTCCTTGTCCCGCCAAACTGGCGGAGCTGCTGCCTCACAGCGCCAGAGACCCAAGTTCAATCCTGATCTTGGGTGCTATCTGCATGGAGTTTGCACCTTCTCCTTGTGACCAGGTGGGTTTCCTCCAGGTGTTCCAGTTTCCTCCCACATCCAAAATACTTATGGGTTTGTAGGTTAGAAACATAGAAAAATGGGTGCAGGAGTAGGCCATTCGGCCCTTCGAGCCAGCACTGCCATTCAATATGATCATGGCTGATCATCCAAAATCCAAAATCAGGTTAATTGACCTCTGTAAATTGTTCGTAGTTTGTAGGCAGTGGATGCGAAAGTGAGATAACATAGAACTAGTGTGAATGGGTGATCAATGGTCAGCGTAATTCAGTGGGCTGAAAGACCTATTTCCATGATGTATCGCTAATCTACAAATCCATTGTCACAAGAAAATTATGCCTTGGTTTCAGACCCCATGCACTAAATATGACATGCAGTATTTCAAAAACAAAATAACAGATGGAAAGAGAGTGCTGAAAAAAATGAACCTGTCAGAACACGGATAGAAACATAGAAAATAGGTGCAGGAGTAGGCCATTCAGCCCTTCGAACCAGCACTGCCATTCAATATGATCATGGCTCATCACCCAAAATCAACTTTCTCCCCGTATCCCTTGATTCCGTTAGCCCTAAGAGCTATATCTAACTCTCTCTTGAATACATCGGATCTTTGATCAGAAATTGGTCAGCTCCGTAACATTTCTGTACTTTCTCCGTACGTGTAACATCATAATGTTGGAAAACTACCTGTTGTACTTGTATATGGTTTGACTGTATTCATGAATACTATGATTTCACTCGATAGCATGCAAACAAATCTTTTCACTATATTTCAGCACACGTGACAATAGCAAATCAATACCAATTCCATTAGCTCTGATTTTCTCCACAAATGCTGCCTGAGTGGTTGAGTACTTCAATCATTTTCTAGAAGTACTAGAAATCCGTTCAGATGAGTCTTTGCTCCTCTCGGTCAGATCTGATCCAATGCTCGGAGTTTACAGGGGGAAGAGTCCACGGCCAAATGATTGAGAACGAGAGGGGGAGAGAGAGAGGCAGAGAGACAGAGAGGGAGGCGGAGAGAGAGAGAGGGAGGCGGAGAGGGAGGGAGGCGGAGAGAGAGGGAGGCGGAGAGAGAGGGAGGCGGAGAGAGAGGGAGGCGGAGAGAGAGGGAGAGACGGAGAGAGAGGGAGGCGGAGAGGGAGGGAGGCGGAGAGAGAGGGAGGCGGAGAGAGAGGGAGGCGGAGAGAGAGGGAGGCGGAGAGAGAGGGTGGCGGAGAGAGAGGGAGAGACGGAGAGAGAGGGAGGCGGAGAGAGAGGGAGGCGGAGAGAGAGGGAGGCGGAGAGAGAGGGAGGCGGAGAGAGAGGGAGAGACGGAGACAAACAGAGAGACAGAGACAGACGGAGAGGGAGGGAGAGAGAGAGAAAGAGAGGAGGGGGAGGAGGAGGGACAGTGCACAAGGAGAGAGTACAGTGAGAAGCCAACAATGGCCAGTCATCACCAACAACACTTGTACATGCATCAATGTTACTCTGAAGCACAAGCTTGCTGCACAGCAACACTTAATACATATTGAGTCTGATCAGCCTCACTAAAAACAGGGGCAGATGAACCAAACCCAATGAATTATCGAGGCTGTAATGATTCTGTAATTGTGATTAAGTGCAGTATCCAAGCTGAGATAACGGGATCATCTGTTTCTGTCAACCAGCAAGTAATCATGAAGTATGAGAAACCATGGCCACACAAAGTGGATGCTGGCTTGAAATCTCATGTTAGGAAACTCTAATTTGATATGTTTACACAAATGTTTTAACCGCATGGAAGAGAATTGCAACAGCCCAATGAACCAGGAGACAGGGCAACCTGCAGATGATGGAATGTCGAGTGAATCACAAGGTCCCGACCCTCTTCCCCCTCCATCCCGACACTCCCTTGCAGTCAGCCGGAAGCAGAACCGTCATCCACAGCCCTCAATAAGCTGGAGTTCATCGTGCCCCAGGGGGGGCGCACTCTCATATTGTGGGTTCAAGACTCAGTGTAGACACCTGGCACAAATATTGCGGTCGGTGTTCCAGCACAACATTGAATGGACAAGAAGGTAACCTCCCTTCTCTTATCACCGATGAAAAGATTCCTGAAGCACTATCTTGAATAATAGGGGTCCCTTGAATATTTACTTCCCGGCGGCACGGTGGCGCAGCAGTAGCGTTGCTGCCTTACAGCGAATGCAGCGCCGGAGACTCAGGTTCGATCCTGACTACGGGCGCCGTCTGTATGGAGTTTGTACGTTCTCCCGTGAACTGCGTGGGTTTTCTCCGAGATCTTCGGTTTCCTCCCACACTCCAAAGACATACAGGTTTGTAGGTTAATTGGCAGGGCAAATGTAAAAATTGTCCCTAGTGTGTGTAGGATAGTGTTAATGTGCGGGGATCGCTGGGCGGCGCGGACCCGGTGGGCCGAAGGGCCTGTTTCCGCGCTGTATCTCTAAATCTAAATCTAAATCTAAAATCACCATGGTTAAAGCAGATGGAGACGCAAGAGGCTGCAAATGTTGGAAACTTTAGTAAAAAACAAATTGCTGGAGAAACTCAAGAATGTCAGGCAGCATCTGTGGAGGGAAATTAACGAATAATGGTTTGGAGCGATCAGTCTGAAGAAGGGTCTCGACCCGAAACGTCACCCATTTCTTTCTCTCCATAGATGCTGCCTGTCCCGCTGAGTTACTCCAGCATTTGCGTCTCTCTTCGATTAAAACCAGCATCTGCAGTTCTTTCCGACACGAATAATGGTTTGGATCAGGACCCTTTTTCAGAATGTTCAATCTGAAGAAGGGTCCCAACCTGAAATATAGACACAAAGTGCTGGAGTAACACAGCGGGTCAGGCAGGATCTCTGGAGAAAAACCATAGGCGATGTTTCAGGTCGAGAGAGCCCTTTTTACTCCAGCACTTTGTGTCTACCTTTGGCATAAACCAGTAACTGCAGTTCTTTATCCCATCCTGAAATGTCTTCCGTGCAATCCCTCCACAGATGCTGCCTGACTCACTGAGTTTCTCCAGCACTATGCTTTTCAAGCACCAAAGCAGATTATCTGACCAAAGTCACATATTAACCCTTGTTACAAGGGTAAGGGGGGTGCTGTCTGTTATTGCCAATTGTCCGTTATAACCAAGTAAAGAGATTCGCTCCAACCACCTGGTGATCACTCCATGAAACAACAGGTTGTTTGCAAATACAAAGTTCTTTTTAACAGCTTAAAATGTATTTTTGTTACTACAAAAATACTGAAGGCTGTTTGCTACATTGTTTAATAGATTATCATTGCAC
This sequence comes from Rhinoraja longicauda, assembly GCF_053455715.1. Classification (NCBI taxonomy): domain Eukaryota; kingdom Metazoa; phylum Chordata; class Chondrichthyes; order Rajiformes; family Arhynchobatidae; genus Rhinoraja; species Rhinoraja longicauda. The sequence continues at coordinate 25,316,028 of NC_135978.1, forward strand.
AAGTGTCAATCGACACAATTGCTTGTCAATTTCTATGGCCTCCCACAGTGTTACTGACAGCCTGTGTTCGACAGACAGTGGTGTCTGGTTAGTGTGGGGATACTCAGTCCGCTGGAACCTAGTACAAAATGGTCTGTAGTGACGAGGATAAGATTGTATTACCTCGCTGTGTGTAAGCTGGTTACATTTCCATTGTTATACCAAATCATAAGACCATAGTAACAGAAGGAATACACCAGATATCTCCCTCAGCCCCTTCCATCATTCAGTTGTACAGTGGATAATCTGATCTGAACAATCATCTTTCCTACTTGATCCCCATAACTCTCAAACTCCCCTTTAGATCAAAAACCTATTCACTTTAGGATTAGACATATAGTAATTCAGCTTCCACAGCCGCCTGTACTATTGAATTCCACTGGTGCAGAGTTCTACGCAAGGGCGATTGTTTCAGTTCATCTCTGGGTGATCCACTGTCCAATGATGATGCACCCCAGTTCCACATTCCCCCCCCACGAACAAACAACTTCACAAAAGGACAATCCCTTCACAACCTTATTACAATGAGATTGCATCTCATCCTTCCAAACTCCAATCTCATCCTTCCAAGCTCCAATCTCATCCTTCCAAACTCCAGAAAGCCTTGGCTTATTCTGCTTCGCTATTCCACGTAAGAAAACCACACATTCCCAGAAATCAATGCAGGCAACATTTCTAAAGCAATCGTGTCCACCTCTATAGAAGAAGATTGTGTTACAATAATGACTATACTTAGCCACAAAGCATTCTGCAAAATTCTTAAAGGTTGACAAAAAAGGCTATATAAACATCGTCCTCAGCTGCATACACCTATCAATTGCAAGGCCTTGTCCTACTCCCACCACTTGTCCAGTCCCTCCCTTGCACGCACTGAATCAGTCTGAAGAAGCGTCCCGACTCGAAACGTCACCTATCCATTCCTTCCACAGATGCTGCCTGACCCACTGAGTTCTTCCAGCACTTTGTGTTTTATTGAGGATTCCAGCATCGGCAGCTCCTTGTGTCTCTACATAACTACAGGTTTTGCTGTGATTGGGTGATGAGGGTGCGCTACGGAGTGAATGAATGAATGAATGAATGAATACTTTATTGTCACATGTGACAAGTCACAGTGAAATTTGCACACCCAAGGTATGCAAAGAGTCGCCACATAAAGGGCGCCAACAACGTTACTGTATCCCGTGCCAGATCCTCCTTTGTTCCCCCCCCCCCCCCTCACTCATGGCAGTCTCCCCACGCCTGGTCCTCACTGTATGTGGACCAGGCCGACAAAACAATTCATGATTCAGGAGACGAATCTCGCTGCAGTTAGCTCCCAGGAGCTGGCAGAAAAACACTGGGTGACGAGGGTGGGCTGCATGTATTCAGGCCGGGCTGACAAGACAGATCATGCTTCTGGAGAGGAGTCTCGGTGCAGTTAGCTCCCGTGAGCTGACAGACAAACGACTGAACTGCACTGCACTCCACGGCTGCAGCTTTGACACTAATTTAACAATCTGACTGAGCAAGGCAATGTGAACAGGCAGTTTCAGGAGGAGTCAAGCTGCTGCAGCCGGTGTTATGGGTTAAACAGGCACTTGGCTGTCCACAGGTACACGAATAAAAATATCAAATTCATGGCACAGCGACAAGCTTCACATCTGCCCTTTATTTCTTGGAGTAGACTTGAAATAGATTAGCCTTAAAATTAGAGCCAGGTTTTTGTCAGGGAGCACGTCTTCACACAGAGGCGGGGGGGGGGGGGGGGGTGGGGGGGGGGGGGGGAGGGGGGAGGTGGGGGGAGGGGGAGGGGGGGGAACGCTGCAACCTTCTCTCCTTCTCTCTCATAGCCGGACGGGTTTGGGCGAGAGCACCTGGAGATCTCAAAACAGGTGGCGTTCTAGTCACGTGAAGGAGATGAGGAGAAGAGGAGAATCTCACCTGGGTCAGAAATAGAGGTAGGCCGATCCAACGGGAGGGGCTGAAGAGAATCCTCGTTCCACACTTAGCCAAGTCAGTGGATATTTTTAAGGCAGAGATAGATAAATTCTAAGTCAAGGGTTATGGGGAGAAGGCAGGAAAATGGGATTAGGAAGCCGAGATCAGCTATGATTGAATGGCGGAGTGGGCTCGATGGGCCGAATGGCCTAATTTTACTCCTATAACTTGTGAACAGAGGACACTGTCACTGGGTTAGACTCAAGGAACTCACGCATTCAATGACAACTGTTGTGTGTGCACATTTTATACATTGTGTTACATCAATCACACCAGCAAAATAAACGATGGCAAGTTTTAAAAGAGATTTGGGGTCTCCTTTCAAGAAAATTAAAGAATGGAAGATTCTATGACTTGAATCGATTGAACTGAATGATACAGCATGGAAACAGGCCCTTTGGCCCACCAGATCCACGCTGGCCATCGAGTCACCCATTCACTCTTGTACGACTGGATGTTACCCTACTTTTGCATCTACTCCGAAAACATTAGGGGCAATGTGCAGGGGCCAATTACTGGAACCCACAAAACATCACACATCTTTGGGGTGTGGGAGGAAACCGGAGCACACGGAAGAAACCCACATAGTCACTGGGAAAACGTGCAAACTCCACTCAGGCAGCACCCGTAGTCAGGACCGAACCCGGGTTTTTGGTGCCGTGAGGCAGCAGCTCTACCAGCTGCCCCACACTGTCTCCTCTTGTGAATCTTGCTTTGGATGCGTTTACTTTGCAGCCATGTGTGATCCTCGGGCTGCGGTGATTTGGCAGCAGGTTGAAACCAGTGAGCAGCGATTGTCACACACTAAAGCCTGGAGCCGTGGGCCGCTGCTTGTCAACTGGCTGCGATCACCTCAACCAGACATTTCGTAGCCGGTCCTCCGTGCTTTCAAATGTGAGTGCCCGGCTTTGCCAGCCCTCGTTAAAGCTTTGGTCCAAACATGGACGAGAGCCGAATTGCAGAGACACCATGGGAGCGACTGGTCTTGACACAGAGGCAGCGTTTGACTGAATGTGGCACCAAAGCACAGTTTAATTTCGTTTAGTTTAGTTTGAGATGTTGGAGGAAACCTGACCCTGAAACCCAAAATAAACCCGCGCAGTCACTGGGAGAATGAGCAAACTCCACATCCACAGCTCCCAAGGTCAGGATGGAACATGGGTCCCTTGTGCTGTGAGGAAGCAGCTCGACTAGCTGTGCCATTGGGCTGCTCTCATGATAATGACTCAATTCACCAGAAATCAAGATGACCTCCGTGTAGGAAGGAATTGTAGATGCTGGGTTTAAACCGTGGACGCACAATGCTGGAGTAACTCAGCGGGACAGGCAGCATCACTGGAGAGAAGGAATGGGTAACGTCTCGGGTTGAGGCCCTTCTTCAAAAGAATGTCACCCATTCCTTCTCTCCAGAGATGCTGCCTGACCCGCTGAGATACTCCAGCATTTTGTGTCCATCCAAGATTACCTCCATTGGCTGTGGTCAAAGCTAAACCTGTGTAGTTGGTCTTTCTGTCACCAACCATTGTGCACTGGGAACAGTTTCTCCTTTATTTACACCACCAGAGCCCTCCACATTTTTGAACACCTCTTGAAATCCTCCTCAAACCTGCTTCAGAGAACAACCTCTCGATTGTGTAACTTCTGCACGTGAAGTCCCACATCCCTTTGACGCTGAGAACCGGCTGGGAGATGTTCCACCATCGTGAAGCTGCCCACATTCATTGCTTGGGGATCATTAGTGACACTGGCCTTTTGGGGAAGGCTGGGCTGATTAGATCAAACGTCCGTTGCTTCAAAGCTGGCAATCACCAGTCCTTGCGTTCGCGTCTCAGAGGCCCCATGGAGAAGATGATCTGTGCGGCTGACTGACAACTGTCCCTGAAAGGAAATCATTGTCCTGCTGCTCTGACCAGTTCCTCACGCTTTGGCTGTTCGATTTGTTTCCACCGCTTGCCTGTTCTCCACTCGGTCCTTTGTCCCCCAAGCAACAGGAAATCAAGAAATCAACAAAAAAAGCGCTGGAGGGCACAGCAGGATGAACAGCCCCTGGAAAGGAATCGTTCTAACGACAGACACTTAAACCAGAAACCCAGCCAGCCCTGTCAGTCGCCCAGGGCTCTACTCTGCACACCTGGGTCTTGTGGTCTCTTCACTGCACACATGTACGTCCTCTAACTGGATGAAGACACGCAAAAGGAACCAAGGAAGGAGAAGGAGAAGGAAAGAAAGGACTGAGGAATGAAATTCAACGCCTTAGTTTGAGCATTCGGAAGGACCAGGCTTTGGCATGCCTCATTAAAGCCTTGGTCCAAACACGGACAAGAGAGCCAAATTCCAGAGGCACGATGGGAGTGACTGCTCTTGACATCAAGGCAGCACTTGACTGAATGTGGCAACAAAATACATTGTTTAGTTCAGTTTAGTTTGAGATGTTGGATGAAACTCCCTGAATCCAATTCCCTGGATGCTTTCAAGAGGGAGGGAGATAGAGCTCTTAACGATAGCGGAGTCAGGGGGTATGGGGAGAAGGCAGGAACGGGGTACTGATTGTGAATGATCAGCCATGATCACATTGAATGGCGGTGCTGGCTCCAAGGGCCGAATGGCCTCCTCCTGCACCTATTGTCTATTGAATCCCTCTGCTGTCAACTACTTGAACGGACTTCGTAGTCATGACCATCACTTCATCCAATGGTTCCTCAGACACCTACAAACAATTATTTTGTCACTGACACAATATTAAGTGTGGACCGTAGCTGTGTGCAAGGTTGCTGCTATGGATGCTCAATTACTGCAGCGCCCAAACTTCAAAGTGGTAATTCATTGGCTGCAAAACACCTTGGGACATCGTCAGCTTGTAGAAACCATTAGGTGAAGTTATTACTTGTTTTACTGTTCCGCAGCTTGGTCTTCACCAAGGCTTCCCTCCCAGCAACACCCCCCCCCCCCCTCCCTCCGCTGCCCACTCCGCTTAGACCTCAGCAGGGCAAGAAGGAAACAAATGCCTCGAGTGTCTTTCAGGACATCGCAACGTGATTGAGTGGCGACGTTGTGGGAAGTTAGTGAGTGTTGCGCAGCAAGTAATCTGGGCAATCTGTATTGTGATCGGGACACTGCTGAGAACTCATTCAATCTTCTTTGCAAAAGTGACATGCGATCTTTCATATCCACCTGAGGGGGATGTTAATGTTGCGGCTCTCATGGTAGATACTCAGGCAAGCGGGCAGTTCACAACAGCTGCTCCAGCTGATAGGCCAAACCTTCTCCCCAAGGGCACAGTCTGCTAACACTGAAGAAGCTCACACACTTGGCCTTTTATTATTCACTCAACTAACTCTGGAAGACAAGGACAATGTCGGCCTGGTTGCAATGGACTTGCTGCAAACACCAGGCAAAGTAAGGGATGGCAGAATTACTATATATACATGATAGGGTAAGAAAATAACAGCAGATGCTGGTACAAATCGAAGGTATTTATTCACAAAATGCTGGAATAACTCAGCAGGTCAGGCAGCATCTCAGGAGAAAAGGAATGGGTGACGTTTCGGGTCGAGACCCTTCTTCAGACTGATATATACATGATATATAAACTCATATATGCATGACATGATATATATACTCATATATACATGATAAATGTGCAATTAACACTCTGCAACACAGCCGTGGACTTGAACTGGTGGTTCCTGAGTTCAAGTGGAGGGAAGAGAGCGGGTTAGGAAACCTGGTGTGGGATTTTGCCAAGGGATGGCATTACACAATGCCAGCGGCTTTCAGAATGAACAGAACACAGCAAGGGGCTCCTCTCCAGAATATTGGAATAATGTTTTTGTTTAAAATCCTTTGAATGTAAATTTCATTAGTTCATAAGTTATAGGAGGAGAATTAAGCCATTCATCTCATCAAGTCTACTCCTCCATTCAATCATGACTGATCTATCAGTCCCATTCTCCTGCCTTCTCCCCATATCACCCTTACTAATTAAGACTGTCAATCTTTGCCTTTAAAATATGCACTGACTTGGCCTCCACAGTGAATTCCACACTCCACGGTGGCAGTGAATTCCACAAATTCACCACCCTCTGACTAAATAAATTCCTTCTCATCTCCTTTCTCGAGGTACATCCTTTTATTCTGGGGCTGTGGCCTCTGGTCCTAGACTCTCCCACTAGCGGAAACATCCTCTCCACATTCACTCGCTCCAGGCCTTTGACTATTCGGTACGTTTCAATGAGGTCCCTCCTCATCCTTCCAAACTCCAGCGAGTACAGGCCCAGTGCCGTCAAACTCTCATCATGTGCTAACCCAATCATTCCTGGGATCATTCTCGTAAACCTCCTCTGGACCCTCTCCAAAGCCAGCACATCCTTCATATCATATCATATCATATCATATCATATCATATACATACAGCCGGAAACAGGCCTTTTCGGCCCTCCAAGTCCGTGCCGCCCAGTGATCCCCGTACATTAACATTATCCTACACCCACTAGGGACAATTTTTACATTTACCCAGCCAATTAACCTACATACCTGTACGTCTTTGGAGTGTGGGAGGAAACCGAAGATCTTGGAGAAAACCCACGCAGGTCACGGGGAGAACGTACAAACTCCTTACAGTGCAGCACCCGTAGTCAGGATCGAACCTGAGTCTCCGGCGCTGCATTCGCTGTAAAGCAGCAACTCTACCGCTGCGCTACCGCTCCTTCCTCAGATATGGGGCCCTAAACTGCTCACAATACTCCAAATGCGCTCTGACCAGCGCCTTGTAACAGCATTACATCCCTGTTTTTATATTCTATTTAATTATTTAAAAGCTTGTTCCTCACCCTTGACCTCAGCTTTCTCCAAGTCTTGGTCTCTCCCTATCTTAGGTCTTGTACCAACCTTCCAGGATCTCTGCTGCTAGCCTCTTCAGCATCTGCGATACTTGGTCTCCACCACAGATGAATGTACCTTCAGCTCTCACAACGCTCTGGAAATGTCTCCCTCACTTTCCCCCATCTCCTCTCGCCTCTCACGCTAAACATGTGCCCTCTAGTTCCAGGCTCCAGCGTGACCCATATTCAGGTCCCCCTGTGAAGCGAGCCTCCCTTACATGACGCATTGTCAAATAATGTCCAATACCGTGTTTTTGAAGTGACAATAACAATTTACGATGATGAAAATGCAATGTTAATGTCACTTCAAACTTAATGGGGCAGACCGTCAGAACTTTCTCCCCAAACGGAAATGTCGAACTCTACAGGGCATAGCTTTAAGGTGAGCAAGGTAAATTTTAAAGAACTTCTCTACATCGGCGAGACCAAACGCAGGCTCGGCGATCGTTTCGCTCAACACCTTTGCTCAGTCCGCCTTAACCAACCTGATCTCCCAGTGGCTGAGCACTTCAACTCCCCCTCCCACTCCCAGTCTGACCTTTCTGTCATGGGCCTCCTCCAGTGCCATAATGAGGCCCACCGGAAATTGGAGGAACAGCACCTCATATTTCGCTTGGGCAGCCTGCAGCCCAGCGGTATGAACATTGACTTCTCCAACTTTAGATAGTTCCTCTGTCCCTCTCTTCCCCTCACCCTTCCCAGTTCTCCCTCTATCTTCCTGTCTCCACCTATATCCTTCCTTTGTCCCACCCCCCTGACATCAATCTGAAGAAGGGTCTCGACCCGAAACGTCACCCATTCCTTCTCTCCTGAGATGCTGCCCGACCTGCTGAGTTACTCCAGCATTTTGTGATACCTTAAATTTTAAAGAAAATATGTGGGGCAAGTTGTATTATAAGTAGAGTGGTGGGTGTGTTAGCTGGAATGTGTTAGCAGGGGTGGTGGTGTTGGCAGATATGACTGAAAGTGGCATTTAAGAAGCTTTCAGATAGGCGTATGGAAGTGCAGGGAACGGAGGGATATGGATCATGTGCAGGCAGATGAGATTACAGTAACTTGGCATCATGTGGACATTGTGGGCTGGCGGTCCTATCGCTGTGCTGTACTGTTCTACGTACTTTGGTCCTGCAGCCCGAAGACTGACCATTACATGGATCCCTCCCCTCCCCAATGCAGTGCCAGTGGCCCTTGAGCTTTGACGACAAGGGTAGACCGGTCAAACCAACGCAGGAAGACACGCCAGAGTGATCACCGACATCTGGGCAGAACATCGAGCAGTTCAGCTTTGAACAGGCCCTTTGGCCGTTAGTGCTTGTGCTGAACGCGACGCCGTTAAGCTGATCCTATCTGCCTGCACATGATCTATATCCCTCTATCCCTCACACTTCCACGTGGCTATCTAAAAGCCTCTTAAACTCCACTGTCGTCTCTGCCTCCACCACCACACCTGGCTGTGTGCTCCAGGTCCCTACTGTCTGTGTAAAGAACATGCCCCTCCCATCTCCATTGAACCTGCCCCCTCTCACACACCTATGCCCCCTAATGTTGGATATTTCCATTCCGGGGAAAAAGGTTCTGACCTTCCAACCCATCAAAACCTCTCATAATTTATATACTTCTATCAAGTCTCCTCGCCCTCTGACGCTCCAGAGATATATTCCGGGATATGCAGAGAATGGAGGGGTATGGATCATGTGCAGGCGGAGGAGATTAGTTAAACTTGGCATCTTGTCCAGCATGGACATGTGGGCCGAAGGGCCCGTTCCTGTGCTGTACCGTTCCACGTTCCAGGTTCCACAAATGTTAATCAGTGCTAAAGGCCTGATGCGGTGTAAGCAGCGCCGGAGACTCAGGTTCGATCCTGACTATGGCTGCCGTCTGTACGGAGTTTGTACGTTCTCCCCGTGACCTGCGTGGGTTTTCTCCGAGATCTTCGGTTTCCTCCCACACTCCAAAGACGTACAGGTATGTAGGTTAATTGACTGGGTGAAATGGAAAAAATTGTCCCTAGTGTGTGTAGGATAGTGTTAATGTGCGGGGATCGCTGGGGGGGGGGGGGCGCGGGCTCGGTGGGTCTAAGGGCCTGTTTCCGCGCTGCATCTCTAAAATCCTCCATTAAATGCCTCAAGAGCGATGAATGAAGGAACGAGATGGTGTTGAATCCGTCCAGTCACCAGGACATTACTCTGCACGGCAGGATTAGCATCAGTTTCTCCTTGACAAAAGGAAACGCCACACCCGATAAAAAAACCTTTCAATTTCCTAATGCTTGTAATCAACCTTTCTCTCCCTTCAGTGCTTATATTGAATACCTCAGCATCATGCAAAGCCCTCATTATAGATAATTGTCTGCTGCGGTTAAACCAGCAGATTGATAACCTTGCGTGCAGAGCGATAGGCGTTTGGAGGGCTGCCAAGTGATGGGAGTCTGGGGAGATGATGCCTGAGTGGATATCCCACCACGGAGAGACAATAGACAATAGGTGCAGGAGGAGGCCATTCGGCCCTTCGAGCCAGCACCGCCATTCAATGTGATCATGGCTGATCGTTCTCAATCAGTACCCCCGTTCCTGCCTTCTCCCCATACCCCCTGACTCCGCTATCGTTAAGAGCTCTATCTCCCTCCCTCTTGAACACTCTATTGTCAGAGTGAGGCCCAGCGCAAATTGAAGTGACAGCACCTCATATTTCAGCTTATGCCTCAGTGGTATGAACATTGACTTCTCTAACTTCAAGTAATCCTTGCTTTCCCTCTCTCTCCATCCCTCCCCCTTCCCAGTTGTCCGACCAGTCTGACTGTCCCCCTGATTACATTGTGTCTCTGTTTGCATTGTTGTCACCTTCTCCTGGCTAACAATGGTCTATTCTACATTTTTCTTGATTATCTCTACATTTTCCTTCATCTCTTTTGATCTCTTACACTTCCTTTTCTCTCTCCCCTGACGTTCAGTCTGAAGAAGGGTTTATTCCTGAAACGTCACCCATACCTTCTATCCCCATACCTTCTATCTAGCTCTCTCTTGAATGCATTCAGAGAATTGGCCTCCACTGCCTTCTGAGGCAGAGAATTCCACAGATTCACAACTCTCTGACTGAAAAAGTTTTTCCTCATCTCCGTTCTAAATGGCCTACCCCTGGCGGCGGTCTCTGGTGGCTGCGTCAGTGTGCTGCCCTTAATCTTGAGGCAAAACGGTACCAACGGGTGCAGGGAGAGGGTTTACCCAACAGCAGAATTTATTCCCGCAGCTCAGTCGAAGGCCCATAATGTCAAGTGGCCTCTTAAAATCGGTGTCAGATGAAATGCACTGGATCGCCGAAGAGTTTTATCCTCAACAGTTTAAAAAATGTCAGGGGTAGCTACAGCTGTGAGATCAGCAAATGTGTTATCTCAAGCAGTGACATTCAACTGGAGCAATGTTGGAATACATTAAGATAATTTAGTTGTTGAGCTGAACCCACCGCTGGAGCTTTGGACACGGTGAGGAGATGTAAACACACGTTGGTGAGCGGCTGACTGGGGGGACAGGAGAAAGCAGTGGGTTCGGCCAAGCGACAGGTACCCTGTCATCTGACTGCCATCGCGGCGCTCTGATTGAGCGACGCTCCCTCTCTGCGGTGTAGTGAGGAGCATTACCATATTGTGCCAATTATACGGCTCCCCCATCAATAATGCATCAGCACTGGCCTAATTATTAACATCACGCCGCACAATGGCTCTTGCTGTTTCACAATTAAGATCTGCCTGTTGGCTGGCTGAGATTCCCCGACTCTTGCACTTGGGGTGTTTGGACTATTTCAAAATGCCGCTTTTAAAAGCAAAGTTCCCTAAACAGAGGGTCAAACAGCAGTCGCTGACGGGAGGTTGAAGGAACGACAAGATCTATTATCACTTCTTTCAGGAGTGGGGAATGCAGAGAGTAATGCTCGTTTACAGTGAGCAATCCTGTACCGGATGAAACCATTTTGATGAACAATCACAGTGGCGCAGCGGTAGAGTTGCTGCCTTACCGCGGTTACAGGGTTCGATCCCGACTACGGGTGCTGCCTGCACAGAGTTTGCACATTCTCCCCATGGTTTTTTCCGAGATCTTCGGTTTTCTCCCACACTCCAAAGACATACAGATTTGTACGTTAATTGGCTTGGTATAAATGTAAAATTGTCCCTCGTGCGTGTAGGATAGTGTTAATGTGCAGGGATCGCAGGTCGGTGCAGGCTCGGTGTGGGCCAAAGGGCCTGTTTCAGCACTGTATCTCTAAACTAAACTATGTTTTGGATCATTATGATCATTTTAACAAAACATTTACAGAGGAATCCTGGACCCAAATACCAGCCTCCATCAGATCATCTCTCAATACAGATGGCTGAGCGATGATCTTAAAGAGGTCTATAAAATCTGGATGGGAATAGATCGGGTGAATGCACAGTCTTTTACCCAGGTTAGGGCAATAAAGAACTAGACAGCATAGGTAGAAAGAAGGAAGTGCAGATGCTGGTTTACACAAAAGGACACAAAATGCTGGAGTAACTCAGCGGGTTAGGCAGCATCTCTGGAGAACATGGATAGATGATGTTTTGGTTTGGGACCCTTCCTCAGACTGATTGTAGGGGAGGTGGGAATGAAAGTTGGGAGAGGAGGGTCTGAGGAAGGGTCCTGACAATCAGTCTGAAGAAGTGTCCTGACCTGAAATGACACCTATCCATATTCTCCAGAGATGCTGCCTGACCCGCTGAGCTACTGCTGCACGTTGTACCTCCTAGATGGCATAGGTTTAAGGTGAGAGGGGAAAGATTTAATAGGAACCTGAGGGGCAACTTTTTCACTCAGAGGGTGGTAGGAATATGGAAAGAGCTGCCAGACGAGGTAGTTACTATAACAGCATTAAAAAAAAATAGTTGGAAAGTTACATAGATAGGAACATTTTAGAGGGATTTTGCCCAAAAGCAGACAAATGGGACCAGATTAAATGGGGCATGTTGGTCGGGCATTTATGAGTTGGTCTAAATGGCCTGTTCCACGTGCTGCATGACTCTATAACATGCATGTTCGAGCCTTACTATAGGGGATGAGGGGTGGAGGAGGGAGGGAGGGAGGGAAGAGGAAGTACTTGGGCACAACAGGGCCAAATATCAAGGAAGCCCATGAACAAAGGTGACCCCCTGCAATCAAACACAAGGACTCCCTTAGTAATATTGGCAACACTAGTGTGATGCCTCTTCTAATGACCTGACCTGCTCATTGGAGCAAGAGACAAAGTGGGCATGAAAAAAATTAATGTAAGGAAAGAGTGAATAATAATGTGAGCAAACTGGAAGTGGCAGGAAGACCCTACTGCAGTGGGACAGATATGAAATAATGCCAAAATGCAAAACTGGAACTAGTATACAGGTGATTGTTAGTCGGCGTGGACTTGCTCAGCCGAAGGGCCTATTTCCACACCGTATATCTACAAAAATAAAAACATCGAAACCAGGTGCAAGAGTAGGCCATTCGGCCCTTCAAGCCAGCTACCCCATTACCTGCTTCCTTCTCATATCCCTTGATTCTGTTAGCCCCAAGAGCTATATCTAACTCTCTCTTAAATACATCCAGTGAATTGGCCTCCATTGCCTTCTGTGGCAGAGAATTCCACAGATTCACAACTCTCTGAGTGAAAAAGTTTTTCCTTATCTCAGTCCTAAATGGCCTACTACCCCTTATTCTTTCTTAACTGTGACCCCTGGTTCTGGACTCCCCCAATATCGAGGACCATTTTTCCTGCATCCAGCCTGTCCAATCCCCTAAGAATTTTATATGTTTCTAAGACCCCTCTCATCCCTCTAAATTCCAGTGAATATAAGCCCAGTCGATCCATTCCTTCATCATATGCCTGACCCGCCACCCTGGGGAATTAACCTGGTGAACCTATGTTGCACTCCCTCAATAGCACAAGAATGGCCTTTCTCAAATTAGGCGACCAAAACTGTACTACTGAACTAAACTAGGGTAACTCAGCAGGTCATCTCTGGAGACACGGATAGGTGATGGATCAGGTCGACATCCTTCTTCAGACTGATTGGAGGAGATAGAAACGGACTGTGCGGGGGTTGGGGAACCCAGAAGGTTGGAGGCTGGATTGGCAGAAGTGCTGAGATTGGTCACGGTCTGGGAGGTGGTCGCCTGGTGTTTGTCCGTGGGGTCATGGTCAAAGTGTAGGTGTGAGTAGGTGTGAGTAGGTGTCCGAGAGCTGCCGTCCGGCCTCAGCCCGTTAGTGGTCAGCCTGACAGACACGTTAGTGGTCAGCCTGACAGCCTGACAGAGGCACCTCCTCATCGGCTGGTCTGATCACAATACTGTGAAGGTTACTGAGCGAGCGGAGGGCTGTTCATTCAGAATAAGGGCCATTCGAATGGGTCTGAAGAAAGATCCCAGCCCGAAGGGTTGCCTATCCAAGTTCCCCTGAGATGTTGTCTGAACCACTCCAGCACTTTGTGTTTCTTTTTGTAAACCAGCACCCTGCAGTTCCCCGCGTCCCCCTTTTCAAGTTACCAACAGCAGAGATCAACACAAAGTCAGGTCGGGACACAGAATGTCACCGCTCCTTTACCTCCGGAGATGCTGCTTGACCCGCTAGGTCACTGCAAATCTCCTCAAGGTATGTTTACTTTTGATGAAGTTGTCCTCACTCTGACGAGAGTTCTACAACACCCCTCTCTCGCTGCTGCCCCTCTGTGATTCCTCCTGCTCTCCTGATCAATGTCTGCTCTGATCTGTCATTTTCACACCTTATCCTTCCATATCTCTAGACTCCCTCTCTGCCCTGACTCTCAGTCTGGAGAAGGGTCTCGACCCGAAACGTCACCCATTCCTTCTCTCCAGAGATGCTGCCGAGTTACTCCAACATTTTGTGCCCATCTCCGCTGCAGTTACTCCAGCACTTTGTGTCTGTCTTTGGTACAAGGCACCATCTGCAGTTCTTCACTTCTCCCAGCAGCAGAGCATTTGTTCCCACGACCGCCCACTCCACCCCCCTGGAATCCACTCCGGATATTCCGCCAACCGGAGCAGGCGGAGCTGGCCCGTTCCCTCGGGGATACATTGGGCGGAGCGCAAACCCCGGCCTGGAGCACACGGCCAGGGAGAGCGGACTGGGATGTTTAACTCAGCAGGTGACTTTGCATCGCCGTCCATCCACAGGTGTGTCGGTTATAACGGACGTGACTCGGTCCGCAGCGTGGCGCCTGCACAGCCACAACAACAACAACAGCAGCAGCAGCAGCAGCAGCAGCAGCAGCAATGCCAGCTTGGGCTGAATTATACATGAACCCGCAGGCACCTGCTGCCATCCCACAGCTCGGCGCGGCTGCTTGGCTTCGGGAAGTCCCATCACACACAGCAGTGGGCACATGGAACATGCATGGATGGGCTCTGCCCCTGCCCTTCCTCTGCCCTGCCTGCCCCTGCTGCCCCATGCCCCTGGCCCATCCCCATCCCCTGCCCCATCCCTGCCCATCCCCATCCCCATCCCCATCCCCATCCCCATCCCCATCCCATCCCCATCCCCATCCCCATCCCTGCCCCATCCCCTGCCCCATCCCCTGCCCCATCCCCTGCCCCATCCCCATCCCCTGCCCCATCCCATCCCCATCCCCAGCCCATCCCCTGCCCCCATCCCCTGCCCCATCCCCATCTCCCATCCCCTGCCCCATCCCCATCCCCAGCCCCATCCCCTGCCCCATCCCCAGCCCCATCCCCAGCCCCATCCCCCCTGCCCCATCCCCTGCGCGCGCGAGAGAGAGAGAGAGAGAGAGAGAGAGGGGGGGGGAGAGAGGGGGGGGGGAGAGAGGGGGGGGGGGGGAGAGAGAGGGGGGGGGGAGAGAGAGAGGGGGGGGAGAGAGAGGGGGGGGAGAGAGAGGTGGGAGATGAGGGGGGGAGAGAGGGGGGGGAGAGAGAGGGGGGAGAGAGAGGAGGGGGGAGAGAGAGGGGGAGAGGGGGGAGAGAGAGGAGGAGAGAGAGGAGGGGGGAGAGTGAGAGGGAGGGAGAGAGAGAGGGGGAGGAGAGAGAGAGGGGGGAGGGGAGGGGGGAGAGAGAGAGAGAGAGGGGAGAGAGAGAGGGGGGGGAGAGAGAGAGGGGGGAGAGAGAGAGGGGGGGAGAGAGAGAGGGGGGAGAGAGAGAGAGGGGGGAGGGGGAGAGAGAGGGGAGGGGGGAGAGGGGGAGGGGGGAGAGAGGGGGAGGGGGGAGAGAGGGGAGGGGGGAGAGAGGGGAGGGGGGAGAGAGGGGAGGGGGGGAGAGAGGGAGGGGGGAGAGAGGGGAGGGGGGAGAGAGGGGAGAGGGGGGAGGGGGGGAGAGAGGAGAGGGGGGAGGGGGAGAGAGAGCCTGCGCCGTGTGTCAGCAGAGGTGTGTGCGTTTTTTAGATACATATATAAACCGCACCCCCGGCACCGCATTGACACGTCTGAAAGATTCACACAGATACGTTAGAAATAGCATCACCTGCTCGCTCAAGGAGGATGGGCTCAGGTTTGGAGAGGTCCACACCCAGCTCCTGAATGGAGATCGATGGTGGTCGGGGGGAAAGGGTCCCCGTTCAGGTGTGTGAAAGTGAGCGCAGGTGAGTGTGTGTGTGAGCACAGGTGGGTGGGAGTGAGCATAGGCGTGTGAGTTCAGGTGTGTGTGTGGGTGGGAATGAGTGCAGGTGTGTGGGTGAGAGTGTGGGTGAGTGAGTGATTGCAGGTGATGTGAGTGCAGGTGTGTGGGTGAGAGTGCAGTTGTGTGAGTGAGAGTGCAGGTGTGTGGGGTGAGAGTGCAGGTGAGAGTGTGGGTGAGTGAGTGATTGCAGGTGAGTGAGTGCAGGTGTGTGGGTGAGAGTGCAGTTGTGTGAGTGAGAGTGCAGGTGTGTGGGTGAGAGTGCAGGTTGAGAGTGTGGGGTGACGTGAGTGATTGCAGGTGAGTGAGTGCAGGTGTGTGGGTGAGTGAGCGCTGTTGTGGTGAGCGCAGGTGTGGGTGTGAGTGAGCGCAGGTGTGAGTGAGCGCAGGTGTGAGTGAGCGCAGGTGTGAGTGAGCGCAGGTGTGAGTGAGCGCAGGTGTGAGGTGAGCGCAGGTGTGAGTGAGCGCAGGTGTGAGTGAGCGCAGGTGTGAGTGAGCGCAGGTGTGAGTGAGCGCAGGTGTGAGTGAGCGCAGGTGTGAGTGAGCGCAGGTGTGAGTGAGCACAGGTGTGTGGGTGTGAGTGAGCACAGGTGTGTGGGTGGGAGTGAGCGCAGGTGTGTGTGAGTGCAGGTGTGTGGTGAGTGAGCGCAGGTGTGTGGGTGGGAGTGAGCACAGGTGTGTGAGCGCAGGTGTATCAAATTAATCTTAATTGAGGATTGAATGGATAGAGATTGATTAAACAGGCTAGGACAGGGCATTGCTTTTTGAGATGCACTTTAACATTTGGCTGCCTGGACACATATTCAAGGATGGCCGGGGTGGGGTTGCATTTAGTTTATAAACATGGGTGTTAAATCCCACGGGTGAAAATTTTGTACGCAGTGGTTCAATGTTGAGCGTTACTTCCAGACGTGCAGAAGGGAACAAGATGGCGATGATTTCTCTTCTCCATAGATGAGTGGCGGGTGGGATGTTTTTCATAAATTCATGGACGATAGGAACAGAATTAGGCCATTCGGCCCACTCAAGTCTACTTCACCATTCAATCATGGCAGATCTATCTCTCCCTCACAACCACATTCTCCTGCCTTCTGGGCAAGAGACTCTGTGCATCTATTCCTCTCATGATTTTATGTACCTCAATAAGATTACCCCTCACCCTCCTGCGCTCCAATAGCGACCCAGCCCACTGAACCTCTCCCTACAGCGCACACCCTCTAGCCCTGGCAACATCCTCATAAATCTTCTCTGTACCCTTTCCAACATCCTGCACCTTTTCCCTGCCAGTCCGAACTGTGAAGACATGTATCCATGCAACGTAAAATCAGTGCTCAAAGCCAACACAGATATCAGCCGTAAGCTAAAATGGCCAATCATAGTCACAAATAAATCAAAGGCGTCTATTTTTGTAATGTGTGGAACTTCTCAATACATTGAACGGTCAATAAAATACTTTCAAAGTGTAGCTCCTGATGTAATGTGGGAAGTATTACAATGATTTTGTCATAGGGTTTCCACGATAAAAAGGCTTAAGGACTCCATAATCTGTAATAGCAATGTGGTATTGAAAGATAATACAGTACTAAGCATGATATCTAAACAGTGCCACACGATCTTCAGTCCATCTTAAATGTAAATGTAGTCCACATAGACTTTCCTTCCCCCTTTCTCTTACAGGAAAGATATTAACAGCAGAGTGGTTCTTTAGAAAGGGGATGTACTCGTACTGATCAGCACAGCCACTGTGAACGCGATTCATTCATCTCTATTTGACAAGAATCCTAGGTGAAAGTATCCAACAGCAAAGAGAACCAATGCAATAAATGGCAGCACGTTTAATAGCGCTGCGCTTCCTCAGTACTACGTACAGGGCAGGGCACAAAGTGCTGGAGTAATTCGGCGAGTCAGGCAGCCTCTCTGGAGAACATGGATAAGCACCATTTCAGGTCGGTCTCTTCTTCAGACTGATTGCGGAGGGGGGGTAAGAAATGAAAGCTGGAAAAGCGGAGGGGCAGGACAGGGCATGGCTGGCAATAGGTGGAGACAAGCAAGGGGGTTATTTGATCGGCAGATTGTTGTTGGCAAGGGCCAGAGATGAAAAGGCAGGTTTGAGCGCAAAATGGAACAGAGTTGCGAATTGTTACGTTTTGTGATAGAAAAATTGTGAATTTGAGTGGAGGGGATGCAGGTGGAGTGGAGGGGGAGTGGAGGGGGAATGGAAGAGAAGGGGGGTGTGTTGGGGTGGGATATGGGGGGGGGGGGGTAAGGGAGGTTGGATGGGGGTTGAAGGGGTGGGGGAATGGAGCTGAAGGGGAGCAAGGTCAGCTAGGGTTCAGGGGAAGAGAGTGAAAGGTAGGGGAAGAAAGGAGGGGGGGGGGGTCATGGGGAAAGAAAGGGGAGGGAGAAGGGTCCTGTTTGTAGGTTAGTTACCTAACATTGAGGAATTCAATGTTCATACCCCCATTGGGTTGTAAGCTATCCAAGTGGAATATGAGGTGCTGCTCCTCCAATTTCCTCGTGGCCTCTCTAGCAATGGAACAATGTTCATGTTGTCACTCTGGGGGGGGGGGGGGGGGGTCGAGAACATGTACCAAACCCTGTGGCTCAGTGCTACCCACTGAAATACCATTGATGCCTTTCATCAACATAACTGCCCAAGCACAGGCTGGTACCTGGTTCTCTGACAGAGGAAATGTACCGTCAGTAACTAGTTTTTCGATTAACCTTGAACTCACACAGCCTCCCAGTCTAAATGCAATGTGCTGTGTAGTTATCTAGCCCTTGTAGGTAGAGGCTTATGCACTGCACTGTTTATAAATGAACAGCGCTGAATAATTTAAAGAGAATTGCAACAGTCCTCTTGAGATAGCTGTATTGATTCCATTATGTTAGATCTGCCAAGTAAGAATAATATGCAAAAATGTCAAGTGGATATAAAATTGACTCAGAAATAGAAAAGAGAGAGACGTAGGTCTTCTGGGTGGATTGAGGTGCTCAGTGATATCCCCCAGGGCCCGGAATAAGGAACCCTGTTGCTCACAGCACAGGAGGATGTTTGGCCCATCTAGTCTGTAGCAGCTCCCAGAGCAATCTCCTTCCCTCAACCATTTCCCAAGTGATCTCTCTTGCTGGCCCATTAAGTCCACTTTGATTGACCCTCCAACACAAGGAGCAGTTCTCAGTGCCAGTCAGCCCACCAGGTAACGCGTCTTTGGGATGTGGGAAGTGACCAGGGTGAAATCCGTGCGCTCACAGGGAGAAAGTGTGAACAGCTCAGATCGGGATGGTGCCTGGATTTGCTATTGGAAGAGTTTGGACAAGCTTGGATTGTTTTTCCGGAGCGTCGGAGATTGAGGGGAGACCTGATAGAAGTATATAAAATTACGAGAAGCAGAGAGTAGACTCAGTCAGAACCTTATTCTGGGGTGGAAATGTCAAAGACTAGAGGGCAGAGCTTTAAGGTGAGAGGGGCAAAGTTTAAAAGTAATGTGCAGGGCAAGTTATTTTTACACAGAGTGGTCGGTGGGTGCCTGGAAAACGTGCTGCCAGAGATGATGGTGGCGACAGATATGATAGTAGTATTCCAGAGGCTTTTCGATAGGCACATGGAAATGCAGGGAATGGAGGGATATGGATCATATGCAGGCAGAGGAGATTTGTTTAACTTGGTATTTATTCACAAAATGCTGGAGTAACTCAGCAGGTCAGGCAGCATCTCAGGAGAGAAGGAATGGGTGACGTTTCTGGTCGAGACCCTTCTTCAGACTTTGTTTAACGGCATCATTTAAGCTGGGAAGAGTGCAGAGAGGATTTACGAGGATGTTGCCAGGATTGAGGGGCTGTTAAAAGGAGAGGTTTGGTAGGTTAGGACTATATTTCTTGTAGCACAGGAGGATGAGGGGTGATCTTGTAGAGGTGTATAAAATCATGAGGGGAATGGATAAGGTACATGCGCAGAGCGGGGGAATCAAGAACCAGAGGACATCGGTTTAAGGTGAGAGGGGAACATTTCAATAGGAACCTGAGGGGCAACCTTTTAGAATCATAGAGTGATACCGTGTGGAAACAGGCCCTGTGGCCCAACTCGCCCACACCGGCCAACATGTCCCAGCTACACTAGTCCCACTTGCCTGCGCTTGGTCCATATCCCTCCAAACCTGTCCTATCCATGTTTTCACAAAGAGGGTGGTGGATACAGGGATTGAGCCGCCAGAGGCGGTAGTTGAGGTAGTTACTGTAACAACATTTAATACACATTTGGACAAGTATGTGGATAGGAGAGAATTAGAGGGATATGGAACAAACACAGGCAGGTGGGACCGGTGTAGATGGGGCATCTGGGTTGGCATGGTCTAGTTGGGCCTAAGGGCCTATTTCCGTGCTGTATGACTCAATCATACTGGACATTGTGGACCATAAGGCCTGTTCCTGTGCTGTACTGTTCTTTAAGTGTAAGAAAATAACTGCAGATGCTGGTACAAATCGAAGGTATTTATTCACAAAGTGCTGGAGTAACTCAGCAGGTCAGGCAGCATCTCGGGAGAGAAGGAATGGATGACGTTTCGGGTCGAGACCCTTCTTCAAACTGTACTGTTTTTTGTTCGGACCGCTCCCGAGGTCAGGATCAAACTCGGGTTGTTGATGCTGTGAGGATTATTGCACCACCATGCTGCCCTCTGTACGTGTTAATGACTTGGACGTTGGGACTTGATTTCGAAGTCCGCACAAAATAACACAAAACTGGGAAATGTTGTAAAACGAGGAGGAGGAAGAGGAGGAGGAGGACGAGGACGACGACTCACTTCAGCAGAGACTGGAATGGTTCTCCCCAGAGGTAAAAGGTTAAGGGGTGATTTAATAGAGATATTAAACATTCTGGAGGGTTGTTCAGAGGAACCAAGGAGGAGGTTTGCAGTGGCGGGAGGGTCAGTTGTCAGACATTACAGCGACTGGGGGAATAACTGGGGGAGAGAGACGAGCAGAATGTGAGTGGCTGCAGAATGGAAGGCATTCCTGAGAGAGTCAGATTCTGCTGTAACGGTTGCAAAGAAAAGCAAGGTAAGTATTCACTGCTGCAGAGCATCTGACCAACAGCATCGTTAAAGCAGACTGTCTGGTCGTGCGGTTTGCATGTTGGCTGTCGTGTTACAGGGAGTGGATGGCCGCAGAATTGTTTGGGTCATTCTGAAAGGGTTGGGAAAGGCACTATAGAAATGCAAGTCACTATTTCAGACAGCCCTGAGCTGCAGAAGCATTTTACAACCCACTGAGTATTTCCGAAGCATAATCGTTGCTGTAAAGGGGAAAAAGGCAGCAGGGATATTGTGGAAGTGCCCATGACCACCGCTATGGCAGTGACTCGATTACCGGCCGGGTCTGCTGACCTTCAACGAGGAGCCAACTTTGACCACCAAGTAGAATTCGGTTGCCTCTTTAGGGTAGTTTAAGGATGAAGCCACTTCCACCCCAACAGCTACCCCCTCTCCACATGCGTTCACGGATATCTCCCTGGACTGTGTGCTCCGGGCTCCAGAGCGGGGACTGTATCTGCCGTATCTGTTCAGTGTGCTCACTCTTTGCCATCAATTTACACAGCGCTCAAGACTGAATGGAGCCACCCTGACCCATGGTGGGGTGAACCAGACAATCTATGGAGGGACCGACCTAGCAACCTCCATTTGCAAGACAGGGTACCTTGCAGAGAAACATAGAAAAATAGATGGAGGAGCAGGCCATTCGGTCCTTCGAGTCAGCACCGCCATTCAATATGATCACGGCTGATCATCTAAAATCAGTACCCCATTCCTGCTTTTTTCCCATATCCCTTGATTCCTTTGGCCCTAAGAGCTAAATCTAGCTCTCACTTGAATACATCCAGTGAATTGGCCTCCACTGCCAATCTGTGGCAGAGATTTCCACAGATTCACAACTCTCTGGGTGAAGACATTTTCCCTCATCTCAGTCTTAAATGGCCTACCCCTTATTCTTCAACTGTGACTCCTGGTTCTGAACTCCCCCAACATCGGGAACATTTTTTCTGCACCTAGCCTGTCCAATCCCTTAAGAATTTTAAATGTTTCAATAAGATCCCCTCTCATCCTTCTAAATTCCAGTGAATACAAGGCCAGTCAACCCATTCTTTCATCATATGTCAGTCCCGCCATCCCGGGAATTAACCTGGTGAACCTACGCTGCACTCCCTCCATAGCAATAATGTAATTTTTCAATTTAGGAGACCAAAATTGCACACAATACTCCAGGTGCGGTCTCACCAGAGCCCTGTACAACTGCAGTAGGACTTCCTTGCTCCCAAACTCAAATCCTCTCGCAATGAAGGCCAACATGCTATCAGCTTTCTTCACTGCCTGCTGTACCTGCATGCTTACTTTCAGTGACTGATGTACAAGGACACCCAGGTCTCGTTGCACCTCCCCTTTTCCTAATCCGACACCATTCAGATAATAATTTGCCTTCTTGTTCTTGCCACCAAAGTGGATAATCTCACATTTATCCACATTGTACTGCATCTGCCATACATCTGCCCACTCACCCATCCTTTCCAAGTCACCTGGCAGCCTCATAGCATCCTCATCGCAGCTCACACTGCCACCCAGCTATGTGTCATCCGCAAACTTGGAGATGTCACATTTAATTCTCTTGTCTAAATCGTTAATATATATATTGTAAATAACGGGGGTCCCAGCACCGAGCCTTGCGGCACCCCACTAGTCACTGCCTGCCATTCTGAAACGGACCCGTTAATTCCTATGCATTGCTTCCTGTGTGCCAACCAGTTCTCTATCCATGTCAATACCCTACCCCCAATACCATGTGCTCTAATTTTGCCCACTAATCTCTTGTGTGGGACCTTGTCAAAGGCTTTTTGGAAGTCCAGATACAAGCTAACTGAGATGCCAGAGGTGGGTTTGGAAAGATGGGGTAAATCAAACATCCAGCTTGCTGGCTGAGTGCTTTCCTTTGTCACGTGCCTCTTCTCCCAGGTCTTTCACCCCCACTGCCCATTTTACATTTTGGGACGTGGATGGCTAGGAATGGCACTTGGCTATTCTCACCCTCTCGCTGAGTGAATGGGTGATGAAGGTGCTCCAACTGTACAGGGAGATGGTGGGGATGGATTACAGCCGAGCCAGGGCGAAGGAAAGAGAGGGGGAAAAAAAACAAAGGTACAGACAGATGAGTGCGGTGGCGGAAGCAAGCCTGTTCATTTCTCCATCCGTCACAGCGAGCAGGCTGTAAAGGTTGAATGTAAATCATAAGCCCAGCCTCAGCACTGGAGTTAAACTGTCATTGCAGGTGTGGAGGAGCAGCTACACTGGGATTTTGCAACAAGGTAATTCGATTAAACTATATTAAATCGGAGGGCTTTTATGTGAAATACAATTTTCACGGCAGTGAAAGCTTTCACTTGTCACAAGGGGCTCATAACCTCTCTTCCCCCGCTTGCCTACGGCTCACCCCGTCAACGTGACAGTGACAGTGTCACCCGGTGTTGCCAGCCTGCACAGAGTCTATTGTGTCCGTGATGAAGAGAGTGTCTTCAGCAGAATTACGAGGGCCGATTTGGAAGTACTGGATCGTACAAGCGATGATCCTTCATGAATGGATGTTGCGGGACGGAATCGGGGATCGCTGGGCGGCACGGACTTGGTGGGCCGAAAAGGCCTGTTTCCGGCTGTATATATATGATATGATATGATATGATATGATAATGTGGTAGATGCAGGGGTCACGGACTGGTGTGGATGTAGATTCAAGGGTAAATTTCACTCACTGTGGTTTGTTGTAAATGGAGCGATGCGAAAGGGAAAGCTTTCTCTTTAATGCGGGACAGTGGAATGCTGCACCACTACGTCTCAGACGAGAGGCCAACCCAAGGCCACGTCTACTCCCTCCGGTGGATGTCAGTGACTCCCCGGCACTGAACGTACAGCGCAGGCACCTGCCCTTCAGCCCATAATGTCTGTGCCCAACGCCAAGCCAAGATAAACTGATCTCAGCTGCCCGCACACGATCCATTCGAAACGCAAGATAATTATTCACTGCCACAGTGCATCCCTGTTTTTGTATACGAGCCCTCTTGAAAGAAATGCCAGCATTGAGTTTGCTTTCTTTTGTAATCATTAGCTCGATTGTAATCATCTATTGTCTTTCCGCTGACTGATTAGCACGCAACAAAAGCTTTTCACTGTACCTCAGGTACACGTGACAGTAAACTAAAACTGAAGCTGAGATAAGAGGAAGAGGCCAGGGATTGGGATTAGAACAGGCGTTACAGTCAAGGGCTCGTGAAGACTGGAAGAGGGCGAGTTACCGGAAGAGAGGCACCAACGTTCACTACACAATAATCAGCAGCCGTGGCAAGACCACCACGTCCAGACCTAGAATGTACACCGCGCCATTCATTCCCATATAAACCTACTTCCCTCTCTCTCGCACTTCAAATATTCCTTCATCAACACAACTATCAGGTGTGGAAGTGGACTACAGGGCTAAGGCAGAAACAGAATTGGGACACACAGTTACAGCTGCAAAAGTGCAACAGAAACGAGTTACTAGTACACTTAAGATCCATGAACAGGCTCTTTTACAAATAAGGCTCTCTGTACTTTGTACCACCTGTACTTTACCCACATGGAGTCTGTTTTGTAATTTGGTTTAAGAAGATAACTGCAGATGCTGGTACAAATCGATTAATTCACAAAATGCTGGAGTAACTCAGCAGGTCAGGCAGAATCTCGGGAGAGAAGGAATGGGTGACGTTTCGGGTCGAGACCCTTCTTCAGTCTGAAGAAGGGTCTCGACCCGAAACGTCACCCATTCCTTCTCTCCCGAGATTCTGCCTGACCTGCTGAGTTACTCCAGCATTTTGTAATTTGGTTTAGTTTCGTTTATAGATACAGCGTGGAAACAGGACCTTCGAGCCACCGAGTCTGCATCGACCAGCGATCCCCACATATTAACACCACCCTACACACTGGGGACAATTTTACAGTTATACATTTATACTAAGCCAATTAACGTGCAATCCTGTACGTCTTTGGAGCGTGGAAGGAAAGTGACGATCTCGGAGAAAACCCACGCAGGTCACGGGGAGAACGTACAAACTCCGTGCAGACAAGCACAAGGCCAGGGTTGAACTCAGGTCTCTGGCGCCGTAAGGCAGTAGCTCAACCTCGACGCCACCGTGCCGCCCCAAATAGGGACTGAATAGTACTGAGATATTTCTGCACATGGTGGTGACTACTGAACACATTATTCTTCTCCGGACGTATTAATTGCCTCTGAAATGAGAGTCGATGATATTGAGTGTGTGATCACAAGTCAGCCGCGCTTGCTAAGTGGGAATAGCAGACTTCCTTCCCTGAAGGAGGATTGGGAAGCTGACGAGGTTTTACAATAAACTGGTAGTTCCCCATCGTTCTGACATATAGTGAGAATTATCCACAATATTCTTCCAACCAACCAAGCAAAGAAATGTAATTGTCGAGGCAAACAGCATGGAAACAGGCCCTTCAGCCCAACTCGTCCACACCACCACAATGCCCCATCTAAGCTCATCTCAATCGCCTGCATTTGGCCCGTATCCCTCCCAACCTTTCATATTCATATACTTGCCAAAGTGTCTTTTACATGTTGTTATTGTACCTGCCTAAGCTGCCTGCTTGGAAGCCCGTTCTATATACCCACCTCCCTCTGAGGGACTTATTAAATCTTGAGCCACTCATCTAAAACTCAAACTCTGGTTCTTGATTTCCCTTCTAAGGTTAAAGACTCTGCGCATTTGCCTTGTCTATTCCCCTTATGATTTTAAGCACTTCTATAAGATTAACCCTCAGCCCTCTACGATCCAAGAAATGAAGTTCTAGTCTGTCCAGCCTCTCCCTTTCGTTCAGCCCCTCGAGATCTAGCGACATCCTCGTAAAACTCCTCTGTTTAATAGGAACCTATCCTTCCTGTAACAGGGTGACCAAAACTGAACACCGTACTGCAAAGGCAGTCTCACCAATGTCGTGAACAACTGGAACATAATGTCCCAAATTCTACTCCACAGACGTACAGGTTTGTAGGTTAATTGATTGGGTAAAATGTAAAAATTGGTAACAATTGTCCCTCGTGTGTGTAGGATGGTGTTAATGTGCGGGGATCGCTGGGCGGCGCGGACTCGGTGGGCCGAAGGGCCTGTTTCCGCGCTGTATCTCTAAATCTAAATCTACACTCAGTACTCTGACTGATGAACGCTATGTACCATAGCCTTCTTTACCACCCTATCTATCTGTGCTGCCTCTTTCAGGGAACCATATACCAGTACTCCAAGATCCATCTGCTCTACAACAGTGCCCAGTGTCCTACCATTCATTGTAAATCTATCTGAATTTAAACTGCCCAGGTGATGTCTCCACATCAACAGTCCTGGCCTTGAGAAGTTTGTACAGTGATGTAACCACCATGTTACCACACTCCTGTTAATAACTCATTGTGGTGATTTGCAATATAGCACACTGCATTTGGTATTGGTTTATTCTTATCACGTGCACCGAGGTACAGCGAAAAGATCATGAGATCATAAGTGATAGGAGCAGAATTAGATCTATCTCTCCCTCCTAAACCCATTCTCCTGCCTTCTCCCCGTAATCTCTGACACCCAAAATAGTCAAGAATCTATCCATCTGCGCCTTAAATATATCTACTGACTTTGCCTCCACAATCTTCTGTGGCAAAGAATTGCACATCTTCACCACCAAATTCACCAGCACCATAAATCACCACCAAAAATCTATTGTTGACACAAGGAATTGCAGATGCCGGAACCTTGTGTGGAACACAAAATGCTGGAGTAACTCAGCGGGTCAGGTAGCATTTCTGGAGGACATGGACAGGTGACGTTCCAGGTCGGGGCCCTTCTTCAGACTAATTGTATTGGGGGAGAGAAAACTGGAAAAGAGGTGGGGAAGGGACAAAGCTTTTGTTTGTGTGCTACCAATTAAATGAGATCATACTACGCATAAGTACAAACAAACCACAATTTATCAATTATTCCTGGGCCAAGTCCTGGATATCAGTGTTGAAAACTCTTCACAATTACATCACCTCATATTTATTTATTTATTTATTTGTTTTAAGAGATACTAAGCGGAAACAGGCCCTTCGGCCCACTGAGTCCACACCGACCAGCAATCACCGCACATTAACACTGTCCTACACACACTAGGGAGAATTTACACCTGTACCATGCCAATTAACCTTCTAACCTGTACGTCTTTGGAGTGTGGGAGGAAACCAAAGATCTCAGGAAAAACCCACGCAGGTCACGGGGAGAACGTACAAACTCCGTGCTGACAGCACCCGTAGTCGGGATTGAACCCGGGTCTCCGGCGCTGCAAGGGCTGTAAGGCAGCAACTGTACAGCCGAGCCCACATGCTTAATTTTACTCATCCTCATAGTTTAAGTGATGCATCTGAAAACCCCATAAACAATGAAACAATGGCAAGCCTGTCATTTTGGATGAATGGCCCATCCATTCCTGATGGGAATTAACCCGCGTCTCATTGCTGCTTGTCGCTCAGTTGACTGTTTGCGACTGACTTTGAGCGTCAGTGACCTTGGACTTCCACATGATGGCAGGAAACCAAATAGGACTGATGTTCTGAAGGCCTGCCAACCTGATTAGATCTGTGCATGGAGAATTTCTGTGTACAGTTAAACAGAATTACAGTGAAAAGGAATTTATGTAAAGGTCCTTTTCCTATCAATTTAACCTTAAATTGGCAAGGACTAAACAGTCCAATGGAGACACAAAAGACTACTGCAGATGCTGGAATCTTGAGCAAAACACAAAGTGCTGGAGGAACTCAATGGGTCAGGCAGCATCTGCGGAGGGAATGGACAGGCGACATTTCAGGTCGGGACCCTTCTTCAGACTCAATCATAGAAACATAGAAAATAGGTGCAGGAGGAGGCCATTTGGCCCTTCGAGCCAGCACCGCCATTCATTGTGATCATGGCTGATCGTCCACAATCAATAACCCATGCCTGCCTTCACCCCATATCCCTTGATTCCAATAGCCCCAAGAGCTCTATCTAACTCTTTCTTAAATCCATCCAGTGATTTGGCTTCCACTGCCATCTGTGGCAGAGAATTCATACAAATTCACAACTCTCTGGGTGAAAAAGTTTCTTCTCACCTCAGTTTTAAATGGCCTCCCCCTTTATTCTAAGACTGGTTGGAACTGGACTGGGAAGTCTGGAAACACAGTTGGAAGCCACTTGGGACAAGATGGAGGAGCAGGCAAGTGCTGAGGAAAGACGAGGCAGACATTTGGTAACGAATATGGTCAAACAGCATGAGAGCGGCAGGGATCACAGAGGGAGACAGGGTCTGATAGAACTCCAGTTGGAAGGAGTAGGAGCACATCTTCAAAGTAGCCACACTTTAAGGAGATTTTGCAGTGGAGCAGTAAAATGGTGGCGCAAGAGACTGCAGCTGCTGGACATGGACAGGTAACGCTTCAGGTGGGGACCTCTTCTTCAGACTGATGGAGTAGAGGGGAGATGTTGGTGGAAAGAGGTGAGGGGAAGGGGTGGGGCAAGAGCTGGCAAGTAATAGGTGAAACCAGGTGAGGAAGGGTTGCTTGCCCAATGAGTCAGGTGGGTGGTGTAACCAAGGGTGGAAGGGGAGAAGACTAAAGAGTGCAGGTGGTGTGATGGAGTAGAGGGGAGATAGCAGATAGAAAAAGGTGAGGTGTAACTAGTAAAAGATTTTCCTAAGCCTTGTATATCCCATCAGGATACCTGACATCGTAGCATTCAAACAGACACAACATTGAAGAGGTTATTTCAATCACATACACATTCACCTCCATAAAAATGCTCAAGGGAATGAAGGTCCATACATGATAAAACAGATTTCATGACAGACGGGGAGAACACAGAAGGAACTATGGGCCAACCAGATTGGCTGACATAAGTTGACAACGAAATGCTGGAACACATGTTAAGGATCTTGCCATTGGACCTTTAAAAATGATGATAATTAGCCGAGATAACCATAGTTTCTAATAATGATAAATCGAATAGAGTTCTTTTGAGATTGGGTTGATAAGGGGAACAAAGATGAGCAGTCTGAAGAAGGGTCTCGAACCGAAACGTCACCCATTCCTTCTCTCCAGAGATGCTGCCTGTCCCGCTGAATTGCTCCAGTCTTTTTGTGTCGATCCGTGTGTTAACTGTAGTTTTGAATAACAAGAGGTGATCTGAAAGTTACAAAATTCTGAAAAGGATCGACAAAGGGTGAATGATGAGAAACCGTTTCTTTCAGCCAAGTGAGACTCGCTCTTCCTCACCGTTCCCAACAAGCAATTAGCAAGGCATCGAGAACGTTGGCCTTCACTGCAACAGGGTTTGAATACAAGAGCAGAGATGTCCTGCCTCGGTTATACTGGGCCATGAAGAGGCTGCATCTCAAATATTATGAAGGCAGACACAAAATGATGGAGTAACTCAGCGGGACAGGCAGCATCTCAGGAGAGAAGGGATGGGCGACGTTTCGGGTCGGGACCTTCAAATATTATGGTCAGGTCTGTTCTCTATAACCGAGGAAAGAAATACTTGCGACAATGGGAGAGCACCAAGGGTTCACTGATTGATTCCTTGGATGGAGGGGGGTGGGGGTTATTGTAGGTGGAGAGATTAAACAGATAAATCCAGTAATATTGAGTTTAGAGGATAGGAAAAGATTGCATTGAAACATACAAAATTCTTACAGGGCTTGATAGATAGACGTGGAATTCATATTTCTGTTTGGCTGCAGGCACCGACCCAAGATAAGAAGTTGGCCATTCAGGAAACAGACAAACGATAGTTTGTCTGTGAGAGAAATGATTTAAAAACAAAATCTACTCCAGAGGACTGTGGAGGTTCAATTCTTGAGTAGACACAAGGCAGAGATCAATAGAATGAAAAGAATATGGGGCTTGGTGCAGACAAATTGTGAAGAGACAAAAGGTAGGCCATAATCAGACACTGGGGCTAAATAGAACATAAAATATATAGAACAGTACAGCAGGGGATCAGGCCCTTCGGCCCACAATGTTCGTGCTGAACATGATGCCAAGTTACACTCATACCCTCTGCCTGCATGTGATCCACACCTCTTCATTCCCTGTATATCCATGTGCCTATTGAAGAGCCTCTTAAATGACATTATCGTATCGACCTTCACTACCACCTCTGGCAGCGACTTCTAGGCCTCCACCACGCTCTTCATAAGAAAACTTGTTCCGCACATCACCTCTAACCCTTGCCCCTCTCACCTTAAATCTACGCCCTCTAGTCTTTGACATTCCCACCCTGGGAAAAAATGTTTTGACTGTCTACTCTTTCTGTGCCTCTCACAATCATGTCTCAGCCTCCGGCCGTCCAGTGAAAACAATCCAACTTTCTCCAATGTTGTTATGTTTTGATACCAAGATGTAGTCTCTGAACATATTCACTTTCCCCCCCACTGTTATCTACTGCTGACTGGTTCTCCCATAAGCTAGGGTGTAGCCCTGATGTTCCAACCTACCTCAATGTGGATGTTGCAATTTTCTCTGTAACTCTGTAAGATTTAAGGTGTGGCTCCACAATGCTGTAACATTACATTCTGCACTCTGAAATGTTTATCTTTTGCACTATCTGTTGTACTTACACATGGGTTGATGGTATCTATGTATAAGTTGTGTAAGAAAATAACTGCAGATGCTGGTACAAATCGAAGGTATCACAAAAGGCTGGAGTAACTCAGCGGGTCAGGCAGCATCTCAGGAGAGAAGGAATGGGTGACGTTTCTCGACCCGAAACGTCACCCATTCTTTCTCTCCTGAGATGCTGCCTGACCCGCTGAGTTACTCCAGTTTTTTGCGATACCCTCGTATTTATGTATAACTAGACCAAGTGGACCCGTTGGGCCCAAA
Source organism: Rhinoraja longicauda (assembly GCF_053455715.1). Classification (NCBI taxonomy): domain Eukaryota; kingdom Metazoa; phylum Chordata; class Chondrichthyes; order Rajiformes; family Arhynchobatidae; genus Rhinoraja; species Rhinoraja longicauda. The sequence continues at coordinate 25,346,521 of NC_135978.1, forward strand.
CCTTCCTGCACCCTGTCCTCCCCCCCTCCCTCCTCAACTCCCCCCTCCCCTCTCCCTTCTCCCCCACTCCCCCCTTCCCCCCTCCCTCCCTCCCTCCTCCCCTTCCCCTCCCCTCCTTTTAAACTTAAAAATGCGAATAACTTAAAAAATATAAGACCGAGTTCAATAAAACTACTTGCATTATCACTAAAGTGACGATGGTGAGTAAGGTGGGCCTAAAATTGTCGCGCTATCGTGTACCGTTTTGGCTGAAGTTCAGTCACAAACAAGATAACAAACGAGAGCTTTAGTATATAGATGTTATTTGACTGGACAGCATGCACACATAGGTTTTCTTGGTACACCTGATAGTAATAAACCAAAACCAATATCACATGAACCGTGTTCATTTGAGACAAGATCGTATTTACAGAATTTTCTGAATGACTCTTCAGGCACGGCCGTGGCATTTTCACACAAATGCTAAATGAAAGCAGATCGCCTGAATTGCAATAGGATGCTTTGACGGTCCCTGTCAGTTACATCAACTGCAAGGCAGCAAAGGTTAAACATTGTCTATCAGAATAATCCCTGCCTCTTTACCATCACTGTGCACGTCTGTGTTTTACAGGAAGGATCCATGATTGATTCACGCGCAGAATTAGTTTTATTACTTTACCATGCTGAAATATTTATTTGCTTTCCCCTCTCCCTCTCCTTCCTCGATCCCAGGCTATTTACTGACCTCTGGAACGTACAGCCGGGAGCTAATGAAAGCTGAGGGACAACGTTAAAATTGGAAAGCTTTTTAGCAGATGAATATTTAATTTATTTATAGGATAATTCTTTGTATTGTGTCTTAAGGCAAGAGTGCTCTGTCATATTGCTATCTACAACTGTGTGTAATTGTGTTAAGTACTGTCTGCTGATATCACTGGTTGTAAACTCCAGACTAATGCTTTCGAAGGAGCTGCAATCAACATGAGGCACTTTACCTGCCCTTCACCAAGACACATGCGCCCACCTTTCGATGGATGAAAGATCCCAGCTGTCTGTCTGTGGTTAATGCATCTCTAGACTTGTACATCTGTGTATCAGGGATGCTGGAACAAGCATTTTCCTGCCTCTCATATAGACAATAGACAATAGACAATAGGTGCAGGAAGAAGCCATTCGGCCCTTCGAGCCAGCACCACCATTCAATATGATCATGGTTGATCATCCACAATCAGTACCCCGTTCCTGCCTTCTCCCCATACCCCCCGACTCCGCTAACCTTAAGAGCTCTATCTAGCTCTCTCTTGAATGCATTCAGAGAATTGGCCTCCACTGCCTTCTGAGGCAGAGAATTCCACAGATTTATAACTCTCTGACTGAAAAAGTTTTTCCTCATCTCCGTTCTAAATGGCCTACCCCTTATCCTTAAACTGTGGCCCCTTGTTCTGGACTCCCCCGACATTGGGAGCATGTTTCCTGCCTCTAACGTGTCCAACCCCTTAATAATCTTATACGTTTCAATAAGATCCCTTCTCATCCTTCTAAATTCCAGTGTATACAAGCCTAGTCGCTCCAGTCTTTCAACATATGACAGTCCCGCCATTCCGGGAATTAACCTAGTAAACCTACGCTGCACGCCCTCAATAGCAAGAATATCTACTTAAATGCTATTGTATTACCTTCCACTGCATGTTTTTTTTATAACGCTACCCCTCAAGAGGGCTAGAACCTGCCCCTGACTCGCTGACCCACAGAAATAGTTTTTATTAATGCTTTTGAATCCCTAACTCTAACCCTTAGATCAGACAGCTCTAACCCTTTGATCAGACAGCTTTAAGGCGAGAGAGCCAAAGTTTAAAGGAGATATGCGAGGCAAATTATTTACACAGAGGATGAGGGGTGCCTGGAAGAACACTGCCAGAGGTGGTGGCTGAGGCAGATACGTTAATGGTGTTTGAAAGACGTTTGGCTGGGCATACGGATATGCAGGGAATGGAGGGATATGGGTTATGTGCAGAGAGATAAGCGATAGTCTTGGCATCATGTTTAGCACAGACATTATGGGCAGAAGGGCCTGTTCCTGTGCTCCACTGTTCTATGTTCTAAATTGACTCTCCTCTTCTAAATACCAAGGAATGCAATCTCTTCTCAGAAATTGCCCAATACAGCCCCGGTATTGATTGATTGAAAGTTGCAGCGGAGAAGCAGGCCACTTTGGTCCACCAAATCCATGACACCCATCGATCACCTGTTCACATTGGCTCTATGGTTTCCCACTTTCCCAACCACTCCCTAAACACTCAGGGCAATTTACAGAGGCCAATAAACCCGCACGTCTTTGGGATGTGGGTGGAAACTGGAATACCCCCCGGGGGGGGGGGACATTTGCAAATCACTGGGAACAGGTGCAAACCCCACACAGGTCAGGATTGTATCCAACTGCACCACTCCGCCACTATCATTTAGCCCCATAATGCTACTATATCCTTGCTATGCAGGATTTTGACCTAAAACGTCGACCATTCCTCTCCGTCCAGAGAAGCTGCTCGACCCGCCGAGTTTGTTTGCGCATTTGCAATCTTTTGCGTCTCCATGATGAGTCGTGGCATCATCCCCAGTAACATCTCTCACTCCATTCAATCCAATGCCCAGACAGTTACAAGACAGTCCTCGGGTCACTTCATTTATACTAGAATTAGAGCAAACAAAAATAGCTACCTACAGTCACTCTATCCATGGACAGTCCCAGAGTGGAACATCCTTCCCGACACCACCAGACCTTGTCACTCTTCAAGTCACAACTCAACAACTTGGGCATGGATCATCTCACCAAACTTGCCCACATAAAAATCTCAATAACCCTTTTGCAACCAGTACCCAGGCGAGCGAAACCTGTACGAGATAGCCCAGCTCTTGGCGGTTGTGCAGCAGAAAGCAGAAAAAGGAAAAGCAGAAAAACCATGTCTTTCCTCAGGTACAGTCCCTAAAACTGCTCATGTTATTCCTGACGTGATCTATCCAAGTCATTCTGACCTTATGACCTCGTATAGCCACACCAATACACCATGAACTTCAGATAGACACAGAAAGCTGGAATAACTCAGCGGGGCATCTCTGGATGAGAAGGAATGGGTGACGTTTCGGGTCGAGACCCTTCTTTCAGACCTGCAGAGTATACTTCAGAGTATAAAGAATCTCCAGCCTGAAGAAGGGTCTCGACCCGGAACATCACCCACTCCTTCTCTCCAGAGATGCTGCCTGTCCCGCTGAGTTATTCCAGCCTTTTGTGTCTGTCTTCGGTTCAAATCAGCATCTGCAGTTCCTTCCTGCACAACTTCAGTTCTCAAGATTTAAAGGCCAGGCATCCATTCACCTTTTCGAGCATCTGTCCATATGTTTCTAAGTTTCTCTGGTTCTCTCCTGCTAATACATTTTCACTGCAACCCTTTGAGACCTAAAATGGATGATCACAAATTTGTTCACGAGTACTTAAACTAAAATCTCTTTGTAATTGAATACCTCCATCTACTTTGCCCATCACGCTCGTCAGGGAATTTGGATGCAGAGCTTTCTATTCCATTATCTATTAGTATGGGTATTGATTTATTATTGTCACGTGAACTGAGATACAGTGAAAAGCTTTTGTTTGTGTGCTATCAAATTAAATCAGATAGTACCATACATGAGTACAATCTAGCCAAGCACAAGTATAACAGGTAGAGAGAGCAAAGAGAAAAATACCGGAGTGCAGAGTATAATTTTTCAATATAACAGCATTACAGTTCCAGAGAGAATATTGTATGTACTGCTAGAAATACTGATATATTTCCAAATGGAATAGAGATTTAAAAGAGTGGATTTATTGTATTGGATGGTTTAGTTTAGTTTAGTTTAGCGATATAGCGTGGAAACAAGCCTTTCGGCCCACTGAGTCCGCGCCGACCAGTGATCTCCGTACACCAGTACTATCCCACACACTGGGGACAATTTACAATTTTTACTGAAGCCAATTAACCTAGAAACCTGTACATCTTTGGAGTGTGGGAGGTTACTGGATCACCCGGAGAAAACCCACGCAGCCACATGGAAAACGTATAAATTATGTACAGTAGTCAGACCCGAACCCGGGCCTCTGGTGCTGTGAGGCAGCAACTCTACCACCGCTCTACTGTGCCGCCCTAAATGATAGAAGACCCCCCAACGGGAGCAGTCTGCTAACAGTTGCCACACTCCAGTGGTACACACATCATATTAATGATTTGGACGAGGGGATTGAAGGCTTCGTGGCCAGGTTTGCGGATGATATGAAAATAGGTGGAAGGGCGGGTAGTGTAGAGAAAGCAGGGACTCTGCAGAAGGACTTGGACAGGTTGGGAGAGTGGGCAGAGAAGTGGCAGATGGAATATAGTGTAGCAAAGTGTGGAGTCGTGCATTTTGGTAGCAGGAATAAAGGCGCAGACTATTTCCTAAATGGGGGAAAGAATCCAGAAATCAGAGGCGCCAAGGGACTTGGGAGCGCTGGTGCAAGATTCCCAAAAAAGTTAATCTGCAAGTCGAATCAGTAGTAAAGAAAGGAAACTCAATGCTGCGTTTATTTCAAGAGGGCTTGTAAACAAAAACAGGGATGTAGTGCTGAGGCACTGTAAGGGGCTGGTAAGGCCACATTTGTGAGCAATATTGTGAGCAATTCTGGGCCCCATATCTGAGGAAGGATGTGCTGGCTCTGGAGAGGGTCCAGAGGAGGTTTACAAGAATGATCCCAGGAATGAGTGGGTTAACTTATGATGAGTGTTTGTTGGCATTGGGCCTGTACTCACTGGAGTTTGGAAGAATGAGGGGGGATCTCATTGATCTCATTGAAACATACAGAATAGTGAAAGGCTTGGATAGAGTGGATGTGGAGAGGATGTTTCCACTAGTGGGAGAGTCTAGGACTGTAGGTCATAGCCTCAGAATTAAAGGACGTTCTTTTAGGAAGGAGATAAGGAAAAATTTCTTTATTCAGAGTGTGGTGAATCTGTGGCATTCTTTGCCACAGAAGGCTGTGGAGGCCAAGTCAGTGGATATTTTTAAGGCGGAGATAGATAGATTTTTCATTAGTACAGCTGTCAGAGGTTATGGGGAGATGGCAGGAGGATGGGGTTAGGAGGGAGAGACAGATCAGCCATGATTGAATGGCGGAGTAGACTTGATGGGCCAAATGGACTAATTCTACTCCTGTCACTTATGACCTTATGACCTCCTTGTGGGTTACCAATAATCATAATCATAATAATAATCATAATCATACTTTATTAGCCAAGTATGTGTTGCAACATCCTCCCTACTTAAATACTCAGGTATTCGAATTAAGATAACCAGCAGCTTTGACTAGGCTTTGTAAAGTGTGCCACGGGTCAGAGATTTACCAGGGCTAATGCCATTCCCTTCTGTTGTGATGTTGGGAAGCTTTTAATATGCACATAGAACTGACCAAACGCACCCACATGGTCTAAACAACGTTGTGCTGAACAATGAGTGCTGTCCTCTGGGATGTTGGCCATGATCTTGCACTGGCGTTTTAGCCTAGGCACCCGATCCATCCAAGCTTAGAGTCCTTTCTACAAACAACTGACAATATCTATCCACAATTGCTTCAATCACTCACTCCTGTCTGGTTTACACCGAAGATAGACACAAAATGCTGGAGTAACTCAGCGGAGTGACTTCATCTGATGAAGGTTCTTGACCCTATGTTGCCCGACCCTCTGAGTTATTCTAGCGTTTTGTGTCTTTCTTACATTGTAAAATTACTCTTTTAAATACTGACAAAACACTGCACGATCTTTTATATTCACAAAATGCTGGAGTAACTCAGCAGGTCAGGCAGCATCTCGGGAGAGAAGGAATGGGTGACGTTTCGGGTCGGGGCCCTTCTTCAGTCTGAAGAAGGGTCTCGACCCGAAACGTCACCCATTCCTTCTCTCCCGAGACGCTGCCTGACCTGCTGAGTTACTCCAGCATTTTGTGAATAAAAACCTTCGATTTGTACCAGCATCTGCAGTTATCTTCTTATACGATCTTTTATATTGTCCATTTTACTTTAAGAATGAGACGCTCCAAATGTAGCTGTGCTGCACAGACAGACGGCTGATCAATCTCATCGTTTGTGAATACTTAATAGAATCCATTAGTCAGTGACGTTGCTGGGGCAACCTGACGAGAAAATGAAAGAGGAAAGGTAAAATTATGGATGGTAATAATAGCAGGTATCAATGTCATCCGTACTAATTTGCTAAAATATACTGTAGAAACCAAACGTTGATCCGTTTAGAGTCATAGTCATGGTGTGGAAACAGGCCCTTCGGCCCAATTTGCTCACACCAACCAACATGTCCCATCTACACTACTCCCACTTGCCTGCGTTTGCCCTAAACCTGTCCAATCCATGTAACTGTCTAATTGCTTCTTAAACGTTGCGATAGTCCCAGCCTCAACTCCTTCCTCCTGCAGCTTGTTCCATACACCCGCCACCCTTTGTGTGAAAAAGTGACCCCTCAGATTCCGATAAAATCTTTCCCCCTTCACCTTGAACCTATGCCCTCTGAAGAAGGGTCTCGACCCGAAACGTCACCCATTCCTTCTCTCCTGAGATGCTGCCTGACCTGCTGAGTTACTCCAGCATTTTGTGAAATAAATACCCTCTGGTTCTTGATTCCCCTGCTCTGGGCAAGAGACTCTGGGCATCTACCCGATCTATTCCTCTCATGATTTTACGCACCTCTATAAGATCACCCCTCATCCTCCTGCACTCCAGGGAAAAGAGTCCCAGCCTGCTCAACCTCTCCCTATAGCTCTGACCCTCGATTTACACAAAGATTTTTCTTTTGGTTACCAAACATATCTGATTCCCACAATGATAGTAACTGAAAGATATTACAGAACAGAACCAAAAATAAAAGACAAAAAAATTCAAGCCTTAGGCAAAGTAAAATGTCCCAAGGAATTTTAAAGGACAGTTATCAAACAAGACTTGGCATCAAGTCGCAGAGGAATATCTCAAAACAAGTGATTAAAACGTTGATCAAAGAACTGTGTATTTTGAAGCTGCTTAAAGAACAAGTGGAAGAGAGGTTTGGGGAAGGAATTCAGGAGTTGAAAGCTGAGCCCAACTTCACACTGCCTCTGGAAAGCAGCCAAGAGTATCAAAGACCTGTCCCATTCCGGTCAATCCTTCATGTCCCTGCGCTTGTCAGGCAGAAGATTAGAAAGCCTGAAAGCGCACACCGCCAGACTCAGGAACAGCTTCCTCCCCTCTGTAATCGGACTTCTGAATGGTCCTTTCACAAGCTGGGGTATTGTCCGATTCTCCAACCTTGCACTTTGTCTCGCGAACCGTTCCACTGCAATGCTGGGAACTATGTTCTGCACTCTGTCTCCTTCCCTCCGCTCTACCTATTGTACTTGACTTTGGCTTGATTGTATTCATGAGCTGAATAGCATGCAAAAAAAAACAAGCTTTTTCCTGTACCTCGTTACACGTGACAATAATAAACCTAAAACATCAACAAAGGTGAAAAAGCCTGGGAGAGGCAAGTGAAGAGAATTGGAGGAAAGCAGAGAGGAGGGCTCCGGATAACACTGCAAGTTACGTGTCCCACTGTAAAACACAGCCCAAGCTCCCTGTGACAATGCAGTCTCCGTGAAATACTGCACGTGTCCTGCAGTCCTGCAGAGCCTCGTAGATCACTGCGCAAGTTACCGGCAGCAATGCATCCCCTTCAAAATACTGCAGCTATCCCGTGGCACTGTGGTACCTGGTAAAACAGCGAGCAGGTAACCCGCAGCATTGCCGAATCTCCGTAACATTCCGCGCGTTCACCAGCCAAACGTAGATCAGCACGACAGCGAGAATGGAAAATCCAAAACACTCACGTTTAACAAAACCAACGAGAGCAAAGCCGTTTCTACTTCACTGCAGTGGGAACACGAATTACGCTGAGAAGCAACGCGCCCAACCTGTGCTGTGGGCACATCTCGCATCTGTTTGCATTTCACATCAGAGTGGGACTGCTGTTTATTAACTTTTGAAATATTTCCTGAAACCTCTGATAAAAGGCTGTTTGGAATCGATTAGAAGAGCAAGAACTGACTGGTTATGCTCTATTCCTTTTCAAAGGGATGGAACAAGACTCTTCATTCACACTGTCAATCTTCGGCAATAAATTTTAAATCACAGCTTTTAAAAACTCTGCCCAATATATTCCATCAGCACAGTAAAATTGTCATGACTAACCACAAGATGACAGAAGTGTTCAGTCCAAAGCAAATTGAATCTTTTTGAAGTAGGTTATAATTTCTGGGGCAATTTACAAAGAAAGGTGGGTGCCTTTCATTTTATCTTTGATTTGTGCTCCGTTCAATCTCTTTCTCCTCTCTGTAGCCAGGAAGAGGAGACAGAGATTGGCAAGAGAAAGGAGGGAATTGCACACAGGGTCAGACAAACGGAGAAATAGCATGAACGAGAAGGAGCGAACACAGACCGAAGGCCCAATAATCTTCAGCTACCACATTGCCTCCATTGCAAGGTCATCGTAAGTGAGGGCGTTTGAGGATTGAGCAAGTGACATCTGATCCAAACAAGTGCCCATTGAAGATCAGTAGGTTCAGAGGGATATGAGCCAGACATTTGCAGGTGGGATGAGTGTAGATGGGGCACCTTGGTCGGCATTGGCAAGTTTGGCCAAAGGACCTGCTGTCTGACTCCATGACCGAATTTAATCTGTTCCATTTACAATCCTTCAGACGATAAAACAGCCTTGCCTGCATGCAGGAAGGGCCAGACAACGTACAGAGGTGGCTTGAGAAATAGCAAATCACATGTGAGCCAAACAAATGCCCAGGGAATATCATCTCCAATCAGACGGAACTGCAGATGCTGATTTAGAGAATAGCCAAAAAATGCTTGAGTAACTCAGCATCTCTGGAGAAAAGGAATAGGTGACTTTTCGTATCTAGACCTTTCTTCAGACTGAGAGTCAGGGGAGAGGAAAACTAGAGGTATGAAAAGGTAGAGAACAAACCAGAGCCGCCACTGATGACCAAGGAAAGGTGGAGCCCACAATGGTCGATTGTTGGCTATGCAAGAGGTGATATATGGGTGCAAACAGTGGCACTAGGATGATTTGGGTGGGAGACGGCCAGGGAGAGAGTGGCAATGCAAGGGTTACTTGAAATTAGTGCAATCAATATTCATACCGCTGGATTGTAAGGTAAATATCAGGTGCTGTTCCTCCAATTTGCGTGTGGCCACACTCTGACAGTGGAGGAGGGCAAATTGGAGAGCCGTTCACGAGGGTAAAGTAGAAGCATGCCCTCCACTGCAATTATCGATTGCCGGAGTGCAGGATCAAGGAGTCACTCAGTGGGCAGCCACAGTGGCACAGCTGGTAGAGCTGCTGCCTCACAGCGCCTAATACCCAGATTCGGTCCTGACCTCGGGAGCTGAATGTGCAGAGTTTGCACGTTCTCCCTGTGACCACGAGGGTTTACTCCGGATGCACCAGTTTCCTCCCGCATCCCGAAGACCTGCGGATTTGCAAGTTAATTGGCCGCTGTGTAATTGCCTCTGGTGTATTGGGGGTGGATGCGAAAGTGAGATAGCAAAGGACTAGTGTGAAGACAGACACAAAATGCTGGAGTAACTCAGCGCGCGACAGGCAGCATCTGTGGAGAGAAGGAATGGGTGACGTTTCGGGTCGAGACCCTCCTTCAGATCCATCTCTCCAGAGGTGCTGCCTGCCCCGCTGAGTTACTCCAGCATTTTGTGTCTATCTTCGGTTTAAACCAGCATCTGCAGTTCCCTCCTGCACAAAGAACTAGTGTGAACGGGTGATGGATGGTCGGTGTGGACTTGGTTGGCAGAACCGTATGCAGTTTTTGACCAACTCAGAAACATCTATCTCTAAACTAAACTGGCCACCTACACCCACAAACCAAAACTGAATAAAGTTCTCCGAAAAATGTCTCCAAAACATTACCTCGTGTTTCAATGCTTGCTAACCCACTGAACGCTTCTAGCCTTTCCACTTGAATTTCAGATTTCCCGTATCCATAGGAACGTTCTCATCCACAATGTTGTAATACTGCTTTGGGATCCACTGATGTTAAGCAGGCCTTTGGCAATGTATGTGTAGGAGAGAGGCAGTGTGTTTTAAGGATGTATGGTATTCCGAAGAAATGCATCAAGACAGATAGAAAACATTGATTCTAAGTTCCCTTGCACTATTGGAGATGACAGAAAGCTAATGCGGTCGTTTAAAGTGGACCAGAGGTATAAATCGCCAGACCGGTTACATTTAGCATTGGAAAGCAGTGTTGAAGTTCGCACATTCAAGGGAATGACATAACAAAAGATATAAGAAAATAACTGCAGATGCTGGTACAAATTGAAGGTATTTATTCACAAAATGCTGGAGCAACTCAGCAGGTCAGGCAGCATCTCGGGAGAGAAGGAATGGGTTCCTTCTATCATTCCCATTCCCATTCCTTCTCTCCCGAGATGCTGCCTGACCTGCTGAGTTACTCCAGCATTTTGTGAAGAGAAGACATAACAAAAAAATTGGGAGCCACAAAGTAAACTTAGTACGTGGGAGTTTGTACAGAACATTTATCTCATAACGTTGGAAAGAACAATGTTTTTTGCTTTTAATTCTCTCTAATTCGAGGATATGCCAGCAAGATCTTCAGCAATCTCAGGTTTTCAACTGACGGTGGCCTTAGATCAACATCTAAATCACTTGGGCCGACACCCATGTGACAGTGGTGGAGAATTGTTGCCACATATTAACCTGAAGGCAAAGGCTAATGTCACTGAGAAGAACACAAAGTATCGCAGTAACTCGGTGGGTCAGGCAACATCTCTGGAGGATAGATACTAAAAGCTGGAGTAACTCAGCAGAACAGGCAGCATCTCTGGAGAGAAGGAATGGGTGACGTTTTGGGTCGAGATCCTTCTTCAGACTAGAGTCAGGGGAAAGAGAAACGAGAGGTATAGACGGTGATGTAGAGATAGGGAGACAAAGAACAAAAGAATGAAAGATGTGCAAAAAAGTCAAGAGCCTGTCCTACTTAGGCAATTTTTTAGGCGACTGCCGGCGACTGTCATAGTCGTAGCAGGTCACCGAAAAAACGGCGACTGGACCCTCTTACGACAATGTCTATGACAAGCTACAACAACCTAGCACCGAGACGGCGTTAAGCTAGGCCAAGCTACCGACAACCAGCGACCCAATTGTTGTGAGTAGGACGTCCATCTACGACCGCGCCTACGACACCATACCACCACGCCTACGACAAGCTACCACCACGCCTACGACCACCTACCACCACGCCTACGACCACCTACCACCACGCCTACGACAAGCTACCACCACGCCTACGACCACCTACGACCGCACCTACGACAACCTACGACCACGCAGGCGACAACCTACGACAACTGAAGTCAACCTACGTCCACCCGCGACAAGCTACGACAAGGTACGACCCTGTTGGCAACAACTGAAGCCAACTGGCCTCCGGTTTTGACGCCGGCCCTGTCGCCGGTTGACGTAGGCTGACGTAGGTAGTCGCCAATGGAATTCACCGAAGTCAGCACCGGCGACAACCTACATCACCTGCCGACAACCTACGACAGCACCTATGGCAGGAGACGTCAAGCTACGCTCATTGGCGTCAAACCCACTGTCTCCGAAAATGTTGTCAACATTCTGAAAATCCAGCGGCGACCAGAAAGACACTACGACTCTTTGGTCTCCTAATTTGAGGAAGAACATCCTTGTAATTGACACAGTGCAGCGTAGGTTCACGAGATTGATCCCGTGGTAGAGCTGCTGCCTCGTGGTGCCAGAGAACGGCACCGTGGCTGAAAAGGGAAGTTGGGGATGGAATAAAACTAAAAGAAAAGATGTATAACACAGCAAAGTGTAGCCGGAAGCCAGAGCATTGGGAAACTTTCATAGGACAACAGAAGGTAACAAAACGGGCAATACGGGCTGAAAAGATGAAGTACGAGGGGAAGCTGGCCAAGAATATGAAGAAGGACAGTAAAAGCATCTTTAGATAAGTTAAGAGAAAAAGAGTAGCAAAGTCAAATGTGGGTCCCTTGAAGGCAGACATGGGTGAAATTATTATGGGTAACAAGGAAATGGCAGAAGAGTTGAACAGGTACTTTGGATCTGTCTTCACTAAGGAAGACACAAACAATCTCCCAGATGTACTGGAAGACAGAGGATCTAGGGGGGTAGAGGAACTGAAAGAAATTGTTAATGGGACTGAAGGATGATAAATCCCCTGGGCCTGATGGTCTGCATCCCAGGGTCCTCAGGGAGGTAGCTCTAGAAATAGTGATCATTTTCTAATGTTCAATAGATTCAGGATCAGTTCCTGTGGATTGGAGGATAGCTAATGTTATCCCACTTTTCAAGAAAGGAGTGATTGAGAAAACAGGGAATTACAGACCAGTTAGCCTGACTTTGGTGGTGGGAAAGATGCTGGAGTCAATTATTAAAGAGGTAATAACGGTGCATTTTGATAGCAGTAAAAGGATAAGACCAAGTCAGCATGGATTTATGAAAGGGAAATCATGCTTGACTAATCTTCTGGAATTTGTTGAGGACGTGACAAGTAAAATGGATGAAGGGGAGCCAGTAGATGTAGTGTATCTAGACTTTCAGAAAGCCTTTGATAAGGTCCCGCACGGGAGATTGGTGACTAAAATTAGAGCACATGGTATTGGGGGTAGGGTGTTGACATGGATAGAAAATTGGTTGGCAGACAGGAAGCAAAGAGTAGAAGTAAACGGTTCCTTTCCAGAATGACAGGCAGTGGCGAGTGGAGTGCCGTAAGGCTCGGTGTTGGGGCCGCAACTGTTTACCATATATATTAATGATTTGGAAGAGGGAATTAGAAGCAACACTAGCAAGTTTGCGGATGACACAAAGCTGGGTGGCAGTGTAAACTGTGAAGAGGATGTTAGGAGGTTGCAGGGTGACCTGGACAGGTTGAGTGAGTGGGCAGATGCTTGGCAGATGCAGTATAATATAGATAAATGTGAGGTTATCCACTTTGGCGGCAAAAACAAGGAGGCAGATTATTATCTCAATGTCTGAAGAAGGGTCTTGACCCGAAACGTCACCCATTCCTTCTCTCCCGAGATGCTGCCTGACCTGCTGAGTTACTCCAGCATTTTGTGAATAAATACCTTCGATTTGTACCAGCATCTGCAGTTATTTTCTTATATTATCTCAATGGTGTTAGGTTAGGTAAGGGGGAGGTGCAGCGAGACCTGGGTGTCCTTGTACACCAGTCACTGAAAGTTGGCGTGCAGGTACAGGAGGCAGTGAAGAAAGCTAATGGAATGTTGGCCTTCATAACAAGAGGATCTCAGTAAAGAGGTTCTTCTGCAATTGTATAGGGCCCTGGTAAGACCACATCTGGAGTATTGTGTACAGTTTTGGTCTCCTAATTTGAGGAAGGACATCCTTGTAATTGAGGCAGTGCAGCGTAGGTTCACGAGATGGATCCCGTGGTAGAGCTGCTGCCTCGTAGTGCCAGAGAACGGCTTTGATGCTCACCTCAGGTACTGTCTGTGTGGAGTGTGCACGTTCTCCCTGTGACCGCGTGGGTCTCCGCTGGCTGATTCAGTTTCCTCCACATCCCAAAGGCGGGCGGGCGGGTTTATAGGTTAATTGGCCTCTTTAAAATTGCCCCTGATGTGTAGGGAATGGATGGGAAAACGGGAGACCATAGACTAAGTGTGAACTTATGACTGATGGTTGCTGTAGATTCAAACGGCCTGTTTCCAAGCTGTATCTATCTCAAAACGAAATTAAACTAACTCCATGACTCTATATCCCAATGAACATTACTCCCAATGCAACAATCTTGAAGCGCATCCACTACTGTAGCAAATTAGCAGACAGCAGGATCCTAAAAATTGTAACGAGATAATGAGGAGCTAATCTATTTTTAGTGGCACTGGTTGCATGATAAATATCGGGTCAGGACACAGGGGAGAACTCCCCTGTTCTGCTCCAAAGTAGTGCTGCAGGAGGACAGACAGGTCTTTGGAACAGGTTAGTGTTCTTGGCAGACCCCTTCCACTGCTAGAACGAAGCACTTGTCTCCATGAGCAGATGGCCCCTTGCCAGGCACTTCCAGAAAGCTGTGTTTTCATTCCAGATTGCAGATACTTTTTTTTGTGTTTTTTTTTGGTTTCATTTATTAGTCTGTCTACTGTCTGAAACCAGCTCTAATTCCCCTTCAATTTCGATTTGCTTTTCTGTGCGGCATCAAAGCTGCAGCTACTTGTCAGAGAAGTGGAAGTGAATTCATGAGCAGTGGGGGAGTGCTTGGAAAACCTGAAGATGCAAGACGCGTGTAGAAATACACGGGATTGTCAAGGCTCCTTACACGACTTCACCGATACGAAGATTACATTTCTCTGACAGTTCTCATGCTGTGGCTAATCAAGCTGGTGAAAAGCTCATTTGTTTCAGAGGTTAACTCGCCCGTATGTCTAATACTCATAGAGACGGCCATCTAATGCAGTGCTGCACTAGTAACTCATTGTAGCATTTTTCTTTCACCCAATAATTCCAGCAATTGTAACGGCATGGAATTTATTTACGAGTGATCGTACACTATTCAACGCAGCATACAGCTGTCAGGGTAATTGGGGCCTACAAAAGAACCCATTACGAAGAAAACACACACACACTTACACAGAAGCGCATATCACCATCACACCTGTGGCACTCAGACATGTTAACAAACTTTGTCGTTCGTGGACCACAATCTTTGGTCATCAGACAACTGAATCAATCATCCTACCACCACCAGAGAGCAGTCCTGAACTACTATCTACCTCATTGGTGACCCCCGGACTATCCTTGATTGCTGGCTTTACCTTGCACTAAACGTTATTCCTTTACCATGTATCTACACAGTAAACGGCTCGATTGTAATCTTTCCGCTAACTGAATAGCACACAACAAGAGCTTTTCACTGTACTTCGGCACACAGGACAATAAACTAAACTGTAAACTGTAAGTGTAAACTGATAAAGTATTCAGCTTCAGACCCTAAGATTCTACCGACAGCTCATTTGCATCTTAACTTGGAGACTCAAGGGACTGCAGTTGGTGGAATCTTGAGCAGGATACAAAGTGCTGGAGTAACTCAGCAGGTCAGGCAGCATCTCTGGAGGACATGGATAGTCGACGTTTCCGATCTGGACTCTTCTTCAGACTGATTATGGTGCAGGGGGGGGGGGGGGGGGAGAAAGCTGGAAAGAGATGTGGGTGAGGGGTGGGGGGGGGGGGAGGAACAAAAGCAGAGCAAGTGATAGGTGGCTACATGAGGGAGGGGTTTTGATTGGACAAAGGCGAGAGATGAAATGGAGACACAAGGATGTCGTGAGGGAAGAGGAGTGAAATGTAAAGCCAGAGGGAGGAATACGAGTCAGGAGTCAAGTGTTTTATTGTCATATGTCCCAGATTGAACAATGAAATTCTTACTTGCTGCAGCATAACAGAATATGCAAACATAGTACACTGTAAACAATATGATAAACGAGAGAGATAAAATGTGGAAGGGGCTGGTGGGGGGGTGAAGGGAATGTGAACTTCCCTTGTCGATCATAGTTACGTGTCATTTGATCTCCTTACCTTTGTGGAGAGAAGGCTGTGGAGGCCGTTAATGGATATTTTTAAGGCAGAGACTGATAGATTCTTGATTAGTACGGGTGTCAGGGGTTATGGGGAGAAGGCAGGAGAATGGGGTTGAGAGGGAGAGATAGATCAGCTATGACTGAATGGCGGGGTAGACCTGATGGGCAGAATGGCCAATTCTGCGAGGGAATTGGCCTAGAACTGCTAGCAAATGGCCTAGAACTTGTGAAGTTATGTTGGAAATATCGTTTTATACATAAGGGGCATGGGGACTTTAATGAGTTCCCTCATGCCAAATTCCTCACAAAATTGCCTAATATAATTCTATTGCCCTTTCCCTGTAACCTTTAATGTTTTTCCTCTCCCTCATATATTTTGTATAATTATTCTAAGAGCTTTGTAATTGAATTGTCTTCAGTAGACACACTAAAAAGCAAACGCCACAGAAGGTCCATCATATCGGTGCTGTCTCCCTGAAAAACTCTTCCACTTATTCTCAATCTGTTGCCCTTTACCTGTGACCTTTCAGCTCTTTCATCTTAAAAGCTTTTATAGATTTTGCTTCCAGCAGCTTCTGCTAGGTCACTCCATGTTCTGACAACCCTCGTGTAAGAAATACTTCTAACCTTTTTAGTATTCTCCCTTGTAGCGACGAGCGTCATTGGGATTTATGCCCGTTCCCCATCACCTGGAGAAGGTAAGATCACACCAAGGCTGGACTGGGAACACATGACAAATGACCCACCATGCAGGACATCTGCAAACCAGTTGTGTTCTTGGATTTAGAACAAATTCTCTTAACCCTGTGGAAGAAATTCAACTCTGGATCCAAATCTAATTTTATATTCAGCCTGTCCGTTCTTTTACTTAATTTAAATTTAGACGATCCATATTCCAATAATGCTTTTAATGAAACTATTTCTTCTACCTTCAGGTAATTATATATTCTTAGATGAGAGAAAAGTCTATTTGGCCTACCACGCCTACACTAACCAAAGAACTGTCCAATTATTTTGTGTAGGAAGGAACTGCAGATGCTGTTTACACCAAAGATGGACACAAAATGCTGGAGTAACTCAGCCTTCGTAGATGCAGGTCAGGCAGCATCTCTGGAGAGAAGGAATAGGTGATGTTTCGGGTCGAGACCCTTCATCAGACCACAATTATTTTGATCACAACCCATCTCCTGCTCTTGGTGAAAGTTACGGGAAGTACAAGAAGGATTAGCGAGGCATTGAGGGGAATATTTCCCTCCGGGAGAGGATGATAGAGGTGTGGAACTCAGGGCTTGAGAGGCCGCTGGAGGCAGAGATCTCTTTTCCCATTCACAAAGTCCCAGGATGTCCTTCTATGTGCCGCAACTGCCGTGGCACAGTGGCGTAGCTGGTGGAGGGACACAGATTTGGTGCTGATCGTGGGTGCTGTCTGTGTGGAGTTTGCACGTTCTACCTGTGTTTCCTCAGGGTGCTTTGGTTTCCTCCTAGATCCCAAAGACATGCAGGTTTATAGCTCAATTGGCCTCTGTAAATTGCCCCTAGTGCGTCGGGAGTGGACGCGAAAGTGGTATAACATCGAACTCATGCAAACAGGTGAACGATGGTTAATGTGGACTTCGACCGAAGGGCCTGTTTTACATGCTGTGTCTTTCAATCAATCAATCAATCAATCAATCAAAAAAACTACTTTGAAAAGCCAGCTGGTGGAATCAGGTGATTTTTTACTCTATGACATTTGGCCTGATGGGCCAAATATTGCCTTCTACGAATGCTGAGGAGGCAGTGAACTGAGAGAGCTGAAGTCACTGTTCACTCCTGCGACCTTGCATCTTTTGGCCTGTGGCTGGATTCCTCAAAGATACAGTCTTGCAGTCACTGCGTAGTTCTTCCATTACAACACTCCAACTCCCAACACAAGGTCAGATGGTAGTTTGCCCCCAACACAGTAAGTCTACAATCTACAACAAGCACAATCACAACTCGCCACATTTTCCTTGAAAACCCTTCCCAAATCTGCGCCTCTGTCGAGTACTATAATGAACCCCCACTTTCAAGGCATTGCCATTGAGTCATACAGCTATACAGCACAGGCACAAGGCCTTCAGACCAACTTGTCCACACCAACCAATTTGCCTAACAGCTGGTCCCACTTGCCCATCTCCCTCCTAACCCCGCTGTACATATCGCTGTCCAAGTGTCTATCAAATGTCATGATTGTATCTGCCTCGAATACCTCTTCTGCTAGCTTGTTCCGTGTATGCACCACACTCTATGAAAAAGCAGCCCCTCACCTTAATCCTACGCCCATTAGTTTTAGACACTCCTAAAACCGTGGCAAAGACCGTAGCAATTCACCTTACTAATGCCCCTCCTGGTTTTATAAACCTCTTTCACATCACCCCTCTGTTTCCTGCGCTCTGGGGGAAAAGTCCAAGCCTATCCAGCCTCTTCTTATAAATCAACCCTCCAATCCCTTTAAAATCCCGCAAATCCCTGGGCTTGGTGAGAAGTTAGGAATAAAATTGCAGAGGCCCTTGCAGAGATGTATGCAGCATCGTTAGCCATAGATGGTTCTGGAAGATTGCAGGGTGACTAATGTTGTAACGTTATTGAAGGCACAAGGCCTTCAGACCAACTTGTCCACGCCAACCAAGTTGCCTAACTGAGCTGGTCCCATGTGCCTGAGTCATAGGTTAACCTATGATGAGCGTTTGTCGGCACTGGGCCTGTACTCCCTGGCGATTTGAAGAATGAGGGGGGGACCTCATTGAAACATACAGAATAGTGAAAGGCTTGGATAGAGTGGATGTGGAGAGGATGTTTCCATTAGCGGAAGAGTCTAGAACTAGGGCAGGGTGGTGAAAGTTGTCCATATGGACTTTAACAAGGCCTTTGACAAAGTTCTGCATGGATGGTTTGATCGCATGGGATCCCGGCAGAACTAGTTAATTGGATACACAATTGGCTTGATGGTCGGAAGCAGAGAGTGATGGTGGAAGATTGTTTTTGGAAAAGGAGGCATGTGACTAATGGTGTGCGGTAAGGATCAGTGATGGGCCCATTGTTGTTAATAGTAGGAAATGTTTAAATAGTAGGCAACATTTCTCCATAGCAAATGTGTCTAAAACTAGAGGAAATGGCTTTAGGATAAGGGGTAGGTGAATTAGAGGACATTTGGAGGCATGTTTTCACTCGGACAGTGGTTAGCTTAGTTTAGTTTAGTTTAGAGATACAGCGCGGAAACAGGTCCTTCAGCCCACCATGTCCGCACCGACCGGCGATCCCCGCGCACTTACACTATCCTACACACACTAGGGACAATTTAGAATTTTACCGAAGTCAATTAAACTACAAACCTGTACGTCTTTGGAGTGTGGGCGGAAACCGGAACAACCCGGATAAAACTCAAGCAGATCACGGGTAGAATGTACAAATTCCGTACGGACAGCACCCGTAGTCAGGATCGAACCCGGGTCTCTGGCGCTGTAAGGCAGCAACTCTACTGCAGCGCCACCAGTGGTTGGAGCCTGTAATCTGGGCAGAGTTTCAGAGCT
Source organism: Rhinoraja longicauda (assembly GCF_053455715.1). Classification (NCBI taxonomy): domain Eukaryota; kingdom Metazoa; phylum Chordata; class Chondrichthyes; order Rajiformes; family Arhynchobatidae; genus Rhinoraja; species Rhinoraja longicauda. The sequence goes on from NC_135978.1 coordinate 25,365,760, forward strand.
GATGCCTCACAGGGGTTTGAGAGCCAAACTCAACCCTGACCTGCGGTGCTATCTTTGGCCGTTTACACATTCATCCTGTCACCATGTGGCTTCTCCCCAAATGCTCCAGTTTCCTCTCACATCCTAAGGGCGTGCCAGTTGATAGGTGAATTGGCCATTGTAAATTATGCAGGTATGTAGGTCAGTGGCGTGGCTTGGGGGAGATTCACATTGGTTTCCTGAATCAGAATTATAAATTAATCAGAATCTTGGATTTCTAAAGATTCAGATTAATTTATTATTCAGATTCAATAAACTAATCTGAATAATAAAATACCTGATCCATGGCTAATAATGATGCAAATATCTGCCAAGGGTGCCACCATTTATTTTTCATCTTCCCACAATGTGGTAGGATACAATTAATCGGGTTTAACTGCCTTTGAGACCCGAGGTCTCAACTTTTTCACACAAAGGGCGGTGCATACAAGGAAACAACCTCCGGAGAAAATGGTACAGGCAGGTACAATTACGATATTTAAAATTCACTTAGACGGATACATGGATAGGAACGATTTATTCACAAAATGCTGGAGTAACTCAGCAGGTCAGGCAGCATCTCGGGAGAGAAGGAATGGGTGACGTTTTGGGTCGAGACCCTTCTTCAGACTGATGTCGGGGGTGGGACAAAGGAAGGATATAGGTGGAGACAGGAAGATAGAGGGAGATCTGGGAAGGAGGAGGGGAAGGGAAGGACAGAGGAGCTATCTGAAGTTGGAGAAGTCGACGGTCATACCACCGGGCTGCAAACTGCCCAGGCGAAATATGAGGTGCTGCTCCTCCAATTTCCGGCGGGCCTCACTATGGCACTGGAGGAGGCCCATGACAGAGAGGTCAGACTGGGAATGGGAGGGGGAGTTAAAGTGCTGGGCCACCGGGAGATCAGTTGCGTTAATGCGGACCGAGCGCAGGTGTTCAGCGAAGCGGTGCTGGCAAGTGGGACGAGCTCAGTTCAGTAAAGGTCGGCAAGTACGAGAGGGTCTGTTCCATGCTGCATAGCTCTCTAACTCAATGAGTCTCCTTTAGAGTTACTGGGTGGTAGTCGTTGAGACAGGTCGCTTTACGTTTCTCGGGGAATAGAGTGATGGAGGCAAATGGGTCAATAGACTGTTGAAGTGCGGGATTGAAGGTGTCGGTGAAGACTGTGCCAGCTGGTTGGTGCATGATTTCACAGCCCGTCCAGGGACTCCATCTGGGCTGACTGCTCTCTGGGAGTTTACCCCGATTTCTGCCACTGAGATCCGTCCAGTTCCGTTTAGCTTATTGTCACGTGTACCGAGGTACAGCGAACAGCTTTTGTTACATGCTGACCAGTCAGCGGAAAGACAATACACGATTACATTCGGGCCATTGACAGTGTATAAAGTGAGAAATGTTGCTGTAGGAGTAGAGGTTTAAGAATGTGGTGCGATTGTAACATGTGATTGTAGATCTTCTTCTGTGGCTAGCAGGCATATAGTCGTCTGGGTTGAGCGCCGTGTTATGTGGGACTGAGCCAGCGGGGGGTGGGTGGAAGGGGGGGGGGAGTCACACATTTGTGAAAGTTTGTTTGCCCAAAAAAGCGGGTGTAAAGGGCATTGAGCTCATCTGGTGGAGACGCATTGTTGCCAGAGATTGCCCCTGAAACGGGCAAGCACATCTGAAGGTGAGGAATCCATGAATGGGAACTCCAGTGGCAGGTGAGGCAGAGGTGGCTGTTATTACAAAGGTGAAGGTCGACAACTTTGTTAAGTCAAGTCAAGTTGAGTTTACTGCCATCTGCACATGTAGGGCAAGGTATAGTAGGAACAAAGAACCGCAGATCCACATCAATGATTTGGATGAGAACATACATGGCAAGATTAGCAAGTTTGCAGATGATACAAAGGTGGGTGATTTTGCAGATCGTGAAGATGGTTGTGAAAAATTGCAACAGGATCTCGATCAATTGGCCAAGTGGGCTGAGGAATGGTTGATGGGATTTAATGCGGAAAAATGTGAGGAGTGTTACATTTTGGGAAGTCTAACATCGGCAGGAACTACCCAGTGAATGGTAGGGCACTGGATAGTGATGATGAGCAAAGGGATCTAGAAGTGTAGGTGCACAGTACCCTGAAGGTGGAGTCACAGGTAGATCGGGTAGTCAAAAAGGCTTTTGGCACATTGGCCTTCATCAGCCTGAGTACTGAGTATAAAAGTTAGGAGGTCATGTTGCAGTTATATAAGATGCTGATGAGGCCACATTTAAAGTATTGTGTTCAGTTCTGGGTACCGTGTGTGTTGTCAAGCTGGAAAGGAGTGTGCCTACCTTTCCTTTCCAACTCCAGTACTCTTCAAAGCCTTTACAATAGACAATAGAAAATAGGTGCAGGAGAAGGCCATTCGGCCCTTCGAGCCAGCACCGCCATTCAATGAGATCATGGCTGATCATTCTCAATCAGTACCCCGTTCCTGCCTTCTCCCTATACCCCCTGACTCCGCTATCTTTAAGAGCTCTATCTAGCTCTCTGTTGAATGTATTCAGAGAATTGGCCTCCACTGCCCTCTGAGGCAGAGAATTCCACAGATTCACAACTCTCTGACTAAAAAAGTTTTTCCTCATCTCTGTTCTAAATGGCCTACCCCTTATTCTTAAACTGTGGCCCCTGGTTCTGGACTCCCCCAACATTGGGAACATGTTTCCTGCCTCTAACGTGTCCAACCCCTTAATAATTTTATACGTTTCGATAAGATCCCCTCTCATCCTTCTAAATTCCAGTGTATACAAACCTAGTCGCTCCAGTCTTTCAACATATGACAGTCCCGCCATTCCGGGAATTAACCTAGTAAACCTACGCTGCACGCCCTCAATAGCAAGAATATCCTTCCTCAAATTTGGAGACCAAAACTGCACACAGTACTCCAGGTGCGGTCTCACTAGGGCCCTGTACAACTGCAGAAGGACCTCTTTGCTCCTATACTCAACTCCTCTTGTTATGAAGGCCAACATTCCATTGGCTTTCTTCACTGCCTGCTGTACCTGCATGCTTCCTTTCAGTGACTGATGCACTTTCTTTCTCTTGATAGGATTTCCCTTTCTAATCGTGACTCTGTTTCGGGATCGTCATTTTAAACGTGATGTTAACTTGCTTGTGAGCAAGGGAAGATTTCCGGGAAAAGATTTAATAGGAATTTGAGGGGTAACCTTTTCACACAAGGGGTGGTGGGTGGATGGAACAAGCTGCCAGAGGAGGTAGTTGACGCTGGGACTATCCCAACATTTAAGAAGCAGTTAGACAGGTACATGGACAGAACAGGTTTGGAGGGATATGGACCAAGCGCAGGCAGGTGGGACTAGTGTAGCTGGGACATGTTGGCCGGTGTGGGCAAGTTGGGTCGAAAGGGCTGTATCACTCTATGACTCTATGCAGATGCCAGTAGACAAAAAAAGAAGGGTCCCGATCTGAAATGTTCTCTTGAGATGCTGCCTGATCCGCCGAGCTGCTTCGACACTCTGTCTTCTCTAGGGTGAGGTACTGGGTCAATGAAAATCTTGCTCGACATACTCCAGAGAATGAGAGCTGGCCCCTGGGAGACTGACCGATGGCTTGTTCAGTGCATTATTGCGGGTTGGCTGAGGCTGAGGCTGCTGCACATTTAATTCAGTCCCCTTTTGCAGCTTCTGTTGGTTATTGACTGACAAAGAGGCACAGTGGGTGGGGGGGGGGGGGGGTGGAGGAGGGCATCTTCGGCCCTGCAAGCCCCCCCTTGTCAACTCTGCTGGGCGGCAGAGCAAGTCCCTGCCTGGGCTGAGCCACGTCTCGTCTCGTTCCGGCGGGAACAGATCCGTGTAACATGTGTTCCGTTTAATTTGCCAAATAAATGATTAAATGGGTCTGGAGGCAAAATTCTAAATTGGCTGTTTCAGTCGAGGTGATTGAATCCTTGACCAATTCGAACGCTTCCCTGGAAAAAAAACAGCTGCACGCCAATTGTGAATCACACACACAGACATCCCGGGGCAATTCTGGGCAGTGCACTCATCCCAATTGAAATATCAATTGGAACCAAGACACCAGTGTGCCGACTGCAACTAATACTTAAAAATATACATTTTTAGAATATTCATCAATGCAACACGACCACTGGATGATCAAAAGCCGTTTATTCTGCATTCATGTAGGTACACATGGCAATCAAACAGCACCTACAGGCAGCAGTGAAATAATTGAACAGGTCACCAGTTTCTGCAGTACTTGAGGGGTTTATATTGGCCAGGTCCATTAAAATACTCCCCAACAAAGTCCTTGACTGAGTCCCATGTGGACTGTCGGAAAGAACTGCAGATGCTGGTTTAAATCAAAGATAGACACAAAATGCTGGAGTAACATATCATATCATCATATATCATATATATACAGCGCGGAAACAGGCCTTTTCGGCCCACCAAGTCCGCGTCGCCCAGTGATCCCCGCACACTAACACTATTAACACTATCCTACACACACTAGTGACAATTTTTACATTTACCCAGCCAATTAACCTACATACCTGTACGTCTTTGGAGTGTGGGAGGAAACCAAAGATCTCGGAGAAAACCCACGCAGGTCACGGGGAGAACGTACAAACTCCTTACAGTACAGCACCCGTAGTCAGGATCGAACCTGAGTCTCCGGCGCTGCATTCGCTGTAAAGCAGCAACTCTACCGCTGCGCTACCGTGCCGTTGCGGGACAGGCAGCATCTCTGGAGAGAAGGAATGGGTGACATTTCGGGTCGAGCCCCTTCTTCTGACTGACCTGTCTGATGAAAGATCTCGACCTATTCCTTCTCTCCGGAGATGCTGCCTGTCCAGCTGAGTGACTCCAGCATTTTGTGTCTCTCTCCCATGTATATTGCGTTTGAATGTGCGCAACGAGACGGGCTCTCTTTGAAAAGACCACATCTGTGGTGATGCAATTTTGAGTTTGAGTTTGAGTTTAGTTTACGTTTAGGTTAGTGTCACGTGTACCGAGGTACAGTGAAAAGCTTTTGTTGCGTGCTAACTAGTCAGCGGAAAGACAATGCACGATTGCAATTGAGCCGTCCACAGTGTACAGATACATGGTAAAGGGAATAACATCAATAACGTTTAGTGCACGATAAAAGTCTGATTAAAGATAGTCCGAGGGTCTCCAATGAGGTAGCTAGTAGTTCAGGACTGCTCTCTGGTTGTGGTAGGATGGTTCAGTTGCCTGATAACAGCTGGGAGGAAACTGTCCCTGAATCTGGAGGTGTGCGTTTTCACACTTCTAAACCTTTTGCCCGATGGGAGAGGGGAGAAGAGGGGGGTGGCCAAGGTGCGACTTGTCCTTGATTACGCTGCTGGCCTTGCCGAGCTATGCCCCTTCTGTAAGCCTAAATTTACGTCCGTAAAATGGGGCTTGATGCCATGATCTTCTGACTCGCTACCAACAGAGCCAAGCATTTAAGTCAGCGCCATTATTTGACAGCTAAGGACAGTCGTCACCGATTTGACTCAAGGCGGCCGAGACAAAAGCCATTCCATTGTCCAGTTTAGGGGCCAACACGTGCAGCACAGACAACGGCCATTTCTGCGGCAGCTCCCGCACAGAGTTCATACTCTGCAAAAACCTCCTCCACTCTACTGCCGCTCGCCCTACGTGCACATCCCTCTGCTCACTCCTTCACGTTCCTGACACACTCCCCGAGGTGAAGAATTGCACATTCATTCACATTACATTTCAACTCACGACATTTCTCCCCCATTCTGCAGTGGGTTGAATCAAATCTGCACAGAACACGAAGCAGTAGGACACAAAACGCTGGAGCGACTCAGCAGGTCAGGCAGCATCTCGGGAGAGAAGGAATGGGTGACGTTTCAGGTCGAGACCCTTCTTCAGACTGACCCTGAAGGGTCAGTCTGAAGAAGGGTCTCGATCCAAAACGTCACCCATTCCTTCTCTCCTGAGATGCTGCCTGACCCGCTGAGTTGCTCCAGCATTTTGTGTCTACCTTCGATTTTAACCAGCATCTGTAGTTTCTTTCCAACACAAAGCAGCACGACACAGGGACAGGTCCTTCAGCCGACAATGTCCGATGCCACGTTAAACTAATCTCTGTCTGCACATGATCCATATCCCTCCATTTATGATCTTGTGCTTCAAACCCTCAGAAGTGGGAACAACTTGTGCCACCTTAATCGGGGAGAGGCATGCTATATTTTAGAGTGGATCACCAAACGATTGGCGTGAGAACTAGCTGGAATTTTTAAAATGAGAACCGAGATTGGAGGAGGGGTTGGGAGAGTTGGAACTGGAGAACCGTGTTCAGATCACCAAGGATGTCAATAAACAGGAAAAGGTGCAGAAAAAGATTTACCGGGTCTGGAGGGTTTGAATTAAAAGGGGAGGCTGGATAGGCGGGAGTGTAGGAAGCTGAGGGGAGATCTTACAGAGGTTGTAAAGTCACGAGGGTCATAGTTAAGGTGAGCAGCCAAGGTCTCTTCCCCAGGGTAAGGGGGGAGTGTAAAACAAGAAGGCACAGGTTTAAGGTGGGAGGGGAAAGATTTAAAAGGGACTCCAAGGGCATCTTTTACACACCAAGGGTTATTTGTAAATGGACCGAACTGCCAGAGAAATAGCAGAGGCAAGTACAATAATGACACTTGAAGGACAGCTGGTATAGATGAATTATTAGGAAGACTTTGGAGGGGATGTGTAGGAAGGAACTACACATGCTGGTCTACGCCAGAAATAGACACAAAATGCTGGAGTAACTCAGGCTGCATCTCTGGAGAAAAGGATTAGGTAACGTCTCGGGTCGGAACTGAGGTAGGGTTCCGACCTGAAACATCACCTGTTCCTTTTCTCCCGCTGAGTTACTCCAGCATTTTGTGTCTATCCAAGGTCTGGAGGGAAATGGCCTGGGGCAGGCAAGTGAGACCAGTCTGGTTCAGCAACTTAGTTGGCGTGGATGAGTTGGGCTGAAGCTCGGTGTGTAACTATATGAGCAAGCTGTTGGGAGGGCTGATTCAATCAAACTAAAAGTAGCTAAAGTAAGCGTCAAAGTTCCTGCTAAATAATAATGATTCTATAAATCATACCATTTAATGATACTATAAGTGTGCCTCCACAAGGCACACTTCGCCCTGGCGTGTGCATTTACATCAGGTACAATAGTTCACAGTGGGACGTGAATTGGAACCATGCAAGTAGAAGGAAGGTACTGTATACTGACCGAGACAGCTGTGGCCATAATGGACCATGAAGTCAGCTCCCAGGGCCCTGGCTGTGAAGTCGTCCACACAACATGCTCCATACGTGACGTCACCCATTATCAGCGTGTCTGCACCCGTGAACCTAGGAAACAAGACCAAAGCGTTACGGTCCAGCTTTACACATCTCTGAGCATCCACACACAATTTCAACAATCAGGGGGCTCCTGGGGTCACAAATGACCCGACTCACCGGAAATCCAACTTTACGCAAGTTCTGCCACCATTTAAGTGGTCAATATGTATATCGCCAACAACCGCTGGTCATAGACCTCCAGCTGGAATAATGCCCTTTCACCTCGACTATCTGACCTCTCTGGGTCACAGCCAGCCCTCTTGTTAAAAGATTTATTTCTATTCTCCACACGTTGCAGAACATGCTGACCGAAGATTCAGGCGATTTATTGATTGATTGCAAGAAACAGCATGGAAACAGGCCCTTCGGCCCACCGGGTCCATGCCGACCATCGGATCACCCCTTCACATTCGTTCCATGCTCCATGTTATTCCACTTACACATCCACTCCCTGCACAAGAGGGGCAATTTACAACGGTCAATTAAGCTACAAACCTGCGCATCTTTGAGGTGTGGGAGCACCCAAGGGAAACCCACGCAGTCACAGAGAGAACGTGCAAACTCCACACAGACAGCACCCGAGGTCAGGCTCCAAACCTGGGTCTTTGGCGCTGTGAGACAGCAGCTCTACCCGCTGCACCACCGTGCCGACCTACTTGTGATAATCTCCCTCTGGAGGCTTTTCTTTACATTTCAAGCCCATTGCAATGTTGCTAATGTCAAGCGGTGACCCCCAGCCCCAGGAAGGGTCAGTGAGAGGGTCACAATGACAGTGACAATTGCCCTTTCAAGACTGTGTCCTGCACAGGAAAGAGAGTGAATGATGGCGTGGTCCTGATTATTCCATCCTTATTAGAATAAAGAAAGGGAAAATAAATTTGATCTATATGTACACAGTTTGGAGGACGTGATCTTTATAATGCTAACGAGGTCATGTCAAATATGCTGAGTGCGATTTACATATGGAGATTCAGCTAATTGGAAGCTGGATTTTGCTCTGAATTTAAAATCCGAGTTTACACGGCACCGATTCTCTGCATTCATGAAGGGACGGTTCTTGGAGGCAGAGCATATGGGGCACATCATATATTGTGGGCAACTCCACTCTGCAATAAACAATGGCATGTCAGAGCGCTCCAACTAAATGCAGAATGAAACTCAACTCTTTAGGGTGGCACGGTGGCGCAGCGGTAGAGTTGCTGCCCCACAGCATTGGAAACCCCGGTTCGATCCTGACTACGGGTGCTGTCAGTACGGTGTTTATACGTTGTCCCCGTGACCACGTGGGTTTTCTCCGGGTGCTGCGGTTTCCTCCCACACTCCAAAGATGTCCATTTAGAACGGAGATGAGGAAGAACTTTTTCAGTCAGAGAGTGGTGAAGGCGTGGAATTCTCTGCCTCAGAAGGCAGTGGAGGCCAGTTCGTTGGATGCTTTCAAGAGAGAGCTGGATAGAGCTCTTAAGGATAGCGGAGTGAGGGGGTATGGGGAGAAGGCAGGAACGGGGTACTGATTGAGAGTGATCAGCCATGATCGCATTGAATGGCGGTGCTGGCTCGAGGGGCTGAATGGCCTACTCCTGCACCTATTGTCTATTGCCTATTGTCTATTGTTAATTTGGCTTTGGTAAAAATTGTAAATGGCCCCTAGTGTGTATGTTAGTGCTAGTGTACGGGGTTCGCTGGTGGGCATGGACTCGATGGGCCGAAGGGCCTGTTTCCGCGCTGTATCTCTAAATTCTAAAACGAAACGAATATTTTACACTTAACCTGCCCGTATCCCTTTGGTGACTGGATTCAAGGAACTGCAGATGCTTTAGACTTTAGAGATACAGTGCGGAGAGGCCCTTCGGCCCAACGAGTCCGTACCGACCAGCAACCACCCAGTACACAAGACTATGCTACACGCTAGGGACAATTTAACAATTTTACCAAAGCCAATTGACCTATCAACCTATATGTCTTTGGAGCGTGGGAGGAAACCGAAGAAAGGTCTCGGCCCGAAACGTCACCCATTCCTTCTCTCCAGAGATGCTGCCTGTCCCGCTGAGTTACTCCAGCATTTTGTGTCTGGCACCCGGAGAAAAACTACGGGGTCACAAGGAAAATGTCCAAACTCTGTGCAGACAGCACTCGTAGTCAGGAATGAACCCGGGTTTTTTTTTAGATTTAGATTTTAGATTTAGAGATACAGCGCGGAACCAGGCCCTTCGGCCCACCATGTCCGCGCCGCCCAGCGATCCCCGCACATTAACACTATCCTACACACACTAGGGACAATTTTTACTTTTACCCAGTCAATGAACCTACATACCTGTACGTCTTTGGAGTGTGGGAGGAAACCGAAGATCTCGGAGAAAACCCACGCAGGTCACAGGGAGAACGTACAAACTCCTTACAGTGCAGCACCCGTAGTCAGGATCGAACCTGAGTCTCAGGCGCTGCATTCGCTGTAAGGCAGCAACTCTACCGCTGCGCCACCGTGCCGCACCGCTGCTTTACAAAAAAAGACACCAAGGTGCTGGAGTGACCCCAGTACGTTGGAGCCTACTCCAGCACTTTGGGTGCCATTGGTGGCTGACCGTGTTGGAAACTCTCCTTGGCCTAGCATCCCTACCTCTGCAATCTCCCCCTGCCCTATAATAACAGCATAAGGAACACAAGGACACAAAGTGCTGGAGTAACTCAGTGGGTCAGGCAGCGTCTCTGGTGAACGTGGACAGGTGATGTTTCGGGTCGGGATACCTCTTCAGACTGACGAAACAGGAACGTGAGCAGACCACACTACTCCTTGAACACGTTTTGCCATTCACCAACACCGTGATCATTGGCCTCAACTGGATCCCAATAACCCAGTATCCAAAAATGTTTGGCCCCCTCTCTTCCCTGTGCCCCTCCTAGAGTAATTAACCAACATCCCCGCCCTCCACTCCACTTTTCCCGCTCACTTTTCTGTGCCCCACCTGAACGCACACCCGTTTCTCCTGTAATTCCTCCCCCTATTCCTTTCCACCTCTATTTATTCCTTTGGCTTCACACTTTATGCCCCTTCTCCCAATATCTCACAGCCTTTTGTCTTTTCATCTCTTGCCTTTGTTCAGCCATCTGTCCCCTCCCCTCTCTGTATCCACCTATCACTTGAATTGAATTGAATTGAATTGAATTGAATTGAATGAGTTTATTGGCCAAGTATGTGCATATACAAGGAATGTGCCTTGGTGCTCCGCTCACAAATGACAACACAAACATACAGTTAACAATTAAGAATAAAGCATAAACACATCAAAACAATAAGGATACACCATTACGGTCTAACCATGTGGGTGAAAGTAAACCAGAGCAAAAAAGTCTTTGGTTATTGTGTTTGGCTGACTTTGTCCTGCCGCCAGCTTTCGTCCATCTTTGTAATAAAAAGCAACTGCAGATGCCGGTTTAGACGAAAGGTCTGAAGGAGGGTCAGGGCCGGAAACGTCACCTATCCATTTTCCCCGGAGATGCTGCCTAACCAACTGAGTAACTCCGCCATTTTGTGCCCATCTCTTGCAGCTTTCTGGCCCCTGTTATATTCAGTCCAAAGAAGGATTCTGACCCGAAACGTCACCTATCCCACATGCTGGAGTCTGAAGAAGGGTCTCGACCTGAAACGTCATCTATCCATTTTCTCCAGCGATGCTGCCTGACCCGCTGAGTTACTCCAGCATTTTGTGTCTATCTCAAGTGATCGATTATGCACGGCCTACAGAGTGCTTTACATTTTGGTAACACTTTCCTACTTCAGTACTCCACCCTCCTCAATAACAAAGCTCTGCATTGCATTTGACTTCCTAGATTTTTGCTGAACTTTCTATTTTTCCTATGCAAGTTCCACTCAAATCTCTCCATAGACTACCATTCAAAGGACTGAAGAAAGGTCCCGACCCGAAACATCACCTATCCATGTTCTCCAGCGATGCTGCCTGACTTGTTGAGTTACTCCAGCACTTTGTGAATCATTGAAGAGACGCAGACTGTCACTAGATGTTCAATCTAGCATGCTGCCTGGACTCACGCTCTAAGATCTGTACCGATATGTGGGCCTAGTGATCCAGTGGGAAGATGCGGACACAGCCCAGACCATCACATCACCCAACTTCCCTTCCATTTACTCCATTTATACCTCACGCTGCCTCGGCAAGGCCAGCAGCATAATCAAGGATGAGTCGCACCCTGGCCACTCCCTCTTCTCCCCTCTCCCATCAGGCAAAAGGTATAGAAATGTGAAAACGCACACCTCCAGATTCAGGGACAGTTTCATCCCAACTGTTATCAGACAACTGAATCATCTACCACAACCAGAGAGCAGTGCTGAACTACCATCTACCTCTTTGGTGACACTGGGACGATCATTGATCAGACTTTGCTGGCTTTACCTCGCACTAAACGTTATTCCCTTACCGTGTATCAATACACTGTAAATGGCTCGATTGTAATCATGTATTGTCTTTCTGCTGACTGGATCGCACGCGACAAATGCTGTCCGCTACACCTCAGTACACGTGGCAGTAAACTAAACTGAAGTGAACTAAAACTTAATTAGCAAGTCCTCGGAAGCACAAGGACTTCAGCCATCTCACCACTGAGGCCCGATCCCATGGCGACCTCGACAGCCCTTGACGGAAGGCAGAGCTGGAGGTGAAGATTCTTTCCCTGTCAAAGCCTGTGAGCTTGCGAAAGGTTTCCAAATCTCTCTCAAACGCACAGTGACATTTAAAAAGTATTAAAACTGCTTTCAATAATTCAAAAAAAAAAATTCAGCACAAAATTTGATGCAAATTATTAAGACCATGATAAATAATTAAACTTTTGAAACAAAGCAAAATAAGCAAAATGGTCCACAGGTCAGGAATTCTTATGTCAATGATGAAGACTTTTGCAAAGAGGGCTGGCTGCAATGGCAGCATGAAAGGACTCAGCACAACAGTGGAACAACATATGTGATGACCCTTGTTGCTCAGCTTGCCAGGGACATAAGGAGGAGATGCGCAAGACTGGGCTATACTTAACTCCTGCCACTTTCGCCTTCATGAGATAAGGGTGGCACGGTGGCACAGCTGCTAGAGCCGCTGCCTCACAGCACCAGAGACCCGGGTTCGATCCTGACCTCGGGTGCTGCCTTTGTGGAGTTTCCACATTCCCCCCCCCCCCCCCCCCCCCCCCGTGACCACATGGGTTTCCTCCCACATCCCAAAGATGTGCGGGTTTGTCAAGTCAAGTCAAGTCAAGTCAATTTTATTTGTATAGCACATTTAAAAACAACCCACGTTGACCAAAGTGCTGTACATCTGATTAGGTTGCAATGAAAAAAAAAAAAACATACAGTAGCACGCAAACAGTTCACAGCGCCTCCTCAATGAGCCTCAAACGCTAGGGAGTAGAAATAGGTTTTGAGCCTGGACTTAAAGGAGTCGATGGAGGGGGCAGTTCTGATGGGGAGAGGGATGCTGTTCCACAGTCTAGGAGCTGCAACCGCAAAAGCGCGGTCACCCCTGAGCTTAAGCCTAGACCGCGGGATAGTGAGTAGCCCCAAGTCGGCCGACCTGAGGGACCTGGAGTTAGAGAGGGGGGTTAGAAGATTTTTGATGTAGGGGGGGGGAGTGTCCATTTAGGGCTTTATACGTGAATAGGAGGAGCTTGAAGTTGATTCTGTACCGTACAGGGAGCCAGTGGAGAGAGGCCAGAATCGGGGTGATGTGGTCCCTTTTACGGGTACCCGTCAGGAGTCTCGCTGCGGCGTTTTAGACCAGTTGCAGGCGGGACAGGGAAGATTGGCTGATCCCAGTGTATAGGGAGTTGCAGTAATCTAGGCGGGTTTGTAGGTCAATCGACCTCGGTACAATTGCCCCTACTGTGCAATTGATCAAGGAGGGGTGTGCAAAGATCAAGGAGGGGATGAGAAAGTTGAATAACATTGAACTAGCGTAAAAGGCTGATTGGTGGTTGTTCTCTACTCAGTGGGCCCAAGGGTTTGTTTCCATGCTGTATCCCTAAAACTAAAGCCGGAAAAAATTCACAAGCTTGAAACAACATTCTGTATCCCTATTACTCACGTGAAAGTGGACAACTTCACATTCCGCCTAAGTTTAGCTCCACCTGTCATGTTTGCGGCCTACATTATGAATCTGTCCACACCACGCTGGACATCTCTTACATCCTCCTTACAACTATTCATCTTTGCAGCTTCTAAACGTCCCAATTTCAGCCCTTGGAATATCCTCCACTTCCATCGCTCTAATACCAATGAACATGCCTTCAATTGGCAAAGCTCGAGAAATTCTTCTCCAAGGCACGGTGGCGCAGCGGTAGAGTTGCTGCCTTACAGCAAATGCAGCGCCGGAGACCCGGGTTCGATCCCGACCACGGGCGCCGTCTGTACGGAGTTTGTACGTTCTCCCCGTGACCTGCTTGGGTTTTCTCCAAGATCTTCGGTTTCCTCCCACACTCCAAAGACGTACAGGTATGTAGGTTAATTGGCTGGGCAAATGTAAAAATTGTCCCTAGTGGGTGTAGGATGGTGTTAATGTGCGGGGATCGCTGGTCGGCGCGGACCCGGTGGGCCGAAAAGGCCTGTTTCCGCCCTGTATCTCTAAACTAAACCAAACCTCTCAGCTTCTCCCCCCACCCCTCTCTGCTCACACTCTAAGATTTTTTCTTTAATGGAGATTTTGGTCATCTGCCCTAATACCTCCAGTTGAGGATTAATGTTAAATTTTGCACGAGGTGACGTTCCTTGGGATGTTCCACGATGTAAAAACACTTCACCCTTTTCTCACCACTCCTATCAGGAAGAAGATACAAAACCTGGAAATCATGTACCACGAGCCCCAGGAACAGCTTTTTCCCCTCTGTTGTCAGACTTTCTGAACAGTCCTACCACAAGCGTACAGTCCCAATCCTCGAATCTTCATGCCTTGCGGACATTGGACCTTTTCTCTGGGACTGTCACACGATAATGTTGGAAACTACACGCAACAAAGACACTGCGGTCTCGTGCGCCGGTGCTACACCATCAGCCGCGGCTCACCTGCAGTCCGTCTGTCTTTGTGTTTTATGTTGTTTTTTTTAATGTAGTGTTTAGATGTGATGTCGTTTTTTGTGGTTGTGTACTATGTATGGGGGGGGGGGGTTACTATAAAATTGTCTCTTCCGAACGGAGACCCAACCTTTGTTTCTGGGCCGTGTCTCCATTCCCGCTGCGGCCTACCATCGGCCAAACACCTGGAGCTGGCGGCCTCCAACTGGGACCACCTGGGCTCTGGTTGGCAAAGCCCGCGGACCGGGCTTACCATCTGCGGAGCTGGTTGCCTCCGGAGGCTGTGGTGGCGCTGCTGGAGCGGCTGCGACTCGCCTTCGGAGGCCTCGGAGGCTTCTTCGGCCGCGGGCCGCGTGGACGTCGGAAGCTCGCAGGTCCCTGGGTGGGGGCCGACATCGGGAGCTCCAGCAGCGGCAGCGTCTTCGCCCCGCCCCGGATCACGGGGCTTGGGTCGGCCCGCTGCGAACCTTTCACCGTCCGGCACGGCCTGAAATAGGCCGCGGGATTTTTCTCTGCGGACCGGGCTTACCATCTGCTTCAATGTCAGGAGCCACGACTGCCCCGACGTGCAGCGGCTGCATCTTCGCCCGCCCCGGATCGCGGGATCGGCTTGGGTCGGCCCGCTGCGGACCTTTCACCGTCCGGCGCGGCCTGGAACGTGGCAACTTCAACAGCCTGACCGCGGGAGAAGACGGCACGGGAAGAGAAAAGACATTCTGGCCTTCCATCACAGTGAGGGGGGGACTGGAGGAGACTAACTGTGATGGATGTTTCTTTTTCTTTTTTGTTTGTGTTGGTTGTGATTGTGTGTGAAATTGTTTATTTTTATTGCCCTATTGCTGGACTGTGGGTGAACTTTCATTTCACTGCACATCTTGTGCGTGTATGTGACAAATAAACTTGACTTGACTGCAATGCTGAAAACAACACTCTGCGATTCTTCTCTTTGCACTACCTGTTGTAACTGTGTATGGCTTGATTGTATTTGTGTGTAACAATGTCTCATTTAATTAGATCGCATGCCAACAAAAGCTTTTCACTGTGTCTTGGAACAGGTGACAATAGTAAACCAATACCAATACCAACATCTTGCTGCAGATGCTGGTTTACACTGAGACACAAAATGCTGGAATAACTCAGCAGGAAAGGCAGCTTCTCTGGAGAGAAGGAATGGGTGGAGACCCTTCTTCAGACTGAGAGTCAGGGGAGAGGGAAACGAGAGACATTGAAGGGTAAGGTGTGAAAATGAGAGATCAAAGGGGACGAAACTCAAGGAAAATATAGAATAGATCAGATTTATTCACAAAATGCTGGAGTAACTCAGCAGGTCAGGCAGCATAGAAACATAGAAAATAGGTGCAGGATTAGGCCATTCGGCCCTTCGAGCCTGCACCGCCATTCAATATGATCATGGCTGATCATCCAGCTCAGTAGCCTGTACCTGCCTTCTCTCCATACCCCCTGATCCCTTTAGCAAAAAGGGCCACATCTAACTCCCTCTTAAATATAACCAATGAACTGGCCTCAACTACCTTCTGTGGCAGAGAATTCCACAGACTCACCACTCTCTGTGTGAAGAAATGTTTTCTCATCTCGGTCCTAAAAGACTTCCCCCTTATCCTTAAGCTGTGACCCCTGGTTCTGGACTCCCCCAACATCGGGAACAATCTTCCCGCATCTAGCCTCTCCAACCCCTTAAGAATTTTATATGTTTCTATAAGATCCCCCCTCAGTCTTCTAAATTCCAGCGAGTACAAGCCCAGTCTATCTAGTCTTTCCTCATATGTAAGTCCCGCCATCCCAGGGATCAATCTGGTGAACCTTCTCTGTACTCCCTCTAAGGCAAGAACGTCTTTCCTCAGGTTAGGAGACCAAAACTGCACACAATACTCCAGGTGCGGTCTCACCAAGGCCCTGTACAACTGCAGCAGAACCTCCCTGCTCCTAAACTCAAATCCTCTTGCTATGAATGCCAACATACCATTCGCTTTCTTCACTGCCTGCTACTCCTGCATGCTTGCTTTCAATGACTGGTGCACCATGACACCCAGGTCACGTTGCATCTCCCCTTCTCCCAATCGGTCACCATTCAGGTAATACTCTGCTTTCCTGCTCTTGCCGCCAAAGTGGATAACCTCACATTTATCCACATTATATTGCATCTGCCATGCATTTGCCCACTCGGGAGAGAAGGAATGGGTGACGTTTCGGGTCGAGACCCTTCTTCAGACTGATCTTGAATAGATCATTGTTAGCTCGGGGAAGCTGCCAACGAGGCATACAATGTCAAATTTAATCAGGAGGAATGTCAAACTAGTCGGAGGACTTGGGTGGGGGAGGGATGGAGAGGGAAAGCAAGGGTCACTTGAAGTTAGAGAAGTCAATATTCATACTGCTTCCCAATATTCATAAGCTGTCCAAACAAAATATGAGGAGGGGTTCCTCCAAAGATGCTCTTGCTTTCAGCATTACCCACGCTCAAAACCAGCATCTCAAAAACCTCGAAGGTATTTATTTCACAAAATGCTGGAGTAACTCAGCGGGTCAGGCAGCATCTCAGGAGAGAAGGAATGGGTGACGTTTCGGGTCGAGACCCTTCTTCAGACTGAAGAACTCTCAAAAACTTCCAACCCTCAGCCCCTATTTTTGTCAAGGCAATGAGCATTAAGGGAACAAAGTCAGATTGCCAAAGCTGAGATGCTCTGCAGCATGATTTAATTGAGTGGTAGAATCAGTTTGAGGAACTGAACAATCTCTGCCCATGCAGAGGGTCGGAAAGCCAATTATGATCCGTGTTCATCGTGGGTGCCTCATAGTTTCCTTTCAACACAACTACTAAGTCAAGATCTGACGGTCAGTGTCTGGGAAAGGGCCTCGACCCGAAACGTCACCTATTCCTTTTTCTCCAGAGATGCTGCCTGACCCTCTGAGTTACTCCAGCCTTTTGTGTCTATCCGACAGTTGGAATCTTTTTCCCAGGGTGGCAATGTGAAGGGCTAAAGGGTACAGCTTTATAATAATAATAATGCATTTTATTTATATAGCGCTTTTCATATACTCAAAGACGCTTTACAGAGATTTTGAGAACATAGGGAAATTAATAAATAGATAAATAAGTAAATAAATAAATGAACAGAGAAAGGAGACAGAAGGTGAGGTGACCTTCAGTGGTTGAAGGCAGTACTGAACAGGTGAGACTTCAGTGATGTTTTGAATGTGGTGAGTGTGGAGGAGTCTCTAACGGTTTGGGGTAGTGAGTTCCATAGGGTGGGAGCAGCGATGGAGAGGTGTCAAAGTGTAAAGGAGGGCGGCACGGTAGCGCAGCGGTAGAGTTGCTGCTTTACAGCGAATGCAGCGCCGGAGACTCAGGTTCGATCCTGACTACGGGTGCTGCACTGTAAGGAGTTTGTACGTTCTCCCCGTGACCTGCGTGGGTTTTCTCCGAGATCTTCGGTTTCCTCCCACACTCCAAAGACGTACAGGTATGTAGGTTAATTGGCTGGGTAAATGTAAAAATTGTCCCTAGTGGGTGTAGGATAGTGTTAATGTACGGGGATCGCTGGGCGGCACGGATTTGGAGGGCCGAAAAGGCCTGTTTCCTGCTGAATATATATGATATGATATGATATGATATGATATGTTGTTTTACATCACGAGTGGTGGGTGGCTGGAATGTGCTGCCTGGGGTGGTGGTGGTGGAAGCGCATACGAGAGTGGCGTTTAAGAGGCATTTAGACAGGAACATGGATATGATGGGAATGGCGGGATATGGATCACGTGCAGGCAGCGGAGATTAGCTTAAGTTGGCATCATGATTGGCACAGACATAGTGGGCCTAAGGGCCTGGTCCGTTGCTGGAATACACGTCCTATATTCTATCATATAAAACTCACTCTCAGTCCACTTTCAGACACTTTGATACGTTTAGTACTTAGTCCGTTTAGAATGCCTGTCAGGCCTCCAATCCTTCATTTCAATGTAAATTTTTCATGTTTAATTGAGTAGCAGTCTTGTTCTTCGCTGCTAAGCACTGATTACAAAGCCCTGTCACAATCCCTAAAACAAACTAGTTTGACCTTGAGTTCAGTGTATTTACCAAAACTCTGAATTTTTGCAGTTAAATACATACAGCGCAAACAAGACAACCTTTTGCTGCTTCCTGTCCGCATGTGCCTGGAATGACAGTTCAACGGCAATTATCCAGCTGCCTGGAGGGACTTTCCACTCCATTAATGCCGACCTGAAGCCGACAGACTAAACGCTCGCGTTTCAGTTTCACAATTACCTCAAAGCAATGCAGCACTGGAGGAATAGGAACACAACAACCGATCCGGGAGACGGAATGGAGATAGTGGCCGCGAGAGGCAGGGGCAAAAAGACAAAGGGCAGAGAGGGAGTGTGAGAGACAAGACGGAGGAAAGGAAATACGAGCAGCGGTCGGAGGAGAGAAGGAAAGGGAAGAGTGGCGGATAGAGTCAATCAGCCAGGGACTTTGAGAAGAAGAGGGAGAGACTCAAGGGCAGAGGGAATGCAGGAAGAGAAAGGGTGATGGGAAGAGGCGGACAGGGGAGGAAACTACAAAGGGAAGGACAAAGGGAGGAACAAAAGAAGAAGAGGGTGCAATAGAGGAGCCAGGAGACAAGAAGTAGACAAGAAAGGACGGAGAAAAAGACCTGGAAGAAGTCAGAGGCGGAAGCAAAAGGGATCAACAGTAAAAAGACAAAAAGAATAAAAGAAAGTAAAGGAGAAGATAAAGAGAAATTGAGTAGAGTGGAGCAAAATAGAGAGAGTGAAAGGGGAAGGGAAAGGGGTAAAGAGATTAACTGAGGAGGGAGCGAAAGAGTGGGGAGAGGGGGAGAAAGAGAAAGGGAGCGGTCGGGTGCAATAGTAGGCAGAAAGAGAGAGATAGAGTGGGAGAGAGACACAGTGAGAGGATGCTAAGGAGGGATGGAGGCAGATGGGAGTCAAGACGTGAGAGAGAGTGGGTGGTACTGGAGGAAGATAAGAGTGAGAGGTGGGTTGAAGATATGTAGAAGGCAGGGAAGGAAGGAGCAAGAGGAGTAGGAGTAAGAAATACAGAGGTAAATATACACAAACGCAAAATAAGAAAGCTTCAGGCGAAAGCCGACTAATTTATGGACAGCCAGCAAAAATGGCATAAAGGGAAAAAGAGAGACAGCTAAAGATAGGAGAAACACAGGCAGAGAGAGGTAGCACCCAACATCTCCCGTGCACTCTGGGGCAGGTGATTCGGGAAGTCACAGCCTTTATCAAAATTCAAGGGTAAAACCTACGACACCATCATCATCTATCTCCCACCACCCCCCTTCCACTGCCCTCCCCTTGCCCATTTCCAGCTCCATTCAATGTTGCTGTGGCACTGCAAGAAATGAATTATTATCAAGAGCAGCCTGCTGAGAACGGGTTATCATATTTGCTGACACCTCTTGACTCGTGTATGGAGAGGAGTGTGGCTCCACATTGATAACCTCACTGCCGAGGAATTCTAGAAACCCTGCGCCATGACGCTTTAATTTGATTGACCTGTCGGGACAAAGAACTAGCTTCTGAGATTCCTCACAATGACTTCTGAATAGTTATCGCCGCTCAGCGCCACTTTAGGACGGTCAAAGATAAGCCCAAGTGCAGGAGGGTGTCTCTGATCACCAGGCAGTGGAATGAGAGACATGCCGTCACTGTGACTAGGAAGGAACTAGGAAGGAACTAGGAAGGAACTGCAGGTGCTGGTTTAAACCGAAGATCGAAGCAAAAAAGCTGGAGTAACTCAGCGGGACAGGCAGCGTCTCTGGAGAGAAGGAATGGGTGACGGTTTGGGTCTAAACCCTTCTTCAGAGGGTCTGAAAGAAGGGTCTCGACCAGAAACATCACCTATTCCGTTTCTCCAGAGAAGCTGCCTGACCCGCTGAGATACTCCAGCTTTTTGCATCGATCTTCAGTCACTATGACGATACAATATACATTAGACAATAGACAATAGGTGCAGGAGTAGGCCATTCGGCCCTTCGAGCCAGCACCGCCATTCAATGTGATCATGGCTGATCATTCTCAATCAGTACCCCGTTCCTGCCTTCTCCCCATATCCCCTGACTCCGCTATCCTTAAGAGCTCTATCTAGCTCTCTCTTGAATGCATTCAGGGAATTGGCTTCCACTGCCTTCTGAGGCAGTGAATTCCACAGATTCACAACTCTCTGACTGAAAAGGTTTTTCCTCATCTCCGTTCTAAATGGCCTACTCCTTATTCTTAAACTGTGGCCCCTTGTTCTGGACTCCCCCAACATTGGGAACATGTTTCCTGCCTCTAACGTGTCCAACCCCTTAATACTGTGTGCTCTGGAGGAGTAACACAAATCTACAGAGTCAAGAGTCAAAGTCATACAACTTGGAGACAGGCCATTCAGTCCAACTGGTCCATGCTGACCAACATGTCTACCTCAGCTAGCTAGTCCCACTTGCCTGCATCTGGCACCATCTCCTTGCTCCCCCTGTACCAGTCCATTGCTCTTCCACACCAGCCCCCGTCAGCATTCCCAAGAGACTTATATTTACTCTTCTGTTGCAATGCTCAAAATGGTTGTAAATATAAACGCTGCAACTGCTGATTATCCAAACGCTGACACCAGTAAATTCCACCCAGTCCTGGCCCCTCTCGTCCACCTGCATCCCTCCCTCTGGCTTTACATTTCACTCTTCCCTCCTTGTCAGACCCTTTTGGTTCCCTTTCATCTCGAGCTTTTGTCCACCCATCTGCAAATCAACCCCCCTCCCTCATTGGTATCCACCTATCACTTGTCAGACTTTGTCCCACCCTGACCTCTTTTACAGCTCCCCCCACCCCACTTCAATCAGTAGAAGGGTCCCAACTCGAAATATTGCCTATCCATGTCCTCCACAGATGCTGCCTGACCCGCCGAATTACTCCAGCAGTTAGAGTTTTTTTGTAAATCAGCATCTGCAGTTCTTTGCGTAGACAGTAAATTTCAATGGGAAACCTCCAAAGAAGTCTCATCGCAGAGACTCCGAGGAGGGATGCCCAGAGGGGCAGTCATTGGAAATCTTCAGCAGAAGGGAGATTAGTTGGCTATGGTCAGGAGATGGGCAAGCAAGAAGGGAGGTCAATTGGGGACCCGAGGTAAGGAGTGTGTAGAAAGGAACTGCAGATGCTGGTTTGAAGAAGGGTCTCGACCCAAAACGTCACCTATTCCTTTTCTCCAGAGATGCTATGTGACCCGATGAGTTGCTCCAGCTTTTTGTGTCTACCCTAGGTTAGGAAGATCAATTTGGAGACCTTCAGCAAGAGGTCAAGCAAGGAAGGAAGTCAATGGACCAACAATCAGAAGAGCTCCAGTAAGTCATAGAATCATAGAGTGATACAGGGTGGAAACAGGCCCTTCGGCCCAAATTGCCCACACCGGCCAACAGGTCCCAGCTAAACTAGTCCCACCTGCCTATGCTTGGTCCATATCCCTCCAAACCTGTCCCATCCTTGTACATATTTATCTGTTTCTTAAACGTTGGGATAGTCCCAGCCTCAACTTCCTCCTCTGGCAGCTTGTTCCACCACCCTTTGTGTGAAAAAGTTACCCTTCAGATTCCTGTTAAATCTTTCCCCCTTCACCTTGAACCTATGTCCTCTGGTCCTCGATTCCCCTACTCTGGGCAAGAGACTCTGTGCATCTACCCGATCTATTCCTTTCATGATTTTATACACCCCTATAAGATCACCCATCATCCTCCTGTGCTCCATGGAATAGAGACCCAGCCTACTCAACCTCCCTCTTTAGCTCACACCCTCGAGTCCTGGCAACATCCTCGTAAATCTTCTCTGAACCCTTTCAAGCTTGACAATATCTTTCCTATAACAAGGTGGCCAGAACGGAACACAATATTCTAAATGCGGTCTCACCAACGTCTTGTACAACTGCAACATGACCTCCCAACCTCTATACTCATGAGTGAGTGGAGGATTCCCAGCAAGAGGCCCATCAAGGCATAAAGTCAGTTCAAGATCTCCAGCAGAAGGTCCGACAGGGAGAGGGGTCATCTAGGGATTCCCAGTCACAAGTTGGCAAGGGGAGGTGCCAAGTGGAGAATCCCAACAGAATATCCAGCAGGAGGGAGATCAGTCGGAGACCTCCAACAGGAATGGGGACATAAAGAATCACAGATGCTGGAATCTCGAGCAAAACACAAAGCGTTGGGAGTAACTCAGCGGGTCAGGCAGCATCTGTGAAAGGAATGGACAGGTAAGATTTTGGGTCGGGGCCTTCGTCAGATCCTTCTTCAGTGGAGACCTCCGCCAGGTGGTTTGGCCTGGAGTAATCCCCAGAACTTCCATGAAGAAGGTCAACAGAAACAAAATTGTACTAAAGCACATTTCAAAACCTGAGATTATCCCAAATACTTCAACTGCGAATAAGGTACTTTTTCAAAGTATATTCACCAATATACAATGTAAAATTTACCAATGTAAATCACAATTATAATGGAGGAAATGCATAGATAATTTGCTTTACTGAAACCTTAGCCTGGTTGAGGCTAAATATTGACTTGTCCCCCAGCTACTTCTCAATGTAATGCCCTGGAGTTCATGTTTTCAGTTTGGTTTAGTTTAGTCTGTGGTCATGTGCACCGAGGTACAGTGAAAGGCTTTTGTTGCTTTTGTCGCGTGCTAACCAGTTAGCGGAAAGACAATACATGATTACAATCGAGCCATTTACAGTGTACAGATGCATGATAAGGGAATGACGTTTAGTGCACGGTAAAGCCAGTGAAGTCCGATCAAAGATAGATCTACTGAAAAGGAGCAGGTCGGTAGCCCAGGTTGACGTCTCACCAAAAACCGGCAGCTTTCCCTCAGCCTCAAGTCCCTGACTCACACTTGGACAGGGCAGGAGTGCGGCCATAGTTGTACAATGCAGAGCCAAGCCCGGCAGCCAGCCTGGGTAGAATCATTATTAGAGGATAGTGATTACTGTTAGTAGCTTCCAAGTCTTACACTGACAAGACAAGTAAATACAAGGCACTCGTTAGTGGAGTATTCTGCATCCACACAGCTCCAGTCCTACACCTACATGGTCTATTCTTGTCTGCCCTCTGAAGTGGCGAGTGAGGTGTTATGTGGCATTACTGCAGCCCACACTGCTTTTGAGGCTGAGTAATAAACACCAACTATGGCAACAGTGATCAAACCCAGATAATGAAAGGAAAACAATTCTAAGGGAGGTCTCTTCTCCACTATTCCCTGGAAGGTTTATTCACAAAATGCTGGAGTAACTCAGCAGGTCAGGCAGCATCTCGGGTGGGAAGGAATGGGTGACGTTTCGGGTCGAGACCCTTCTTCAGACTGAAGAAGGGTCTCGACCCGAAACGTCACCCATTCCTTCTCTCCCGAGATGCTGCCTGACCTGCTGAGTTACTCCAGCATTTTGTGAATAAATCGATTTGTACCAGCATCTGCAGTTATTTTCTTATATTCCCTGGAAGGTATCTGATGCCTTGAGTTTGAGCTGCTTTCATTATCTTGGCCGGTTCATGTAAAGCCCATCACCAGAAACTCTGTCAAACAAGCATATCATCATCGTGTAAAGATTCCGCGATAATCCTGGTGATCAGAAACTATTTAAAATTGAAACCATGTATTGCTGAACAACAAAATCACAGTGATTTTAATCATGTTATTTGGATTGAACCAGAACTGAAAGACAACATGAATAGTTGTTTTTTTTAAAGATCTCACGTATTCCAAAATACCATGAAAGGGGAGAGAGCAGCACACATAAACAGAGAGAGTGCGGGGAAAGAGAGAGGAGAGAAAGAGGGAAGAGAGAGAGTAGAGAGAAGAGAGAGAAAAGAGAGAGCAGAGGAGCAAGAGTGTGGGAATGAGAGGAAGAGAGTAAAATAGAGAGGGAAAAAAAGAGAGGAGCGAGAAAGGGTAGAAAGGAGAAGGTGAGAATAAAAATAGATAATGGTGCCAGAGGGTGGGTGGAGTGGGAGAGGGAGACAGAGAAAGAGAGAGTGCAGAAGAGAGTGAGAGTAAAGAGTGAGTGAGAGATAGGGGGAGATAGAGAGTGAGGGATGGAGAGTGAGAGTAAGAGAGGGAGAGATAGAGAGGGAGAGATAGAGAGGGAGAGAGAGGAGGAAGAGGAGAGAGAGAAAGAGTGAGAGAGGGAGAGATGGAGAGGGAGAGATGGAGAGGGAGAGAGAGTGAGAGAATGGGAGAGAGAACCATTTGGTTTCAGACTTGTCAACATAAGCACAGATGAAAATCAGAGGCAGATAGTTACAAGTACGAACATAGAGTCAGAGACACACTGACAAAGGTAAAGATGGAGGCCAACTACCATGCACACAGACACAAGAACACAACTAGACTGATGTTTGTGGAGAAAGACGCAGAAAGATATGCAGTCAGATGTGAAGGTACATACCCATCCAGGGGCATGGTTGTGTTGTATCCCACCACCCACACACTGAAACACATGGCTGCAGAGGCTGCAGACTGTTACAAGGCTTTAGTCTTCAGGGACGGCCATGTTACGCTGGGAGAATCCTAGGGATTCAGCTCATGTGGGTGCGAGACACTGGTTTAGCCGACGGTAAACCTGTTGCAAGCAGCCCCGTCAGTCGGTGTGGCAGCTTGTGAGCTGTGGGAGGCTGCAGGAGCCCAACTCAGGGGCAAGCGCAAACACAGGGCCTTCTCAGCCGGGCACTGGGGCTGGGCCTGTCATGGACCCATGGTATATGGACAGGGAACCACTGGGTGCCTCTGCCAAATGTAACAAGCCATTGGCATCGTGATCTGTGGGCAGGGGGCCTGAGCTCTCAATTCTGAATTTCCTTAGTCAGAGGGTGGTGAATCTGTGGAATTCTTTGCCACAGAAGGCTGTGGAGGCCAAGTCAGTGGATATTTCTAAGGCAGAGATAGATTTTTCATTAGTACAGGTGTCAGGGGTTATGGGGAGAAGGCAGGAGAATGGGGTTGAGAGAGAGAGAGATAGATCAGCCATGATTGAATGGCAGAGTAGACTTGATGGAGCAAAGAGGTCCTTCTGCAGTTGTACAGGGCCCTAGTGAGACCGCACCTGGAGTACTGTGTGCAGTTTTGGTCTCCAAATTTGAGGAAGGATATTCTTGCTATTGAGGGCGTGCAGCGTAGGTTTACTAGGTTAATTCCCGGAATGGCGGGACTGTCATATGTTGAAAGACTGGAGCGACTAGGCTTGTATACACTGGAATTTAGAAGGATGAGAGGAGATCTTATCGAAATGTATAAGATTATTAAGGGGTTGGACATGTTAGAGGCAGGAAACATGTTCCCAATGTTGGGGGAGTCCAGAACCAGGGGCCACAGTTTAAGAATAAGGGGTAGGCCATTTAGAACGGAGATGAGGAAAAGCTTTTTCGGTCAGAGAGTTGTGAATCTGTGGAATTCTCTGCCTCAGAAGGCAGTGGAGGCCAATTCTCTGAATGCATTCAAGAGAGAGCTAGATAGAGCTCTTAAGGATAGCGGAGTCAGGGGGTATGGGGAGAAGGCAGGAACGGGGTACTGATTGAGAATGATCAGCCATGATCACATTGAGGGGAGGAGGTGAGGTAGAACTGAGGGGAGGAGGTGAGGTAGAACTGAGGGGAGGAGGTGAGGTGACCATGAGGGGAGAAGGAGAGGGTGAGTTATACATGAGGGGTGGAGCAAAGGGACACAGGTGAGGTGGTGAGGTCTACATGAGGGCAGGTGATGAGGTGCACCTGTGGGGAGGACGTGAGAGTGAGAGGAAGCTGGTAACAGGTTTTGCATCACACACACATATATTCCTATAAGAAGATAACTGCAGATGCTGGTACAAATCGAAGGTATTTATTCACAAAATGCTGGAGTAACTCAGCAGGTCAGGCAGCATCTCGGGAGAGAAGGAATGGGTTCCTTCTATCATTCCCATTCCCATTCCTTCTCTCCTGAGATGCTGCCTGACCTGCTGAGTTACTCCAGCATTTTGTGAAGAGAAGACATAACAAAAAAATTGGGAGCCACAAAGTAAACTTAGTACGTGGGAGTTTGTACAGAACATTTATCTCATAACGTTGGAAAGAACAATGTTTTTTGCTTTTAATTCTCTCTAATTCAAGGATATGCCAGCAAGATCTTCAGCAATCTCAAGTTTTCAACTGACGGTGGCCTTAGATCAACATCTAAATCACTTGGGCCGACACCCAGTGGTGGAGAATTGTTGCCACATATTAACCTGAAGGAATGGGTGACGTTTCGGGTCGAGACCCTTCTTCAGACATATATTCCTATAATATATATACATAGACAAAGGTGGAATTTGCAAAGGATGGATTGCCACCGAGCTCTCCGCTCTCAGCATGATCACTGTAGCACTGACATCCGACCATGATCGTTGTGGCCTGGAGCAGTTTAAAATTCACAGCATGTTTCACAAACTAACAGCATCACAACGATCTTAATCCTTTGAGGGTTTTGCAGGATGTTTTGAAACCAAACTAAAAATTAAGAAAGCCGGAATGTGTTAGATTCAGTAATCCGTGTTTGAAAAAACCCACTTGTTATATCAGACAGAACCCTTCACTGAGTGGATGGACACAATGAGCAGTTACAATTTACAGAGGTTTTAATGCAGGAGATCAAGCAGGGCACGGTGGCAGCAATCATACTAATCGGATTTAATCATATGTAATACTGGGATTGAAAGACAATAATTGCACCAGATGCTACTTGATGTTACGGAGAGAAGACAACTATAATTTTTTCGTTTAGTTTAGAGATACAGTGCGGAAACAGGCCCTTCTGCCCACCGAGTCTGCCCTGACCAGCGATCCACACACATTAACACTATTCTACACACACTAGGGACGATTTACACTTATACCAAGCCAATTGGTACCTACAAACCTGTACGTCTTTGGAGTGTGGGAGGAAACCGAAGGTCTCGGAGAAAACCCACGCGGTCACGGGGAGAAGGTACAAACTCCGTACAGACAGCGCCCGTAGTCAGGAGGGAACCCGGGTCTCTGGCGCTGTAAGGCAGCAACTCTACCGCCGCGCCACCGTGCCACCCTTTGCTGAAAGTGCTAAATAGGACCAATCGGTTAAGCAAAGTTAGCCTCCACCTTCCTCGCCACCCACAGTCCCATCTGTAATCCTGGCTCATACTCATTTTCCAAAGGACAGATTGTATCTTGGATTTTAATCAGATCCAGGTTGGATCCCGACCTCGGGTGCTGTTTGTGTAGAGTTTGCACGTTCTCCCTGTGACCGCGTGGGTTTCCTCCGGATGCTCCGGTTTCCGGAGCAGAATTAGACCATTCGGCGCATCAAGTCTACTCCACCATTCAATCATGGCTGATCTATCTTTTCCATTCAGCTCCATTCTCCTGCCTTCTCCCCACAACCCCCGAAAGCCGTACTAATCAAGAATCTGTCAATCTTGGCCTTAAAAATATCTATTGACTTGGCCTCCACAGCCGTCTGTGGCAATGAATTCCACAGATTCCCACTCTCTGACTAAAGAAATTCCTATTCTTCTCCTTTCTGAAGGTACATCCTTTTATTCTGAGGCTATGGCCTCTGGTCCTAGACTCTCCCACTAGTGGAAACATCCTCTCTCCAGGCCTTTCACTATTAGGTAAGGTTCTTCTCACATCCTAAAGACGTGCGGGATTGTAGGTTAATCGGCCTCTATGTTAATCGGCCTCTGTAAATTGCCCCGAGTGTGTCAGAAGTGGATGCGAAAGTGGGTTAACAACGAGCTAGTGTGAACGGATTATCGATGATCAGCGTGGATTTGATGGGCCAAAGGGCCTATGTCCACGTTGTATCTTTCAATTAATCAATCAATCAATCAATCAATCAAACCCCGATTTCATTCAGAAAACAGGTGCAAATTGTTAACACTTGGAATCCACTGCCTGAGAAGATTGGTGGGGGGAAGATATGTTGATAATTTCTCCGAAATACAATGGTTAGAAATGGTGGAAAGGTCTGCAGGACAGTGGAGGAAGAAGGGGTGGAGATGGATCAGGTCATAAGGTCATTAGGTCATGTGATAGGAGTAGAATTAGGCCATTTGGCACAGGTCTACTCTGCCATTAAAATATTGCTGATCTATCTCTCCCTCCTAACCCCATTCTCCTGCCTTCTCCCCATAACCTCTGACACCTGTACCAATCAAACATCTATCTATCTCAGCTTTAGAAATATCCACTGACTTGGCCTCCACAGTCTTCTGTGGCAAAGAATTCCACAGATTCACCACCCTCCAACTAAAGAAATTTCTCCTCATCTCCTCCCTAAAAGAACATCCTTTAATTCTGAGGTTATGACCTCTAGTCCTAGACTCTCCCACTAGTGGAAACATCCTCTCCACCTCCACTCTATCTAAGCTTTTCACTATTCTGTATGTTTCAATGAGGTCCCCTCTCATTCTTCTAAACTTCAGGCCCAGTGCCGACAAATGCTCTTCATAGGTTAACCTACTCATTCCTGGGATCATTCTTGTAAACCTCCGCTGGACCCTCTCCAGAGCCAGCACATCCTTCCTCAGATATGGGGCCCAAAATTGCTCACAATATTCCAAACACGGCCTTACCAGCGCCTTTTGGAGCCTCAGCATTACATCCCTGTTTTTGTATACAAGCCCTCTTGAAATAAATGCTAGCATTGAGTTTGCTTTCTCCATGAGAAAGCAAACTCTTCTGGAGAACTATTGCAGACAGGATCAGCCAAAGGGTATTCTTCTGAGCAAAGCTCTTTTATGAATCTATACAATCCAGGGAGAGCAATCAAGCATGTGTTTATGTATCACCTCACTCACCAACACTGAGCTGGACCATATATGACCAAAAGCTATGTAGGAATTTAAAATGTAGGAAGGAACTGCAGATGTAGGTTCACACAAAAGGATAGACACAAAATGCTCGGAGGGACAGGCAGCATCTCTGGAGAGAAGGAATGGGTGACGTTTCGGGTCGAGACTCTCTTCAGACTAGGAATCAGCAACGAGAGGGCATAGGTTTAAGGTGTGAGGGGGAAGATTTAATGGGTACCTGAGGCATCTTTTACACACAAAGGGTGATGGTGTATGGAATGAAGTGCCAGAGGAGGTAGTTGAGGCCGACACAATTACAACATTTAAGGGACATTTGGACAGGTACAGGTACGAAAGGTTTTAGAGGTATATGGGCCAAACACGAGCAAATGACTAGCTTAGATGGGGCATCTTTGTTGGCATGGTCGCGTTGGGCCGAAGGGCCTGTTGCCATGCGGTACAACTCTATGATTCTGGGAGACATCAGCGTACTCTCCCAGTCCAACATCCCCAGCGTTGAGGCTTAAATACACTTCCTCAGATTGAGACCCTTCTTCAGACTGATTGTAGAAGGGGGGAGAAAGCTGGGAACGAGATGAGGGCGGGACAAAGCCTGGCAAGTGATAGGTGGATGCAGGTGAGGGGGAGGGATTAGATTGGCAGATGGGTGGAGTAAGTGACAAAGATTAGAGCTGAAAAGGAGGCAAAAGAAGAGGAGTTTAATTTAAAGCCGGAGGGAGGGATTTAGGTGGAACGGGATGGGGAGGGGGAGGGACACACACGACAGAACAGTGGGATGAGAAAGAGACCATTTAATTGGGATGTTGAACGAAATGTGTGAGAAGAAGCCAGATGGTAGCAAGCAAGTATGAGGAACAGTGAGAAAGTCAGTGAAAGCAAGCGCAACGATGGGAAATGTAGAGACGCGGCTTCATTAGTGAGGCAGAGCGATGGTGTGACTGAGACAATGTGAAAGGCAGGCCTTTGAGTGGAAGAGAGTCAGAGAAGGGAGTGATTGCAGAGAAGTGCTTGAAGTCGTGGGAGGAGGAAATGAGAGCAAATGCAAGGAGGAAGAGAAGGGGGAAATGAATTTGCAAGAGGGGCCAGTGAAGAGGACTTGAATAAATCTCCGCCTCCCTCCCTGCAGAACCTCATTCCAAGTGTCCTCCTCTTTTACCCTTGCGATGGATGCTATTTTGTGCGCAGTTTCGGTTAACCTTTCAACACACGGCAGAAGCAAGAGATGGTTTTATCACCTCAATTCCACTGCCAGTGACAGCGAGTCGACAAGATTTATGACTGAGCCAACAAAGGTGAAATGCCTTCTGAACTTTCCCTGATAAAACTGCCACACCTGCCCGCTTATAATTTAGGATACCTGGATGGGCAGATTCCGAGGGTCAGCATGCCATCAGAGACTGGGGGAGGCGAAGACAGGGCTCGGAGGAAACGTATTTGTTAAGATGGGCGAGTGTGTGATAAAGGTCAATGAAGGCCAACACACACAAGAGAAACTCAACCAGGAGAAATGCTGGCTCACAGCTCCAGCGACAAGGGTTTAATCCTAACCTCGGGTGCTTTCTGCAAGGAGTTTGCATGTTCTGAATACCAAACAGAGTTTACTTCATTGTCACATGTACTGAGGTGCAGTGAAATGCTTTTGTTACTTGCCAGCCAGTCAGCGGAGAGACAATACATTAGATTTAGATTTAGAGATACAGCGCAGAAACAGGCCCTTCGGCCCACCGGGTCCGCGCCGCCCAGCGATCCCCGCACATTAACACTATCCTACACCCACTAGGGACAATTTTTACATTTGCCCAGCCAATTAACCTACAAACCTGTACGTCTTTGGAGTGTGGGAGGAAACCGAAGATCTCGGAGAAAACCCACGGGGAGAACGTACAAACTCCGTACAGACAGCACCCGTAGTCAGGATCGAACCTGAGTCTCCGGCGCTGCCTTCGCTGTAAGGCAGCAACTCTACCGCTGCGCCACTGTGCCGCCCTGATGTTTCCAATCAAGCCATTCACAGCGTACAGACACATGATAGCATCAACAACGTTTAGTGCATGTCCAGTAAAGTCCGATCCAAGATAGTCCAAGCGTCTCCACTGAGGCAGGACTGCTCTCCTGTTGTTGGCAGTGTGGCTCAGTTGCCTGATGACAGTTCTCCCTGTGTGACCACATGGGTTTCGTCTGTGTGCTCCGGCTTCCACCCACATCCCAAAAATGTGCGGGTTGGTGCAAGGGGGAGGGTGGTAGGATCCAGAGGGCATTGATGGGAATGTACAGAGAGGAAGTTACAGGGGAAATTAGTAAAAGGGATGAGATGAATGATTGTGTGAGCCAGATTAGGACCAATGGGCTGTAGGATCATCCTTCGACATCGTGTAGACAGTATGATGCGTCTGTCGAAGTTGGTAAGAGTCGTTGGAGTCTCCTGAGGACGTAGACATTGGCGTGCTCTCATTGGCTGTCGCTTCACTGTGATACAGCCATGCATTCGCACCACGTGGAACAGGCCCTTCGGCCCATCGAGTCGACTGCCAAGCTTCTATTGACAATAATCTGACATTAATCCAACATTTTCTATTCTCCATACATTACCATCCACACCCGCCGCAAGTTTCACGACTCGCCTGCACACGAGGGGCAACCTAGAGCGGCCAATTTATGTACCAACTAGCACGTCACTGGGACACGGGAGGAAATGGAGTATCGGTAGGATACGGATGTAAGAGTCTGAAGAGGAGTCTCAACCTAGAACGTCACCCATTCCTCCTCTTCAGAGATGCTGCCTGTCCCGCTGAGTTTCTCCAGCACTTTGTGTCTATCTTTGGTGGGAAACCCATGCAGGCACAAGGACAAGGTGCAAACTCCACACAGACAGCGGGTCACTGTGACAATGCGAGGTCAGCTCTACAGCTGCTCCACTTTAAAGCCTCTCGTCGCAGTAAGATTCTACTCTGTCTGTGCCCAGGTATAATTGCTGAAGCCGGGGGCGGGGGGGCGGCCTCGATTGGCATCGGTGTCTTGTGGTCACGTGTTCCCGAGATACAGTGGACAATGAGCCTGTTCTGGGTGAATGGGGAGAGAACTGGAAGCTGCTGCCACCCAGTGCCCCTTCACTGGGGAGCTGGAGAGTACCCACGAATAAAGGATTCAGGAGAGTCTGGAACAATGTGAAATCTGATAAAGCCGAGGTTTTACTAAAAACTGTCACTGTTTTATGAGGTTATAAATAGAGGGCTGCAGGCTTTTCAGTTTTGTAAAATTCGAAGTAGGTGTTTATATTGAAAGCACCATAAATCACACTAAACCTAAAGAAAGCCTTGCACGAGCCGTCTGCGCTACAGTCCGACTAATTGAAAACGTAGTGGATGGAACTGGTTTATACCGAAGATGGACGCAAAATGCTGACGGAACTCAGCGGGTCAGGCAGCTTCCCTGGAGATAAAGAATAGATGACGTTTCACAAAATGCTGGAGCAACTCAGCGGGTCAGGCAGCATCTCTGGAGATAAAGAATAGGTGACGTTTCACAGAGTGCTGGAGTAACTCAGCGGGTCAGGCAGCATCTCTGGAGATAAAGAATAGGTGACGTTTCACAGAGTGCTGGAGCAACTCAGCGGGTCAGGCAGCATCTCTGGAGTTAAAGAGTAGGTGACGTTTCACAGAGTGCTGGAGCAACTCAGCGGGTCAGGCAGCATCTCTGGAGGTAAAGAATAGGTGACGTTTCGCGTTGGAAGGGATGGTTCTGACCTGAAATGTCACCTATTCTCTTCCTTCAGAGATGCTGCCTGACCCGCTGAGTTACTCCGGCACTCTGTGAAACGTCACCTATTCTCTTCCTCCACAGATGCTGCCTGACCCGCTGAGTTACTCCAGCATTTTGTGAGTAATCAAAAACGTAGATGGAGACACAAGTAACTGCAGATGCTACAATCTTGAGCAAACGATAAAGTGCTGGAGGAACTCAGCAGGTCAGGCGTGCTGGCTGATGGAAGGACCAACGACATTTCCAGATGAGACCCATACACAAGTTATAAGAGTACAATATGGCCATTCGGCCCATCGAGTCTACTCCGCCATTCAATCATGGCTGATCTCTGCCTCCTAAACCCATTTTCCTGCCTTCTCCCCATAAACCTTGACACCTGTCCTAATCAAGAATATGTCTATCTCTGCCTTAAAAATATCCACTGACTTGGCCTCCACAGCCCTCTGTGGCAATGAGCTCCACAGATTAACTACCCTCTGACTAAAGACCCTTCTTCAGACTGACTGTAGCTATGGGGAGAATGCTGGAAAAGAGGGGAGGAGGCAGGACAAAGCCTGGCAAGTGATAGGTGGGTATAGGTGAGGGTGGTTTTGAAATGGTAGACGCGTAGAGTAAGTCACAAAGGCTGGACACAAGGAACTGCAGATGCTGGAATCTTGAGCAAAAAAGTGCTGGAGTAATTCAATGGGCCAGACAGTTTCTGTGGAGAACACGGATCGGTGACGTTTCAGAAAGAAAACCAGAATCTGACAAAGTCTGACCTGAAACGTCGCCTATCATGTTCTCCAGAGATGTTGCCCGATCCACTGAGTTATTCCAGCACTTTGTGTGTTTTTTTTGTGGGAGTCAAAAGGGTTTCAGATATTCCGAAGCAGTTGTCCCAGCCCAAAACTTCACCCATCTTTTTTTCTCCGTGGATGACGCCTGACCCGCTGAGTTTTCCAGGACTTTGCGGTGCTTTGAGATTCGCAGCGCTCAGCTGTGGTTTTGTGGCCTGCACTCTCTGACGAGGCCAGGGTTTCTCACCGCACCGATTCGAGCACAAAATCCAGTCTGGCACCTCGCTGCCGAGCGGGGGAAGACGGGGAGAGGCGGAGGGCTACCCTGCTCTGTCAGACAGCCATACAAGATGCTCCGTACCAGAGCTGGGGCAACACTCCGCAGCAAATCAGCAGCCGGTGACCTTTGGAGAACGCGAAACGAAGTTTCTTTAATTTGAGATGTCCAATTTCCCACGACAATTGATGACTTACAATTACTGCCCTTAGCACATTCCGAAGCAGAAGTGCGAGAGGAATAAGATTTACGCGCACACAGGTCTGCTGCAATAAAAGCAAACCTTCCCAGCCCGTGTCTTGCTGGTGGTTTTTGTCAATGAAATGAGCCGTTGCAATTCTTTGAATATTCACTGTCCGTTGAAACGTGCCTGTTCATGGTCATACAAGACATCATTTTTTAAGGAAAATTCCCCATTGCCATGGAAGGATTAGAACTCATTCACTGAGCAACCGATCCAGTGATATTTTCTCAGGTAGCCCGACAGACAATGTGTTCTGCTGAAGCAGGGTGACTGTTGCACGCACGCCGCTGAAAGATTGAAAGAATCAGCAGGGAAACATGCCCTGCGGACCACCGAGTCCACGCCGACCGTGCGTCACCCATTCACAGGAGTTCTGTGCTATTCCACTTGCACTTTATGTGAAATCGGGACATAGAAACATAGAAAATAGGTGCAGGAGTAGGCCATTCGGCCCTTCGAGCCTGCACCGCCATTCAATATGATCATGGCTGATCATCCAGCTCAGTAACCTGTACCTGCCTTCTCTCCATACCCCCTGGTCCCTTTAGCCACAAGGGCCACATCTAACTCCCTCTTAAATATAGCCAATGAACTGGCCTCAACTACCTTCTGTGGCAGAGAATTCCACAGACTCGCCACTCTCTGTGTGAAGAAATGTTTTCTCATCTCGGTCCTAAAAGACTTCCCCCTTATCCTTAAGCTGTGACCCCTGGTTCTGGACTCCCCCAACATCGGGAACAATCTTCCCGCATCTAGCCTCTCCAACCCCTTAAGAATTTTATATGTTTCTATAAGATCCCCCCTCCGTCTTCTAAATTCCAGCGAGTATAAGCCGAGTCTATCCAGTCTTTCTTCATATGAAAGTCCCGCCATCCCAGGGATCAATCTGGTGAACCTTCTCTGTACTCCCTCTAAGGCTAGAATGTCTTTCCTCAGATTAGGAGACCAAATTAGGAGACAATTTACAGAGGGTCGATCGACATACAAATGCGCACGTCTTCGGGGTGTGGGAGGAAACCGGAGCACCCGGAGGAAACCCATGTGGTCACAGGGAAAAGTGCATACTCCAGAGCTCGAAGTCAAGTGTGAACCTGGATCTCTGGCGCTGTGAGGCAGTGTCTCTACCTGCTGCACCGCCAGCTGCTATGTGGATCGGGAAGGTGCCATGCTGGTCAAATGGTGTGAGGGTCCAGGATGAGTAGAGGCCAGCGGCTGCTGTACAGACTTTGTGCACACACATATATGCAGATGTGTACGTACATGCACGCACACACTCTCGCGGACACACACGCACTCTCGCGGCCACGCACGCGGCCACACTCGCGGCCACACACGCACACACTCTCGTGGCCACACTCGCGGCCACACACGCACACACTCTCGCGGCCACACACGCACACACTCTCGCGGCCACACACGCGGCCACACTCGCGGCCACACACGCACACACTCTCGCGGCCACACACGCACACTCTCTCGCGGTCACACGCACACACTCTCGCGGCCACACACGCACACACTCTCGCGGCCACACACGCACACACGCACCATTAATTGAGCTTCTCTGCGCTGAACAGTAAACTCGATTAGATGACTGGACCGTAATCCCCTGGAAGCACTGTTACTGACAGGAACATATCCTCCACATCACTGCATACTTTACTTAATGACGTGCCAAATTTTAGTTGTGAAATCATAGAACATAGTACAGCACAGGAACAGGCCCTTCAGCCCACAATGTTTATGCTAAACATGCTGCCCAGTTAAACTGATCCCATCTGCCTGTGTATGATCCATACCCCTATATTCCCCACACCTCCCTGTGCCTATCTAAAATTCTCTTAAATGCCACTATCAATAGACAATAGGTGCAGGAGTAGGCCACTCGGCCCTTCGAACCTGCACTGCCATTCACTGTGATCATGGTTGATCATCCACAATCAGTACCTCGTTCCTGCCTTCTCCCCATACCCCCTGACTCCGCTATCTTTAAGAGCTCTATCTAGCTCTCTCTTGAAAGCATCCAGAGAAGCGGCCTCCACTGCCTTCTGAGGCAGAGAATTCCACAGATTCACAACTCTCTGGGTGAAAAAGTTTTTCCTCATCTCCGTTCTAAATGGCCTACCCCTTATTCTTAAACTATGGCCCCTGGTTCTGCACTCCCCCAACATTGGGAACATGTTTCCTGCCTCTAACGTGTCCAACCCCTTAATAATCTTATATAAGATTATCTTCAATAAGATCCCCTCTCATCCTTCTAAATTCCAGTGAATACAAGCCCAGTCGCTCCATTCTTTCATCATATGACAGTCCCGCCATCCCGGGAATTAACCCCGTGAACCTACACTGCACTCCCTCAATAGCAAGGATGTCCTTCCTCAAATTTGGAGACCAAAAGTGCACACAATACTCCAGGTGCGGTCTCACTAGCACCCTGTACAACTGCAGAAGGACCACTTTACTCATATACTCAACACCTCTTGTTATGAGGGCCAACATGCCATTAGCTTTCTTCACTGCCTGCTGTACCTGCACGCTTACTTTCAGTGACTGATGTACAAGGACACCCAGATCTCGTTGTACTTCCCCTTTTCCTAATCTGACACCATTCAGATAATAATCTGCCTTCCTGTTCTTGCCACCAAAGTGGATAACCTCACATTTATCCACATTAAAATGCATCTGCCATGCATCCGCCCACTCACCCAACCTGTTCAAGTCACCCTGCAACCTCATAGCATCCTCCTCACAGTTCACACTGCAACCCAGCTTTGTGTCATCTGCAAATTTGCTAATGTTACTTTTAATCTCTTCATCTAAATCATTAATGTATATTGTAAATAGCTGGGGTCCCAGCACCGAGCCTTGCGGTACCCCACTGGTCACAGCCTGCCATTCTGAAAGGGACCCGTTAATCCCTTCTCTTTGTTTCCTGTCTGCCAACCAATTTTCTATCCATGTCAGTACCCTACCCCCAATACCATGTGCTCTAATTTTGCCCACTAATCTCTTACGTGGGACCTTATCAAAGGCTTTCTGAAAGGCCAGGTACACTACATCCACTGGCTCTCCCTTGTCCATTTTCCAAGGTACATCTTCAAAAAATTCCAGAACATTAGTCAAGCATGATTTCCTGTTCGTGAATCCATGCTGACTCGGACCGATCCTGTTACTACTATCCAAATGTGCCACTATTTCATCTTTTATCATTGACTCCAGCATCTTCCCCACCACCGATGTCAGGCTAACTGGTCTATAATTCCCTGTTTTCTCTCTCCCTGCTTTCTTAAAAAGTGGGATAAAACATTAGCTACCGTCCAATCCACAGGAACTGACTGAATCTATAGAACATTGGAAAATGATCACCAATGTGTCCATGATTTCTAGAGCCACCTCCTTAGGAACAGGGGATGCAGACCATCAGGCCCTGGGGATTTATCAGCCTTCAGTCCCATTAGTCTACTCAACACCATTTCCTGCCTAATGTGAATTTCCTTCAGTTCCTCCGTCACCCTAGGTCCTCTTGCCACTAGAACATCTGGGAGATTGTATCGTATCTGCCTCCACCACCACCACCACCACCACCACCACCACCCCTGGCAATGCTATCCAGGCCACCTCATCGTGCAACACACTTCCCCCACACATCTCCTTTAAACCTTGCCGCTTTCACCTTAAACCTGTGCCCTCAAGTCTTTGACATTTCCACCCTAGGAAATAGGTTCTAATTGGCCTCTCTATCGACACCACATAATTTCATGTACTTCAACTAGGTCTCCCCTCAGCCTCCATCCTTCCAGAGAAAGCTATCCAAGTTTGGACAACCTCTCCTTATAGCTCTACCCTCCAATCCAGGTGGTATTCTGGTAACCCTCTTCTGCACCCTCTCCAAAGCTGCCACATCATTCCTGTAATGGTGTGACTAGAGCTGAACGCAATACTCCAAATGTGGCCGAACCAATGCCTGAGAAAGCTGCATCGTGACTTCCACAATAATCAGGAGTGCTTTCTTTATCACCTGTGCAAGTGCACAGTGAAATTCATTGTGCCTATATTGCACATGCGGGGCCCGCCATTTTCGGCGAACGTTATTCAAAGTCCAAAGTCCAGCTGGGATGACTCTTATACTCAAAGCGCTGATCGATGATGGCAAGCAAACCTTGATTTATTCAGTGCCCAAAAAGCTAGCGTTCTGCGGCATGAAGTGGTGAGAGTTTGAATGTCCCCAGCCCTCCAAGGCAAGAATTTCTTAAGTTCACATCATCTAAATCATGAATGTATATTGTAAATGGCTGCGTTTCCAGCACCGAGCCTTGCAGTGCCCCACAAGTCACTGCCTGCCATTCTGAAAGGGACCCGTTAATCCCTACTCTTTGTTTCCTGTCTGCCAACCAGTTTTCTATCCATGTTAGTACCTTACCCCTCAGGGAAAGGACATCCCACCTCCGCTCAATCGTAGATGTTGAACTTCAATAGACAATAGACAATAGGTGCAGGAGGAGGCCATTCGGCCTTTCGAGCCAGCACCGCCATTCAATGTGCTCATGGCTGACCATTCTCAATCAGTACCCCGTTCCTGCCTTCTCCCCATACCCCCTGACTCCGCTATCCTTAAGAGCTCTATCTAGCTCTCTCTTGAATGCTGTCCCTGAGCTCCAACCCTTGAAAGACCAAAGACTGCACTGTAATCAGTTTACCCATCTCAAAGCAGAGAAAAACGTTCTCATATTAACGCTCCATTGTTGTAAAAAAAAATGACTTGAAGTGAAAATAAAAGGCATGAAAAATTAGAGACATTTTCAATATACCTACATATAGATTTATAAATACGTCATAGTCCAGTGGGCCGATACAGTCTATTCTGAACTTCTAAGCCATGGAAAGACATTCTAAAAATGATGAAAAGCTCTCCAATTGCACAAAGCATTGGAGATGCAGTCTGTTAATCGACCTGTTTAGAAAAAAAACTCATTTACCAGTTAAGGCAACTCAGGCTTTGTACCCCAACAACATCCACTTTCACTCAACTCTCCTGCAATTTTACAGACTTTATTGCTCTTGTTCACTTACAGAATCTTTTGATATAGAATCAGGGGACAGAGAAGGAGTGTATTCGGCCCATTCACTGTTCCTGTACCGTTCATTGGAAGGGCCGTTCAGCTATTTGTAAACACGTGTCCTTTCGTCGCAGCCTGGTGAAATGCGCTTTTTGTTAAGGATACATTCAATTCCTTTTTGAAAGTTATTGAATTTGCTTGTGCCACCCTTGCAGGCAACGCATCCCAGATCATAATAACTCACTGCATGAAAATAATTCCAATCTCTGCCATCTGACAAATAACATAAATCTTCTGCCCTCTGCTCACTGTTTCTTCCCAGCAGAAACAGTTGCTCCCTATCTATCCTTATCAACACCGGCCAGCCTCAATCACCACCCCCCACGACATCTGCAAGTCTAGCTTCTGCAGTCTTTCCACGTCACTGTCGAGAGTCTCCTTTCATTGGTATCATGCTGGCAAACTCATAATCTCATCTGCACCTTCAATGGAAGGTACCGTGCAATGTAAACTGCAACAGGATGTCACCTCTCGTGAAAGGAGAAAGCACGCAACAATGGCGGCACGGTGGTGCAGCTGGTCGAGCTGCTGCCTCACAGCCGCGGAGACCTGATTCAATCCTGACCTCGGGCGCTGTCTGTGAGGAGTTTGCACGTTCTCCCTGTGACCACATGGGTTTCCCACGGTTGCTCCGGTTTCCTCCCACATCCCAAAGACGTGCAGGTTTGCAGGTACATTGGCTTCATTAAATTGCCCCTAGTATGTAGTGTACGAAAGTGGGATATCACAGAACTAGGCTGATCGATGGTCGGCATGGACTCGGTGAGCTGGGTCCACACTGTACCTGTAAACTGAACTAAACCATACTGACGTCATGTTTCATTTCATAGGGCAGCTATGTAATATTAATTATAATAATAAAAAATATTATTATTTTCTGCACTAATACAGCTTTATATGGATCATGTGCAGGCAGAGGTGATTGGTTTAACTCGGCCTCATGTTCAGCATAGACATTGCGGGCCGAAGGAGCTGCTCCAATACTGTGCTGTTCTATGTTCTGTACAGTGGACTGTGAGCTATGGGGAAATTTAGAATTAGGTTGATACTTTTCCTGTAAAACATTCTTAATTCAATAGCTTGCACGTGCTCCCTCTGGCATTGACAGACCTATGGTTGATGGCTCTACACCCTGGTGTTTACACAGTTTTGAAAGCTCCCTCTAGACACAAGCCAATTTTGGAAA
This sequence comes from Rhinoraja longicauda, assembly GCF_053455715.1. Lineage (NCBI taxonomy): Eukaryota > Metazoa > Chordata > Chondrichthyes > Rajiformes > Arhynchobatidae > Rhinoraja > Rhinoraja longicauda. The sequence goes on from NC_135978.1 coordinate 25,406,408, forward strand.
GACAAAGCCTATAAATTGTACTCCTGGTTATTTTTCACAGTTCCACGTTGACACAGTATGAAATTTTTATACGTCTGGAATTGGCACTACGTTGAAATCCCTGCGACGCCACTGCGTCCCAATTAAAATGGTAATTAAGGAGACGTCCTCGTTTCACGCAGTGAAGGGGAGCGGGGCTCCACACCCCCAGCGAGCTTCGAGTGGAGATGAAAGGGAGGCAGCGTCGGGAGGGCACCGTGCCGCCCGGTTCCCCACGCCAATCATGGCGAAGAGAGCGTGGAAATCACGGCAAGCTAGCGGCGGGTGGGGGCGTTGGGATCAGGGGCGAGGCCACACAGGGACAGGAGCTGAGTCTGATCCCGGGCCTGCGGGGAACCAGCAACACAGTGGCATGCGCCGCATCAAAGCAGTTGCGAGCCTTATAGACCTCAGGTCTCATTACAGCAACAGCTGGAAGCTCTCCTGGTGCCTCCTGATTTCCTAAGGTGCTGTCGAATGCTTTGTAAGTGATGACATTTTAGAATGATGGATAGAAGGAACCTAACCTGCAGTGAACGTCGATGGTGATCAGCCTCCAACATGAATGTTTTAAAACCTCATGCCCGGACCACAAGAAATTGCAAAGAGTTGTGGATGTAGCCCAGTCCATCACACAGACCAGACGCTCCATCATTAACTCCATCTACACTTCACGCTGCCTCGGGAAAGTAGCCGATGTAAACAAAGACCTTTACTACCCCGCTCATCCCTTCAACTTCCCACTTTCATCAGGCAGAAGATACAGAAGCTTCAGGCAACTGAACCAGCCTACCAACAACTACAGAGCAGTCCTGAGGTACTACCTACCTTACTGGAGACCCTCAGACTATCTTTGATTGGACTTTGTGTAGGAAGGAACTGCAGATGCTGGTTTAAACCGAAGATAGACACAAAAAGCTGGAGTAACTCAGCGGGACAGGCAGCATCTCTGAAGAGAAGGAATGGGTCATGACGTTTCAGGTCAAGAAACATGAAGAAGGTCACCCATCCCTTCTCTCCAGAGATGCTGCCTGTCCCGCTGAGTTACTCCAGCTTTTTGTATCTATCTTTGATCGGACTTTATTGGACTTTATCTTGCATCAAACGTTATCCATGCCATTCCCTTTACCCTGTATCTGTACACTGTGGATTGCTCGATTGTAATTATGTACTGTCTTTCCGCTGACTGGTTAGCACGCAACAAAAGCTTTTTGCTGTACCTCGGTACGTGTGATAATAAACTAAACACAAGGTTGAAAGTGGGCATCACCAGACTCAGGACCAGCTTCTCCCCCCCTGTTATCACGCTTCTGAACAGTCCTTCGATAAGCAAGGGTACTGTCTGATTCACCTCTGCCCCATTGCGGACTTTTTCTCTGGAGCACTTACGCGACAATGCTGAGAACTCTATCCTGCACTCTGTATCTTTCTCTTCGCTCTAGCTGTTGTACTTGAGTTTGGCGTGATGGTATTCATGCATGCTATTCTCTTATTTAATTGGAGAGCCTGCAACCACAAGCTTTTCGCTGTACCTCGGTACACGTGACAATAATAGACCTAAACCATTGCATCTCCGCTCACCCCAACAACAAGCCTTATGTTGTTTCAAACCACAATTTGGCTTGCAGAGTCTCACAAACCTTCACCACAAATGACAGGGTGGAATATTGGGAGCAAACACCAAACCAATGATTAGACAGGCTGGTTCAATTAACCCAACTTTTGCCTCATGAGTTACATGATTTCTGGTTCGAACCCCCCTCTTAAAGACTTCAATAGAGGCTGACAATTCCTGACAGTACTGAGTGGATACAATAACACCAGGGACACTAATTACTGATGAGACATTAAACTGGAGGTCTAGTCTATCCATTCAAATCTCCGGGTATAAAATTCTTCCCTCAATCAACTCAACCAAAACGAGATCCATCTGCTAGTCCACCCCTACTTCATCCTCAACCACATCTCCATCTCCCAACCCACCACCCTCAATGTGCCTTGTCTCACTCAGCTAATGACTCAGTTGCCATTGGACCTACACTGGCTCCCCATCTTTAAATCTCTCTATTCTTATGCCTCCATCTGCAATCTTCTTCCAGCCTCAGGGCAGCACGGTGGCGCTGTGGTAGAGTATGCTGCCTTACAGTGCTTACAGCACCAGAGACCAGGGTGCTGTCTGTACGGAGTTTGTGCGTTCTCCCCGTGACCTGTGCGGGTTTTCTACGAGATCTTCGATTTCCTTCCGCACACAGGTTTCTAGGATAATTGGCTTGGTAAATGTAAATTGTCCCGAGTGTGTGTAGGATAGTGTTAGTGTGCGGGGATCACTGGCCGGTGCGGACTCGGTGGGCTGAAGGGCCTGTTTCTCTAAACTAAACTAAACTAAACTCATGACCTTCACTTCTGTCAGTCTGACCTCCTGCGATCCCACACGAAAACCACAATAATTAAGGCCAGAACACCATTTGCGTTGATCTCTGAAACGTCCTCCCTAAATCTCATTGCTATTTCTTTTTCTCTGCCTTTAAAAGCCTTTATGACCCAATTATATCGCTCAGAATCTCCCCACTGGGATCCAGTCCTCATTCCTTGTCCGTGTAATCTCTTTGGCTTTTTCAATGGTTAAATGGTTCAAGGGTTCAATGGTGCTTAATGCACTGCGCAGTGAAATTCCTTTTGCATTGATGTCACATGCACGCGTTGCCATATTTTGGCGCCGTTTACAACAATGCCCAAAACTCTCGATGTACTGGAGTTGCCGCCAATCCAGGTAAGCCCCAGGCTGCTACAAGGCCTCCTCCATTGCCCTCGACCGGCTCGGCCCGCGAACCGACATCCCTCTTGTGGACGAGCTTGGGTGTTCTACCACACTCATCTTTTTTTAAGAACACGATCTACTGCTGTTGTCAACGTCTGTATTTTCCAGGCGCCTTCCAATGCTTTTCGGAGCTGGAGGAGCTATGTGTGCTATTATGTGCAATCACTACAACATTAATATCTGCAAGCACCACCAACAGAGACAATGGAAAGTCAAGTATTGTAACCCCATTGTAGGCAGTGATTCAGTATGCGGTAATCATTCAAGGCAATGTGGTGCAGCTGGTCGAGCCGCTGTACAGAGTTTGTACGTTCTCCCTGTGACCCCGTGGGTTTCCTCCAGGTGCTCCGGTCTCCTCCCACATCCCAAAGACGTGCGGGTTTGTAGGTTAATTGTCCCTCTGTAAATTGCCCCTGGTGTGTGGGGGGGGGATGGACGGCAATATGCAATGACATGGAACCAGCGTGAACGGATGGTCTGTGTGGACTCGGTGGGCCGATGGGGCCTGTTTCCTTGCTGCACCTTTATTTCAATTCATTTCCGATGACAATTAAGGTCGAAAGAGAAGAAATGGATGAAAGAAACCAGTCACTTGCACGTGGAGGCTTAAACGCACTCACGGTTGTAGAAACGACAAACAGGGTTTACTTATTCTTCTTTTCAACTCTACCACTGCTCACAGGGGAGATGGATGCAGGGAGTGGGGATGTGCTGCAGCTCCCAGCTTCCAGAGCTCCAGCCGCTCGGCACATCCCAAACTCAGTTTCATTTCACTCTGCAGCAAAAATCTCAGTCACAGAGGAAGCAATAACATCCCCCGGACCCCCTTGTAGGACCCCTCATGTACTATTGACGACACTGGAAATAAAGGGGGGGGGGGGTCGGGGGGAGATGGGGGAGGGGGGGGGGGAACAGTAACACCCTGTTTACTCAACAGGGGGCAGGATTGCACCAGGAGTCTGGTCAGGTCACGTGACATCAAACTGCAGTCTGCACTTGTGGCAAAGTGGTGAACCTTACTCCTTTTTGTTTTGTGGTTTTCGACGTGGCAACTTAGCAAGGATCACAACTGCAATTTCATGATCTTCCAGGATACTTATCACCAAGACTGCAGGTGTCAGGCAGGGAGGTGCAAGCTTACAGTCGACGAATGACTGCCTCCATTCTTTCATCGTTCGGCATTCCCTGCACAGCGTGACCTAAATCAGTCTGATTTTTTTTTTTCGATAAAAGTGGAGCACTTCTATTTTTAAACGTGTTTCTGCTGCAGTATCTGAGCAGGAGGGACCACTCGCTCTTATCGGTAACAACACTGCGCAGACAGAACTTGCACAGCTGCAAAAACCTCAGGACGTCTCAGAGTGCAAGTCAAGCCGAGTGGAGTTTGTGTTGTCACATGCGCAGGTGCGGTGAGGTACAGCGAGCATCTTGCTTGCAGCAGCGCCGCTGTCCCTTGCAGCTGATCCAGTGCATTTTCCAGGTGAAGGTGACGTTGCAAGGTTGGAAGGGTTGCCGACAATTACTCGCAGCAAGCTCCTGGAAACAAAACCCCTGAAGAAGATGGGGCACAAAATGCTGGAGTGACTCAGTGGGACAGGCAGCATCTCTGGAGAGAAGGAATGGGTGCCATTTCGGGTCGAGGGCCTACAGTTCTAGTTTCCCTCACCCCTGATTCTCAGTCTGAAGAAGGGTCTCGACGCAAAATATCACCCATTCCTTCTCTCCAGAGATGCTGCCTGACTCGCTGAGTTACTCCAGCATTTTGTGTCTGTCTTCGGTGTAAACCAGCATCTGCAGTTCCTTCCAACACAAACAAACAAAGATGATGGGTAATGATTGGTGTAGAAAGGAAATGCAGGTGCAGGTTTACACCGAAGATAGACACAAAATGGTGGAGTAACTCAGCGGATCTGGCAGCCCATCTCTGGAGATGGGATTATCTCCACTGGCTGGGGTTATCTCCACTGGCTGGGGTCATCTCCACTGGCTGGGGTCATCTCCACTGGCTGGGGTCATCTCCACTGCTCTCCTTCCAAATCATGTCATGGAAACTTTTTATGAGAGGCCAAATAGTTTAACAGCTTACATGAAAGACAGCTCATAGCAAGGACTGAGAGAGCCGCTGTCCTGACCCGAAACATCACTTGTCCCTGTTCTCCAAAGATGCTGCCTGACCAGCTGAGTTACTCCAGCACTTTGTGTCTTTTTCTTTGTAAACCAGCGCCTGCAGTTCCTTGTGCCTGCTCTAACCTTTAGCCTGGGGCTACGTCACCTGCTGCAATGCGTAGGATGGAACTGCAGATGCTGGTTTATACCGAAGATAGACACAAAGTGCTGGAGTAACTCAGCGGGTCAGGTAGCACCTCTGGAGAGAAGGAATGGGTGACGTTTTGGGTCGGAACCCTTCTTCCGAGGAAGAGTTCTGATCCGAAATGTCACCTATTTCTTCTCTCCAGAGATGCTGCCTGACCCTCTAAATGTCTAAAGTGTCTACTATCTGCTGAAAGGCTGAGAACTATGTACTCCTTTATCTTCCCCTATCGCTCTCTCCATTGTTCTTGAGTTTAACTTGACTGTAATTCTATGCAGTATTATCTGATTTGATCAGATAGCATGCAAAACAAAGCTTTTCGCTGTACCCTGGTTCAGGTGACAGTAAAAAACATAAACCTGCTGGCATTTGGAAGCTAGCTTCTTTGATTTGAGGACGGCATCGTAAGCAAGGCAGATGGAAGCATTACACTGCACAGAGAAATTCACAGATTGTGCAAGCAGACATGACTGGAACAAATAGATGTTAGATAGAGTTAGATAGAGCTCTAGGGGCTAGTGGAATCAAGGGATATGGGGAGAAGGCAGGCACGGGTTATTGATTGTAGATGATCAGCCATGATCACAGCCAAGTCAACGCTGTGGTAAAAGCCAGCTTCTTCCAACTTCGTACCATAGCTAAAATCAAACGACGACACAGAAAAAATCATTCACGCTTTCATTTCCTCCCGCCGAGACTACTGCAACTCCCTATACACTGGGATCAGCCAATCTTCCCTGTCCCGCCTGCAACTGGTCCATAACGCCGCAGCGAGACTCCTGGCGGGTACCCGTAAAAGGGACCACATCACCCCGATTCTGGCCTCTCTCCACTGGCTCCCTGTAAGGTACAGAATCAACTTCAAGCTCCTCCTATTCATGTATAAAGCCCTAAATGGACATTTCCCCCCCTACATCAAAAATCTTCTAACCCACCTCTCTAACTCCAGGTCCCTCAGGTCGGCCGACTTGGGGCTACTCACTATCCCGCGATCTAGGCTTAAGCTCAGGGGTGACCGCGCTTTTGCGGTTGCAGCTCCTAGACTGTGGAACAGCATCCCTCTCCCCATCAGAACTGCCCCCTCCATCGACTCCTTTAAGTCCAGGCTCAAAACCTATTTCTACTCCCTAGCGTTTGAGGCTCATTGAGGAGGCGCTGTGAACTGTTCTGTATGTGCTGTTAGGTTTGCGTGCTACTGTATGTTTCATTTTTTCTTTAGTACCTAATCAGATGTACAGCACTTTGGTCAACGTGGGTTGTTTTTAAATGTGCTATATAAATAAAATTAACTTGACTTGACTTGACAATGAATGGCGGTGCTGGCTCGAAGGGCCGAATGGCCTCCTCCTGCACCTATTGTCTATGTTTCTACGTTTCTATGTCCCCAGACAGGCTAAGGTGAGGTGAAGCTTTTTAGTCCGAAAAAGCACGGAACAGAATATTTTTAAAATGGTGAATAAGGGACTTATTTAACTTGATTACATGAGTGGACCTTGATCCCCCTGGAAGCACTGTTGTTGACAGGAATGTACTCTCTACATTACTGCATGTGCTGCCTTAATTTGACCCCGGGGGTTTCTGAGGGTTTCTGACACACGGGCATGAGAGTGTAAGTTTCCAGCGTGGAATATCATCCTTAATGCCACTCACAACGTCGGAGAGAATGGTGAAGGAGGAGGAAGTTGGGTGGGGCCGGACAAAGATGGCTCATTGGAGGCGGGCAACTGAGGCGTGCGGGGGGAGGGGAAGGCGTTGACACAGGGCTGGCATGAGGGGGAAGATCTGGAGGGAGGGCAACAAAGAAATAAGGGATGGAAGTAATAGATGGAGGTGAGGAGAGATGATTAAGTGTGAAGAAGAGGCATAGACCATAGAACAGTACAGCATGGGAATTGACCCTTCGAGATATATATACCATTCTCTCTCTCTCTCTCTCTCTCTCTCTCTCTCTCTCTCTCTCTCTCTCTCTCTCTCTCTCTCTCTCTCTCTCTCTCTCTCTCTCTCTCTCTCTCTCTCTCTCTCTCTCACACATTCTCTTTTCAGGAACTTCTTCAAAACACATCTTTAAACTAACATTTAATTATTATTGCCGTATGTGTTACTGCATCAACTGTTTAAATAATCTACTAATCTTATCTGACACTTTTTGTCTCATTTTAATTTTTAGCCGTTGTCACTTACTCCACCCAACTACTGATCAAACCCTCCCCCCTCTCACCTGTATCCACCTATCACTTGCTAGGCTTTGTCTCGCCCCTAACTCACTTGTCCAGCTTCCACAACCCCCCCCCCCCACACTCCAATCAGTCTGAAGGAGGATCCCAACCCGAAACATGGTCCGTCCATTCATCTCCACAGATGTTGCCTGACCCGCTGAGTTACCCTGGCACTTTTGCACATGTTAGTCGATATATTAATACAAGATGCTGCTGAAATCAATGTGGATTCAGATTACCTGGGCCACAACAAACCTACCATCCTCTGCACTGCAAACTACAAAGGTAACAGCTCAAAGGAAGGACTCTGGGGATCTGTGCATTGCCTCTTCTGAAGGGTTGGGTGAAGGGAATGCTACTTCAGCGAACAACTCTGTGCAGTTTTATCTCAATCAGTGATAGAAGTGGAAAGTCACTGGGTATTTACTGAACTTGGAGTAATCGCCCCGCTGGAATGTAACCGCGGTGAGTCGCAGTAACAGGACTTTACTGCTCTGTTAAGGCTGTAAAAGTATACAATAAAGATAAAGGTTCTTGCTCCGGGAGCTGACACCAAGAGGCATTGCTTTGTTCCAGCAGGTCGATCTCTGGGTGAGTGCCGATCCCACAAGGGCCGGTGCCTGATTTTGCACCTGCTGTCACTGGAAAGTCGGTCAATGGGCAGAGGTGCAGGAGGGAGCGACCTCACTAAGGTTGTGTGAGCCGGGCTCTCCGTGAGAAGACTCTCCTGGTCAAGAAGGCACAACAAAGACTGTTCTACTTAAGAACACTGAAAAAGTCTGGTCTACCCCAACAGCTGCTGACGACCTTCTACCGCTGCATGGCATCCCTGTGTGGTACCTCAGCTGCACGGAGGCAGAAAGGAAAGCTTTACAGCGGGTAGTCCATAGAGCTCAGAGGGCCATCGGAACACAGCTACCAGACTTGGAGGGCATTTACAACACACGATGCCTCAGAAAAGCCACCAGCATCCACAAAGACTCTTCACATCCCTGCAACAGTCTGTTCGAACTCCTTCCATCGGGCAGACGATACAAGGCCTTCTACGCCCGCACCTCCAGACTCAGGAACAGCTTCATCCCCAGGGCCATAGCTGCTATGAACCGGTCCTGCTGAGCCGGATGGTCACAACGCATAGATCAACTTGCACTTTACCCTGTCTAAAAACTGTTACAATTGTTTAGTTTCGTTGGGTTGCTGTTAATTACTTAAATTATTGCATCGTATGGGAGGCGCATTCCCAATCTCGTTGTACCCCTGGGTACAATGACAATAAAGATATATTGTATTGTATTGTATTGTATTGTGAAGCAGCCAGCGATCGATCCGGCAATCGACAGAAAGGTGGTGAACATCTGTTTCTCGGCAGTTCCCTCTCCCGCACGCTGTGCGAGGCTGTTAGCTCTCTACTTTCTGAAAGCGACGGTTTATTGGATAAGGTCCGACCAAATCAAATCCTGTTGCTTTGCCTTGGTTTGGTTCACCAACTGCTCATACCCAGCAAGTCATTCGGAGGCATTTGCAGTTGTTATCTTAAAGTGGTTGCTTCGAGCAGCTTGGTCCGAGCTGCAGCGGAGACACACAAGGTTGAAAGATAGGCTGAAGCTGTTTGTTACTGCAGAGAAAATGCCTTCGGTTTTCTCATGGAAGTGTTCAAAATCTTTAACTTTTGGAGTAAAGAAGATTAAACCGCTTGGATTTGGAATAGCAAGAAGAGGACATAGTTTTAAAGCAATTGGCAAAATATCTTTGTGAGGAAATAGTATATGCCCAGTGAGCTATTGCACAACCTGAAAGGGTTCATTAAATAACCGGTGTGTACATGGTGGCGCAGCGGTAGAGTTGCTGCTTTACTGCGCAAGAGACCCGGGTTCAATCCTGACTACGGGTGCTGTCTGTACAGGTGCGGAGGTTGTACGCTCTCCCCATGACCACGTGGGTTTTCTCCGGGTGCTCCGGTTTCTACCCACGCTCCAAAGACGTACAGGTTTGTAGGCCAATTGGCTAGTTGTCCCTCGGATAGTGTTAGTGCGGGGGATCGCTGGTCGGCACGGAATCGTTGGGCAGAAGGGCCTGTGTCCACGCTGCATCTCGAAACTGAACTAAACTGCAGATGCTGCTTTACACTGAAGTCAGACACAAAATGCCGGAGTAACTCAGCGGGTCAGGCACTATCTCTGGAGACAAGGACTGGGAGACTTTTCGGGTCGAGACCCTTCTTCAGACTGAAAGTCTGGGGTGAAGAGAACTAGAGGTATGGTTCACACCTGTAATTTCGCTCCACCCTGACTCTCAGTCTGAGGAAGGGTCTCAGTCCTAAACTTCACCTATTCTTCGACAAACACATCAAACACATCACAAAGACAGCCTTCTTCCACCTCAAAAACATTGCCCGTCTCCGTCCATCCCTCTCCTCCACAGCTGCAGAAACCCTCATCCACGCCTTCATCACCTCCCGTCTGGACTACTGCAACAGCCTCCTCTATGGCGCACCCTCAAAAATCATCAGTAAACTTCAATACATTCAAAACTCCGCTGCCCGTCTACTCACCCACACCCCGATCCGTGACCATATCACCCCCGTCCTTTATAAACTCCACTGGCTCCCCATCCCCAAGAGAATCCAGTACAAAATCCTCCTCATAACCTACAAAGCCCTCCATAACCTGGCCCCATCCTACCTGACCGACCTCCTCCACAGGCACACTCCCACCTGCACCCTCCGCTCTGCTGCTGCCAATCTCCTATCCCCCCACATCCGGACCAAACTCAGATCCTGGGGGGACAGGGCTTTCTCCATCGCTGCTCCCACCCTATGGAACTCACTACCTCAAAACGTTAGAGACTCCTCCACACTCACCACATTCAAAACATCGCTGATGTCTCACCTGTTCAGTACTGCCTTCAACCACTGAAGGTCACCTCACCTTCTGTCTCCTTTCTCTGTTCGTTTATTTATTTACTTATTTATCTATTTATTGATTTCCCTATGTTCTCTAAATCTCTGTAAAGCGTCTTTGAGTATATGAAAAGCGCTATATAAATAAAATACATTATTATTATTATTATTCCTTTTCGCTTATCATAGGTTAACCCACTGATTCCTGGGATCATTCTTGTAAACCTCCTCTGGACCCTCTCCAGAGCCAGCACTTCCTTCCTCAAGGATTGCAGTAGAGTTGCCCACGTTTCTGTGCCGCCCACGTTACCTCCGCCATCTAACTAACATATCCACTTCCCTATTGCACAGGAGCCCTGGATGCAGTGGCTTCAGGCTGGCAGTCACTACTGCAGTCCCGGTGCGGCCCAACAACCCGTCGGAAATTCAGGACGCCAACCCAAGATTCTGCTGCCAAAATGACAACTTGCATTTACAGGCCGAGGGGAGGCCTGATACAAGTATGTAAAGTGATGAGAGGCGAAGATGGGGTAGACAGTCAGAACCTTGTTCCCTCAGGGTGGAAATGTCAACGTTCTTAGTTTTTTTAGTCGTAAAGATATGGCGTGGAAACAGGTCCTTCGGCCCACTGAGTCCATGCCAGCCAGCAATCACCCATACATTAGTTCTCTCCTGCACACCAGGGATAATTTACAGAATTAACCTACAAGCCTGCACGTCTTTGGAATGTGGGAGGAAACGGGAGCACCCGGAGACATCCCATCCCACAGGGAGAACGTACAAACACCGTACAGACAGCACCCGTAGTCAGGATCGAACGCGGGTCTCTGGCGCTGTAAGGCAGCAACATGCTGAAGTGATGGAGTAAACATGCCGGCATTTCCAGTGACAGCCACATCCCTTGACAGAACAAATGAAAAGAAAGCTCGGGACGTGTCTCTGGAATGACACTTTGACCGGCGGCCTCTGATTTGGGGGGCAGAGCGGGATGTGCCGAATCGTGGCTGAGACGGAGGAAACTTGACAGGCAGATTTACTCTTCATGGGAGATTACAGGAAGACTTCCAGGTTGAAGTACCTGACCATTCGGGGTAGTACAGGTCGTGCACCTGCAGTGCGTTCTGTACGGCTGCGCTGGCAAAATAATAACATTCACTCCCCAAAACTTTCAGAAATCAGATATAGAGAAGAAAAAAAATCCGCCGGGACAATAAGAGATGACATTTCAGGTTATTGAGAAATAAATCATCAAATTCATATCGTCTTCAGGCAGTGAAAAATGACCTGTTGCACAGGTAACTCAATAGGATGTTAAACCAATCCTTCAACGCTCCAGTAAATGTCATACAAATGTCTCCCTCTTTTAACCACTGCTGGGACATGGCACAGACCAGGAGAATTACGAAGGGAAAGGGTCAGGGCTCTACCTGGATCTGGCTGGGATGCTCAAAAGGAACAGCTCCATCACCATCTTTAAAATCGCCGCCATGCCACCTTAGGTGAGACCAATAATTAAGACCCTTTAGTCGGAACATGCCACGTCATTGCCACAGAAGGCTGTGGAGGCCAAGTCAATGGATATTTTTCAGGCAATTAGAGGGCTGTAAAGGAAAAGCACACAAGGAGCTCAGCATGTCTTAACTGTCCATCATGGACACCTGGGCTCATAGGCCTCCCTATCAGTCTGAAGAACGGTCCTGACCCGAAATGTCGGCCGTCCATTCCCTCCATAGATGCTGCCTGACCCGCTGAGTTCCTCCAGCACGTTGTGTTTTGCTCCCTATATATAAGGGGCCGCTATTAATTAGGAAATGCAGCTTGTGGCTAAAATCAGTTAACTTTCTACAGAGCAAGGTGCATTGTGGGGAATGTAGTTAGGAGGACAACAAGAGCACTCTCCCTCATCCTATCCCTTCTGAACAAAGACAGGCGCGTCTTTGAGTCTTCTTTGGGTGTTGTTCTGAAACCAACTCATTATTGACCCCCCCGGACAGAAGGCCTACCTACACCTTCAGGGTTCCTACACGCTTAAGTGATGCACAAAACCGTCTCTGCGTCACCTGAGGGACAAATGGAAAATTCTGAACCGTCCAGTGTGTATCTATGGTCCTCCCGCATAGAACAGAGAGCATGTGATTTCTAAATGTCTAACCCATTAAGGCAAAGGAGGTATTTCTGTAATGCATCGTGCTACTCCTGATGTGTCCGTCAGGGCCAAAATAACTTTTAGCAACATTAAGAACACAAGAAACAGGAAAGGAGTTAGACCTTTGACAATAGACAATAGACAATAGGTGCAGGAGGAGGCCATTCGGCCCTTCGAGCCAGCACCACCATTCAATATGATCATGGTTGATCATTCTCAATCAGTACCCCGTTCCTGCCTTCTCCCAATACCCCCTGACTCCGCTATCCTTAAGAGCTCTATCTAGCTCTCTCTTAAAAGCATTCAGACAATTGGCCTCCACTGCTTTCTGAGGCAGAGAATTCCACAGATTTACAACTCTAGTTTCACTGTGCTTCTGATTATTTTTTCTGGTTGTATGGCTCCTTGTCACCTTCCCCTCAGCTAACAATGAACCATTCTACATTTCCTTATCAGCATCTGATTTAATCTGTCTTTTTCGTACCTTACCCTTCCATAGCTCGAGACTCCCTCTCCCCAGTTTGAAGAAGGGTTCAACCCAAATCATCACCCATTCCTTCTTTCCAGAGATGCTGCCTGTCCCGCTGAGTTACTCCAGCATTTTGTATCTATCTACTGTTAATCTCGGTGTCACTGTAAACCATTGGTTAGAATTTGTTACAATTTTGGACCCTAATCGTTTTGTATACTTTTGTTAAATCATCAGACACAATCTTTCACGTCTTTTTGTCCTAATCTTTCCTAACCAAGCCTGTATTGTGGTAACCAAGCCTGTATTGTGGTAACCAAGCCTGCATTGTGTCAAACTCAGAAATGTAGCGTGTGATTTTACTATCTTTTTAACTTAAGTTCAATGCTGCATCAAGTGGAATGAACTTCTGTACAACAATCATCAGCAAATGTCCCACTTTCACCCCATTATGGAAAAAAAAGGTTATGACAGAAATAGCTGACAATGTTTAGGCCTTGGTCTAGTCACTGCCCTTGAAAAATTGCAGATATTCACCTCCTGAAATCATAACCATCTTATAGACAACCTTTGGCTTCTTGAGTCTGCTTCGCCATTCACTCAGAGTCGGGCTGGCCGTCACTTTCACTGCCCTATCCTCACACGACTCTTTTGATTTAGAGAAAGCTGTTGAACTCTGTGCTGAACGAGTATCCGCAGGTCTCGAGGGCAGGCAATTCCAATGACTCACCATTCCTTCCTCATAACAGTCCGAAATGGCCTCCCCGTACTCTGAGACTGTGATGGGAACGGAGTTCAGGGGTAACCGCAAGCTTTAAGGTGTCTTTAACCTGCCGTTAACCAGCCCTTTCAGTTTGGTCAGAGCCACTAGTTTGGATGCAAGTTCAACAGTCTACAATATTGGCCTGCCTATTTTCAGCAATCTCTTTTATTTCAGATTTCTAGTAACTGTTAGAATCATAGAGTCATGCCGGACGGAAACAAGTCCTTCATCCTCACTCGTCCATGCCAACCAAGATGCCCTATCTAAGCTCGTCCCATGTGCCTGCATATGCTAGTCCCATGTGCCCATACCCCTCTAAGACTTGCTGACCCATGTACCTGTGCAAGTGTTGTGTTCTGTATATTCTTTCTTTCTCCCCTCTGTTCTTCTTCATCTCCCTCCGCCCACATCTCCTCCAGCCAGCTCTGTCGTAAGCTTTCGTAGAACATAGAGCGGGACAGCACAGGAATGTGCCCTTCGGCCCACAATGTTTGTGCTGAACCTGATGCCAAATTAATCTGTTCTCATCTGCCTGTACATGATCCACATACTTCTATTCCCCGCACTTCCTTGTGCCGATCTAAAAGCCTCTTGATCACCACTATGGTATCTGCTTCCACGCCACCCCTGGCAATGCGTACCAGGCCCGGGTAAAAGACTTGCCCCGCACAACTACATTAAACGTACCTTCTCACCTGAGAGCTATGTTGGACTTTCCGCCCTGGGAACAAGGTCCTGACTGTCTACCCAACCGTATATCCTTCTGCCAAGTCTCCCATCAATCTCCGACGTTCCAGAGAAAACAAATCCAAGCCTATCCAACCTCTCTCTACAGCTGAAACTCCGTAATCCAGGCAGCATTCTGGTAAACCCCTTTCCAAAGCCTCCACATCTTTCCTGTAATGGGGTCACCACAGCTGCCGGCAATACTCCAAACGCAGCCTAACCAAAGTCCAATCGAGCTGCATCATGTGTGTAGGAAGGAACTGCAGATGCTGGTTTAAACCATAGATGGACACAAAAGTCTGGAGTAACTCAGCGGGACAGGCAGCATCTCTGGAGAGAAGGAATGGGTGATGTTTCGGGCTGAGACCTTTCTTCAGACTGAGAGTCACGGGAAAGGGAAACGAGAGATATAGACGGCGATGTGGAGAGATAAAGAACAATGAATGAAAGATATGCAAAAAAGTAACGATGATAAAGGAAACAGGCCATCGTTAGCTGTTTGTAGGGTGGAAATGAGAAGCTGGTGCAACGTGGGTGGGGGAGGGGAAGTTAGAGAGATCAATAGTCATACCACTGGGCTGTAAGCTGCCCAAGCGAAATATGAGATGCTGTTCCTCCAATTTGCATTTAGCCTCACTCCGACAATGGAGGAGACCTAGGACAGAAAGGTCTGTGTGGGAATGGGAAGGAGAATTATAATGTTTAGCAACCGGGAGATCAGGGAGGTTCAGGCGGACTGAGCCAAGGTGTTGTTCAGTTTATCCTGTTCCCACTCTAACTTACACACTCCTCGTGTTTCTCTCATCCTTCCCCACTGAGACCTGCTGATGGAAGATCCAACGTGTTCTTTCCCCGACTGATGCTGCCTAACCTGCTGAGTATTTCTAGCCTTGTCTGATTTAGTTCAAGTAGAATAGGGATTTGTTTCTGTTTATTAATTTACAAAGGGGAAACATGTAAGAGCAAAAGTGCAGCCCCTACACCGGTAAGATTCTTGTTGTTAATGAATGATAGCAGACAATCACGATTTCCCTCGGTGGGTTAATCTTGATTTATTTTTATTTTTAAATGCACTTAAAATTATGGAAATTCTCCAATTTGACTCTCTCAATCTGTGCCGCAGCCAAAGCCCACGAGGCGGGAGAAATTTATATCAAACGAACTGAGCTTCACAAAAATAACAGCTGACACCAGTCAGACTGGGAGTGAGCATGACTGCACCACGGAGTCACGATTAGACCACAGCAGCTCTTCCTAAATCGACTGGCAATTAGCCCTGATTTAATGGCAGTCTATGAAGGGCTGCCTCCTTCGCCCATCCCTCCGTTGCCACATTACAAAATTGAGCAGATTGCTCGTGGTCTTAAGTCGGGAACTTAATGAAAATCATCCAGCGTGCCGTCTACTTTGACGACCCCAAATTGAAAGGCGAGTGAAGTCTGATGAAAATCACACCGACTCTACAGAGTATAGGCCATGCCGAGCCAACTCAAGAGAAAGGGTTGACAGGGCTGATGCCAGCGGACTCCCCTCGGCCAAGACTTACAGATGCACCCTCTCCAATTTTCAGCCGGTGACAAAGAGGGTTGATTGTGGGAACTCACTACACACAGCAATACAATATATTAAAATATTGAATTGACTTTTGTTGAGTTTATTGTCACGTGCACCTCGCGAGGTACAGTGAAAAGCTTTTTTGTTGCGTGCTATCCAGCCAGCGGAAAGACTAGACATGATTACAATCAAGCCGTCCCACAGCGTGGAGATACAGGACAAAGGGAAAAATGTTTAGTGCAAGATAAAGTCCGATTCAAGATAGTCTGTGGGTCTCCAAGAAGGCAGATGGTAGACCAGGACTGCTCTCTAGTTGGTGATGGGATGGTTCAGTTGCCTGACAACAGCAGGGACTTGCCATTTGGAATCTATGAAAGAAGAAGGCCATTCGGCCCATTCAGTTAGATTGCAATGGAATTTACTGTGACGTTTCCACCACCATGACATTCTACAAGAAAGCGGTCAACCCAGCGCTTTGAAATTCCAATTGATGGCCCGTCTCAATGTATTTTCGAGGGGAGAGCAGGGAGGTGGAGGGAGAATCGTACAGAAATTCATTACTCAATCCAATTAAGAAATTATTCCCAAAATCACAAGCAGGGCTTGTCCCTGTGCTGTACGCCCACAAGTTGCCTGGATCTTTACACCTGACAAAATTTACCGTGTCAACTCGTTTAATCCGCTTAAATACCTTGATCTAATCTTCTGAACTCGAGGAAAACCTAATTTTGTAACTTGTCCTCACAACTCAAAGTATTCAGCTACTTTTGAAATACGGCCGTCTAGTACAACATCAGCTGGGATCCATCGTGGGGGAAATCACTCCTGGGTTCTTCAAAGAGAAATAATGAATGATCAAAGCTGATCAAATAGACAGGTGTTAGGGAGCAAATTACAGAAGGAGAAATGAAGAGAAGACACAAGAGTTTGCCAATGCTGGAATCTTGAGCAACTAACAAACGGCTGGAGGAACACATCCGGTCAGACGGTCAGGTCAGGGAAGGGAATGGACAGGCTGTGTTTTGGGTTGGGTCCAGTCTGAAGAAGAAGCGCCTGACCCAAACACGTCACCTGTCCATTTTCTCGCAAGATGCTGTCTGACTTGCCGAGCTCCTCCAGTACTTTGTGTTTGGAAAAAGAGGTTCTAGGAGGAGCAAATTCCTGAGCTCAGGGGATAGGCAGTTGAAGACCTTGACTGGTAATTATGGAACTAGAAGCAGATTTGGAGTAGCATAGAAGCATGAAGAGATGCTGCCTGCCCTGTTACTCCAGCATTTTGCGTCTAAGCACAGAAGTATTGGCGGCTTACATGGCTGGAGAGTGTTCCAGACGTAGTAAGGATAAAGCCAGTCATTAGGGATGCCTGGCCTTGAGGGTGATAGCTATAAGGACAGGTTGGATAGACTTGGATTGTTTTCTCTGGAGTGTCGGAGGTTGAGAGGAGACCTGATAGAAGTATATAAGATTATGAGAGGCACAGAGGCAGAACCTTTTTCCCAGGGTGGAACCAGAGGACATGTCAAATATTGGATGGCATAGTTTTAAGGTGAGGGGGGCAAAGTTTAAAGGAGATGTGTGGGGCATGTTTTCTTTTTACACAGAGGGTGTGGCGTGCCTGGAACATGTTGTCAGGGGTGGTGGTGGAGGCAGTTACAGCAGTGGCATTTGATCGGCACATCAATATGCAGGGAAAGGAGAAATATGGATCCCGTGCAAGCAGAGAAGATTAGTTTCACTTGGCATCATGATCCGCACAGACATAAAGTCATCGAGTCATTCAGCATGGACACAGGCCCTTTGGCCCAACTTGCCCACACCAACTAACATGTCCCATCTAAACTAGCCCCACCTGCCTGCGTTTGGCCCATATCCCACTAAACCTGTCCTATCCATGTGCCTATCTAAATATTTCTTAAGCGCTGTGATAGTCCCTGGCTCAACTACCTCCTCTGGCATCTCGTTCCATACACCCACCACCCTTTATACCCACCTCCACCACTCCCTCTTTCAGCTTGTGCCATATACCCGCCACACTCTGTGTGGAAAATCCTGTCCCTCGGGTTCCCTTTAAATATTTCCCCTCTCACCTTAAACTTAGGCCTCTGGCTTTAGACTCCCACACCCTTGGAAAAAGACTGAATAGCCTCTCTCCCCCTTGTAAACACATAAACCTCGAGAAGTCTACCACAGTCTCGGGCGCTCCAGTGAAAACAATCTTAGCTTATCCAATCTCCTTATTAAAAGGCCCTCCACTCTTAAAAATATTCTGGTGAATCTCTTTTACACTCTTTCTCGTGATAGCACATCGTTTCTATAATATGGTGACCAGAACTGCACGTAATATTGCAAGCGTAGTCTAACCAATGTCTCCTACAGCTGCAACATGGCGGCCTAACTCCTGCACTCAATACGAGAACTGCACGTCATATTGCAGTTCTATAAAGGCAAGCAAGGTACATGGTTTCTTCTCTACCCTGTCCACCCTGTCTTGCCATTTTCAGGGAGCTATGAACTCTTGCACCTCAAGGTTCCTCTGTGTATCAACGCTTCCGAGGCCCCTGTGGTTTACTGCAAGGGTCTGGCCAGTATTTGACATCCCAAATGCATTACCTCACACTTGTCTGAATTAAATTCCATCTGTCACTGTTCTGCCCGACTTTCCACCTGATCTGTGTCCCTCTGCAACCTTAGACGGCCATCCTTGCTACCCACAATTCCACCATTCGTCATGTCATCATTGACCTATTAATCAGATAGAAACATAGAAAATAGGTGCAGGAGTAGGCCATTTGGCCCTTCGAGCCAACACCGCCATTCAATATGATCATGGCTGATCGTCAAAAATCAGTACCCCATTCCAGCTTTTTCCCCATTTCCTTTGATTCCCTTCGCCCTAAGAGCTAAATCTCAATCTAAATCTCAGACATTCTCATCCAAACCATTTATGTATATATATATATATATATATATGGCAAAACAACGAAGATCCTGGGAGCTGAATCATGAAAGAGAAACCAAATAATTCAATGGGTGCTCTTCATAATTCAAGAGTCTGAATCACACGCTATAACTCTCACTGAAATCCAGCTCGTGTTTGAACGGATGGTTGCGCTGAGCGACTCAAAACTTTCTAGTAGCCGTCAGCGTGGTAGCATCTCCCGAGAATGGTTGAGCCCCACTCCAGAGTGAGCGCAGGGTGCAGGATGACTCATGAGGGCAGCACAGAGGAGTAGCTGTGCATCATCAGAAGTGCCATCTCTTGACTCTTGTGACGAATGGTGTCATTCAGTGAAGGGGGGGGGGGGGGGGGGGGGGAGGAACACAGAACAGTGCAGCACAGGAACAGGTCTTTCAGACCACAATTGGCGCAGGAGGATGAGGGGTGATCTTACAGAGCTGCACAAAATCATAAGAGGAATAGATCGTGTAGACGCACAAAATCTCTTGCCCAGAGTAGGGGAATTGAGAACCAAAGGACATGGGTTTAAGGTGAGGAGGGGGGAGGGAGATTTAATAGGAGCCTGAGCGGTAGCTTTTTCACCCTGGCACAAGCTGCCAGAGGGAGTGGTGGAGGTGGGTATAATTGCAGTGTTGGACAGCATTTGGATAGGATAGGAACAGAGAGGTGTACGCCAAATGAGGAATATGGGATTAGCGAACAAGCATCTTGGTTGACATGTACCAGTCGGGCCGAAGGGTCTGTGTCCATGCTAAACGACTCTGTGTGATCACAGAGAGTTATTTCAGCAACTGAACTGTGGGCAGTTGCAGGGAGCGGCAGGGTTGATGGTGGATAGAGTGCTTTGGGACAATCAAGCCCATGGCTTCCCCATCCACTCAGACTCCTCAGCCTGACAAATACATGCCTGTTCACTGAATCCTGCATCTGGTGCATATCTCTCTGCTCCTTTCCTATCCAAATGCTGTCCGAACACTGCAATTACCCCAACATCCAGCGCACTCTTGTGTGGAAGAACCTACCCCTCAGATCCCGTTAAATATTACCCCTCTCACCTTAAACCTTTTCCTTTTGTTCTAAACCCTCACTCCTCTTTGATAAAACAATGTTTCTTAGATTTGTTTAGATTTAGAGATACAGCGCAGAAACAGGCCCTTCGGCCCACCGGGTCCGCGCCGCCCAGCGATCCCCGCACACTAACACTCTCCTCCACCCACTAGGGACAATTCTTTTTTTTTTTTTTTTACATTTGCCCAGCCAATTAACCTACAAACCTGCACGTCCTTGGTGGGTGGGAGGAAACCGAAGATCTCGGAGAAAACCCACGCAGGTCACGGGGAGAACGTACAAACTCCGTACAGACGGCGCCCGTAGTCAGGATCGAACCTGAGTCTCCGGCGCTGCATTCACTGTAAGGCAGCAACTCTACCGCTGCGCCACCGTGCCGTAGAGTTCTTTCTGATCCTTCTCCTGGCCACTTTAATCTCTGCCCCTCATTCATGACCTCAAGCTACGGCCACATATATTTCTCTTTTTTTCTATGGAATAAAAGTAAACAAGCTCTGTTACATGTGGTAGATCCAGTAAAGTAAAGGCCGCAGGGCATTTGGGTACAGAGCCATGAACTGTAGATGGAGTTCAGCTATTGCTATAACTGATGCAATCTATGAATGGGCTTCAATAGCCAACCAAACCGCCGACTACTATTCTTCAGTGAGACAAAAATCGAGTGCTCCTGTACCTCGATCCTTCATCGCGAGTCTGGATAGAGCCCTTCATCGCATTGGCAGAGCATTTAGACGAGTGGCTGCTTACCAGGCTGTGGGCCAGCGGCCTGTTCAGGGGCACAACGGTGGCACAGCGGTAGAGCTGCTGCCTTACAGCGCCGGAGACCCGAGCTCGAGCCCAACAGTGTACGGAGTTTGTACGTTCTCCCCGTGACCTCGTGGGGCTTTCTTCGAGATCTTTGCTTTCCTCCCACACTCCAAAGACGTACAGGTATGTAGGCAAATTGGTTTGGTATAAGTTTAAATCATCCCTTGTGTGTGTGAATGTGCGGGAATAGCTGGTCACTGCGGACTCGGAGGGCCGAAGGGACCATTTCCACGCTGTATCTCTAAACTAAACTAAATTCGGAGTGGTAAGACTACTCCAAAGCTGCTGTTGATTTAAAAGTCTTTCATTGAAACATCGAAAATAGGTGCAGGAGTAGGCCATCCGGCCCTTTGAGCCAGCACTGCCATTCAATATGATCATGGCTGATCATCCTAAATCAGTACCCCGTTCCTGTTTTCTCTCCATATGCCTTCATTCCATTAGCACTAAGAGCTATATATAAACTCTATCTTGAAAACATCCCGTGAATTGGCCTCACCGCCTTCTGAGGCAGAGAATTCCACAGATTCACAACTCTCTGGGTGAAAGCGTTTTTCCACATCTCAGTCCTAAATGGCCTACTGCTTATTCTTAAACTGTGACCCCCTGGTTCTGGACTCCCCCAACATCGTCATACAGCAATCAAACAGTCATAAAGTTATACAGTGCGGAATCAGGCCCTTCAGCCCAACGTACCAATTCCGACCAATATGCCGCAAATACATGAGTCTCACCTACCCAGTTAGGCCCATGTACCTCTATAACTTTCCTGCCCATAACATTTCGAAGACGTGCAATGAATAATATCTCAGTGGCATCCCTAAAGGTAACACGCTCTGAATTCTTAAAACACTCTCGTGGGACCTCGACAACGCACCAGGAAATTGGTCTTTTACCCCTTCATGGGAACTTTCCAGCAAGTACCAAGTGGCTATTTTAAAAACATATCTAACCCGGACAGAATAAAATTTGTATTTGATACTTATTGTCAACCTAGAGGCCAGGATGTGAGCTCCCAAGGCAAGCTAATCTGCTAAAGAAAACTACAGAGCATCAGAAGGATTTTTAGAAGGATGAGGGGGGACCTCATTGAAACTTACCTAATAGTGAAAGGCCTGGATACAGTGGGCGTGTAAAGAGTGTAAGACCAGAGGCCACAGCCTCAGATCAAAGGACGTACCTTCAAAAAGGAGATGAGGAGGTATCTCTTTAGTCAGAGGGTGGTGAATCTGTGGAATTCATTGCCCCAGACGGCTGTGGAGGCCAAGTCAATGGATATTTTTAAGGCAGAGATTGACAGATTCTTGATTAGTATGGGTGTCAGGGGTTATGGGGAGAAGGCAGGAGAATGGGGTTGAGAGGGAAAGATAGATCAGCCACGATTGAATGGAGGAGTAGACTTGCTGGGCCGAATGGCCTGATTCTCCTCCTAGAACTCATGAACATCCCAGAATGAAAAAGAGCAGCAGAGCCCAGCTTTGATATTTGTAATGACCAGGTTCTGACACCACAGTGTGCCACCAACTCCTGAAGCCTTTGTGTGCTGCTCTTGTCGTTTTGGGATCCGATCCTATAAAATGGTGATGACAGTCGTGGCCATGTTCAGTAGTAAGGGGCAAACATCTAATCCAGCAGACACCAATCAGTCAGTGACTGACACCCACACTGTGCTGCACTGCAGTACATCTGCATGCCACTCCTTGAAAATACTTAAATTCAAAGTTAATCGGACAATAGATTATTTATAGCAGGGATCAGAAATATCGCAGAAGTAATGACTTGAGTAGTTCAATAAACAGAAAGGTCAAGGTTGCCAAATTATACTGGTCTCCGTTACTTGAAGTAGGGAGTGTGAAGTGTAGAGTATCCACTCTCTCCCCAACCCTGCAGAAGATTTTGCTCGCAAATGTTGTGCAAGTGTCTGTTGACGTGTTTTCTCCTGCAGACCCACTCCGTTTGCATGTTAACAATATATCACACGATCTTCACACCTCATGTAAAACACACAGCATTGTTTTGACTCAGGAAGACAGAACACAGATTTCTATGTTACTGTTCCCAATCTGAGCATAATTCAAATGTCACAGCCAATGCTGAACCTCTGAAATATAATCACTATTGGGATGAAGAAAATAATAGTGGCACAGTGGCGGAGCTGGGAGAGTCATGGCCTCCCAGCGCCAGAGACCCGGGCTTGACCCTGACCTCGGGCACTGTCTGTGTGGAGTTTGCGCGTTCTCCCCGTGAGTTTTCTCCGGGTGCTCCGGTTTCCTCCCATGTCCCAAAGACGTGCGGGTTTGTAGGTTAATTGGCCTCTGTAAAATGACCCCCAGTGTGTAGAGAGTGGTTGGGAAAAGTGGGATAACATAGAACTAGTGTGAGCGGGTGATGGATGGTCGGTGTGGGCTGAAGGGCCTATTTCATAAGTGATAGGAGCAGAATTAGGCCATTCGACCCATCAACTCTACTCCACCATTCAATCATGGCTGATCTATCTCTCCCTCCTCATCCCCTCCTGCCTTCTCCCCATAACTCCTGACACCCATACTAATTAAGAATCTATCTCTTCCTTAAAAATATCTATTGACTTGGCGTCCACAGCCTTCTGTGGCAAAGAATTCCAGATTCACCATCGTTCGATGAAGAAATTCCTCCTCATCTTCCTAAAGGAACGTCCTTTAATTCTGAGGTTATGACCTCTGTTCCTAGACTCTCCCACTAGTGCAAACATCCTCTTCACATCCTCTTTCTCCAAGCCTTTCACTATTTGGTAAGTTCCAATGCTGCCCCTCATCCTTCTAAACTCCAGCGAGTACAGGCCCAGTGCCGTCAAACGCTGATCACATATGAACCCACTCATTCCTGGGATCAGTCTTGTGAACCTCCACGCTGCGTCCTTCAATCGATCAATACTCGGCTTGTGAAGTTTGGTAAGGAACAAATGTTTGAGATGGGATCGGTGCATCTTCCGAGAGATGGTTCCCCGCTAGTGGCCCATTTCCTCAATGGAGCAGTGAGTGGATTAGATGCTGAAATCTTTGGATTGGGACTTGAACCTATAAAGTTCTTACTCAGTAAAGTGCGACTTGCTGAGTCACAGACAATTAATTGTCACCGACACAGGGCCGCGGCAGGAATCTAAACGCATCCACTCGGATGCACGGCACACCAGGCAGTGATGGAAAAAGTAAATGTATTTACATACTAAATGCGATCATGGAATATTTTACATCATGAGCTGCCTGCGATCTGGGGATCCAGGGGGAAGGAATAACATGCAAAGTCGACTTAACGCCTCATCAATATGGAATGCTGCAGCCTTAAGGCAGGCAGGGAACGTATAGCGGGAGGAAGCCATGTTAAGCAGAGGACAGCTCAGTCACACCTCGAGTGCAGTCGGAAGTGGCAGTTTACTAAACATCCCGGTAACCATAGGTTAGAGAGGAGAATAAAAATCACACTCCATCTTTAATGTGATGTGGTGTAGATCTTGTGTCATCCTGGGAGGTGATGTTAGCAAGGCAGGCTCAAGATATTGGGATCATTTCCTTAGGAACTGAAAAGGTTGAGAGGATATTTTATAGAACTCACTGAAGCCCTGGTGGACTTCAATAGGATGATGGAGACAGACCACTATCCCTGTTTGATTGCATCGATTGAAAGATACGAGATATCGGCTTGTACTCGCTGGAATTTAGAAGATTGAGGGGGAATCTTATAGAAACTTACAAAATTCTTAAGGGGTTGGACAGGCTAGATGCAGGAAGATTGTTCCCGATGTTGGGGAAGTCCAGAACAAGGGGTCACAGTTTAAGGATAAGGGGGAAGTCTTTTAGGACCGAGATGAGAACGTTTTTTTTCACACAGAGAGTGGTGAATCTGTGGAATTCTCTGCCACAGAAGGTAGTTGAGGCCAGTTCATTGGCTATATTTAAGAGGGAGTTAGATGTGGTCCTTGTGGCTAAAGGGATCAGGGGGTATGGAGAGAAGGCAGGTACGGGATACTGAGTTGGATGATCAGCCATGATCATATTGAATGGCGGTGCAGGCTCGAAGGGCCGAATGGCCTACTCCTGCACCTATTTTCTATGTCTATACAGCATGGAAACAGGCCCGTCGGCCTACCAGCCATGCTGACCCTTTAGACTTTAGAGATACAGTGCGGAAACAGGCCCTTCGGCCCACCAAGTTCGCACTGACCGGTGATCACTCCATACACTAACACTATCCTATACACGAGGGACAATGTTACAATTTTACCAATTAACCTACAAACCTGCACGTCTTTGGAGTGTGGGGGGAAACTGGAGCACCCGGAGAAAACCCACGCAGTCACAGGGAGAACGTACAAACTTCGTACAGACAGCACCCGTAGTCAGGATGGAACCAGGGTCTCCAGCAACTCTACCGCTGTGCCACTATGCCGCCTGTTCAGAATATTTCTATGTTAACTCATTTTCGCATCCACTCCCTACACACCAGGGGCTATTGACTGAGGCCTATGCGTGATTGATGGTCGTCGTGGACTGGGTGGATCGAAGGACCCGTTTGCATGCTGTATCTCTGGAGTAAAACTACACTAAACTATATTCTTCACTCTGTTTCCTTTCTCTTTTTGCATCACATTTTGTGCTCATGTATGGTCTGCATGGATGATATGCCCGGAACTGCGTTTCACTGCTTCTTGGGACACGTGGCAATAATAAACCAATATTAATGGCAGTATAATGCCACCAGGATGCAGAACAGCAATCATTTAACTTAATGTGTGGGAAGGAACTGCAGATGCTGGTTTATACCGAAGATAGACACAAAAAGCTGGAGTAACTCAGCGGGACAGGTAGCCTCCCTGGAGAGAAGGAATGGGTGGCAATTCGTGTTGACACCCTTCTTCAGAGTCTAAAGAAGGGTCCCGACCCGAAACGTCACCCATTCCTTCTCTCCAGAGATGCTGCCTGTCCCGCTGAGTTAATCCAGCTTTTTGTGCCTATCTTTAATTTAACTTAATATTGGAACAATCTTGAGAAATCAAATCACTCACTCACTCACTCACTCACTCACTCACTCACTCACTCACTCACTCACTCACTCACTCACTCACTCACTCACTCACTCACTCACTCACTCACTCACTCACTCTCTCTCACTCACTCACTCACTCACTCACTCACTCACTCACTCACTCACTCACTCACTCACTCTCACTCACTCACTCACTCACTCACTCACTCACTCACTCACTCACTCACTCACTCACTCACTCTCTCTCACTCACTCACTCACTCACTCACTCACTCACTCACTCACTCACTCACTCACTCACTCACTCACTGAGTCACTCACTCACTCACTCACTCACTCACTCACTCACTCACTCACTCACTCACTCACTCACTCACTCACTCACTCACTCACTCACTCACTCACTCACTCACTCACTCACTCACTCACAATTCCCTCCATATTTTTTGCACCACCTGACTCTCTACCTAATACCTCTGCATTCCGCCCATGGCTGCGCAAATGCCTCCCTTTTAAAGCTGTGTCATATCTGAGTGAAAGTCATGCTGGAAAGCAAAAGGAAGGAAACAGAGGTCAGGGAGAGGGTGGTAAAATGGAACTGTGGTCGTGGCTTGCTCCAGCCTCTGCCGACGATGTGTATCTGCTTCAATCACCCTGTCAAGCAATGTGCCCCAGGCCACCAGAATGTACGACAAGTAAAAAATTCTTATCTCCCCACCAGCAAGATTATCTGTGGACGCACTGACACACAGCGTGAACACATGTAAGGGATTCAGTTGGGAAGAACATTGTCAAGGGCTTCTGTCCATTTGCTGCTGCCTCATACTTTTATTTATTTATTTATTTATTTTTATTTTTACAGAACTTGTTAGAAAACAAGCCCTCCCACCCTTCCCCCCACCCCCCCCCCCCCCCTTATACTAACCCCAAATAAGAAAAAAGAAGAAAAGAAAGAAAGATTAAAGATTGCCTGGGTGTTGGGGGTCCTGCACACGCCCCATGGAATTCCAAACAGAATAAACTGTATATATGTACATCTCTCCCAAAAGGACCATTGAGAATATGAACAATTCTTCTATATATATAGGCCCATCTTTTGTAAATAAGGACGCCAGATATTAAAAAAAGTATCATATTTGTTCCTTAAATTATAAGTAATTTTTTCAAGTGGGATACAGTTAGAAATTTCATTATTCCAAAGGTCCATACTTAAATAGGAATCTGATTTCCATACTTGAGCTCAGACACACATTAATCTATTTTCTCTTTTCCAGGCCTGCTTTGAAAAGTATGGAGCATCCAATAGTCCATCTGGTGCATCTTAACTGAATAA
Organism: Rhinoraja longicauda; assembly: GCF_053455715.1. Taxonomy (NCBI): domain Eukaryota; kingdom Metazoa; phylum Chordata; class Chondrichthyes; order Rajiformes; family Arhynchobatidae; genus Rhinoraja; species Rhinoraja longicauda. The sequence goes on from NC_135978.1 coordinate 25,433,517, forward strand.
AGAGCACACTGATAACGTGCTTTGCTTCTGATACTGCCAGCTCATGCTCAGTACATCTAAATTAAAGGTCATAAATTTAAATGAGTTCCTTTAGCTTATCCCCACCACTTTGCTCCAATCTCACTTTGCCTTTGCCTCATAGCAAGTCGTATTTATATTGTAGTGTTAATATACCAAGCTGTCCCAAACCACTTCACTGGAGTGTCATCCAACTCCGTTGAGTGTTACCCAATGAGTCACCTACTCTTGCCCAGACAAGGTGGATCGAGGACCAGACGACATCGGTTTAAGATGAAGGGGAAAAGATGTAATAGGAATCTGAGGGGTAACTTTTTCACACAGAGGGTGGTGGGTGTATGGAACGAGCTGCCAGAGGATGTCGTTGAGGCTTGGACTATCCCAACGTTTAAGAAACAGTTAGACAAGTACGTGGATAGGACAGGTTTGGAGGTATATGGACCAAACACGGGCAGGTGGGACTAGTGTAGCTGGGACATGTTGGGCGGTGTGGGCAAAATGGGCCGAAGGGCCTGTTTCCACACTGTATCACTCTATGACACTAAAACTTGATGTTGGATCACAGGTGGAGGTGACAAAAAAGTGTGGTGAAGGTGGGCTTTAAAGGAGGAGAGGTGGACATGCCGAAGGGTTTAGGAAGGGAATTCCAGAGGGTGGAGGGCTTGACATCGGAAAGGCATAGCTGGCAACTGTACACAATGGTAATTGGGGATCCTCAGAGGTCAGAATGGGAAAAGATTTGACATGGATGAAAGTTGTGGAACTGGAGATTCCAGATTCACATCTCCAGATTCAGCGGCAGCTTCTTCCCAGCTGTTATCAGGCAACTGAACCATCCTACCACAACTGGAAAGCAGTCGCCTGACTACTACCTACCCCATTGGTGACCCTCGGATTATCCTTACTGGCTTCACCTTGCACTGAACGTTGTTCCCTTATCATGTGTCTATACACTGTAGATGGCTCGATTGTAATCATATATTGTCTTTTCGCTGACTGGTTGGCACGCAATAAAAGCTTCCCACCGTACCCCGGTGCACGTGACAATAAAGTAAACTGAACTGGTGGAAGGTTACGGAGACAGGAGTGGGGATCTTGACGAAGGATTTGGAAACATGAATTAAAAACAGCAGCAACACGATGTACAAGAGATCTGATATCTGTTCTTAAAAAACCCCACAAAGAGTTGGAGTCACTCAGCGGGTCTAGCAGCGTCCCTGGAGAACATAGACAGGTGATGTTGTGGGATCACACTTCTTCACACTGGTATTTCTGATATTTGTTCCCCTTTTTTCTATTTAAACTGCTGTCCAACCACTTTTCCTTCATCGCTTCCATGCTTCTAGTTGCAGTAAATTGTTCCCATTCAAGCAATGCCTTGACTTAGATTAGTTTAGAGTTTAGAGATACAGCGAGGAAACAGGCCCTTTGACCCACCAAGTCCGCGCCCGCCGACCAGCGATCCTCGCACACTGAAACGTTGCTTTTGGTCGCATCTTGTCCAGCTCAGTGTTGTGTACTGGTTGCGAGAAGCCTGCTTCCACTGTTTGAAGGTGGTTGTGGGGAAACGGTCTACATAAACGGAGGTTGTGGGGAAATGAGCACATGGAGCACATGGAACACCTCTACATAAACAGAGGGTGTGGAGAAATGAGCACATGGAGATTCAAGTGATGCAGAGTTGTGACAGGATGATGAAAACAGGGAGTTAAACGGCAGCGGAGGAAAGAAATGTACAAGAACACTGGATACTGGATGCCCTCCATCAGCTCCCAAGCAGACGGCACGCTGATCTCGATCCTGTCATCTGGAAGGATACTGAATAGTCAGTGCCAGGCCATTTCCACCAGATGATGTGGCCACCCATTCCCATACTAATTGGCTGACTGCACACTGCTTCATGAAGGGATCGGACAGTCCTCCTTTCATTGATCAGCCGAGTCTCAGCCTAAAAGTGGAGGCCGAAATTTATCCATCTCTTGGTAGGAGGACCCCTGAATCAGATCCCCTTAATCTGACCCCTTAATCAAAAGAGTGGCATGAACATTGTCTTATGAAAACTGGAATCAGGGGGCAGTCCATGTTTGACTGTGCATGAGGCAGGATTCAGGGCAGTTCACCCAGAGAATTTCATTGGCTACTTTCAACGATGATGGTAAACCAGAGAGATTTTAATTATTTCTTCATCCATTCCTTAGCATCAGTGTAGATCTTGGACTCCAAAAGAGACAAAATAATTGCTGTTTGGAGAAGCATCATGTTTTATTAACTATAGGCAAATGTCATGGCCAACTAGTTTTGAAAAACATTATAGTTTAGAGATACAACATGGAAACAGCTTCTTCGGCCCACCAAGTCAGGGTGTCACGGTGGCGCAGCGGTAGAGTTGCTGCCTTACAGCGAATGCAGCGCCGGAGACCCGGGTTCGATCCCGACTACGGGTGCTGTCTGTACGTGTGGGTTTTCTCCGAGATCGATTTCCTCCCACACTCCAAAGACGGACAGGTATGTAGTTTAATTGGCTTGGTAAATGCAAAAATTGTCTCTAGTGTGTGTAGGACAGTGTTAATGTGCGGGGATCGCTGGTCGGCTGGTCACCACACATTAACACTATCCTACACACACTAGGGACAATGTTTACATTTACCGGGTGGGCCAAAGGGCTTGTTTCCACGCTGTATTTCTAAACTAAAAGTCCACGCCGACCAGCAACTCCGTACGCTAGCACGATCCTACACACTAGGGACAATTTACCATTTTTACCAAAGCCAATTAGCCTACAAACCTGTACGTCTTTAGAGTGTGGGAGGAAACCGGAGCTCCCAGAGAAAACCCACGCGGTCACGGGGAGAACGTAGAAACTCCGTCCAGACAGCACCTGTAGTCAGGATCGAACCTGGGTCTCCGGCGCTGTGAGGCAGCAACTCTACCGCTGCGTCACTGTGCCACCCCAAATTGTTGAAACCCTTTCCCATTAGGCCTCAGAGAATACATACTGTTTTCCAGCAATGAATTACTGGGATATTTGAAGCCACTGCGAACTGCAAGTTACTTTCCTTCCCACCCTCGAACGCTGAGGAATTGTTGTCCCTTCTCTTGCGATGAATCTCTGTCCCAAGGTCTAAGCGAACTGAAGAGGCACGGAGAGATTGCCAACAGCGGGAGTGGCACAGAATCAGATTTGTCTTCTTGTTCAACAGCGCAGAAATAACCCTCTCAGATCTGGTTCCTGCCTCCCCATGGGACGGGTGCAGCAACCAAACACACGCAGATGGTCAAATGACACACAACCGTGTGCCACAGACTCGTGTGTCTCCCGTGCAGGGCACGTTGCCCTCAGCTACCAACACACAAGCAAATAAACAGAGCACAATATACACTGACTGCTCTCTCAAAGGGGAATGAATTTGAAAGGGTTGGATTGGAGGATTTTTAAAAAATCGGTGAATGTTATTATCAAGCTTGCGGCCATTCTTACCCTGTTACGGAATCAGGGATTCGACTGTACTGGATCCTATTCTACATTTATGCTTTGAGATGCATAAAGAAATAATTTGAATTCCTATAGTTTACCACAAAGGTTCAAAGCATTGCTTTTATCCATCTTGTGGTAAAGTTCAGAGATTTGTGCCAGGCAGCCTCTGTGGAGGGTGGAGGCCAATGTCTCAGATCAATGACTTTTCTCATAACCAGAGAAAGTCAGAGATAAAACAAGTTTTAAGAGTAAGGTCAGGTAGGAGTCATGGTGTCAGAGAGTTGTACAACATGGAAACAGACCCTCCCTGTACAACTTGTCCATGCTGATCAAGATATTTTATCTAAGCTAGTCCCCTCTGTCCACATTCGGCCCATAATCCCTCCAAACCTTTCTTATCCAGGGACCTGTCCAAATGTGTTTACGGGGGAGGTAAGTGTCCTTACACCTGCAGCAAGCTGGTTTAGGAAGAACAAGGTCATGACAGATGCTGCCAACCAGCTAGATATACTGGCAATAGACCAGCACGGTCCTGCATTCACACATCTTGCCAAGTGATATCCAACTGAACTAGACCAATTCCAGGTATACCTACCCTCTCTTTCTCATCTACATAGCTTCCCTCCCCCTGCTCTTCTTCCTTTCCATTCCCCCGAACCCCATCGCCCACTTCTCCCTCCTCCTCCACCCGCTCATCACCCACCTCTTTCTATTCTCGGTCGCTTAACTTTCTCCCCTCTACCCGGCATCATCCCCTCTGGTCCGAAGAAGGGTCCCGACCCAAAACGCCACCCATTCCTTCTCTCCAGAGATGCTGCCTGCCCCTTGAGTTACTCCAGCATTTTGTGTCTATCTTCGCTTTAAACCAGGATCTGCAGTTCTTTCTTACGCATTCCCTCCGGTTCTACGTTTCACTCCTTACCTTCCTTTTTTTGATCATATTCCACCGTGTGCAACCCTTTTGTCTTGCCCACTTATCACCTCCAGCTTTGCTTGCCGTCTCCATCCTTCTCTCCCCCACCAGACCTGTCATCAACCCCTCTTTACTTGGATCCACCTACAACTTTGCCCCACTCCTTCCCCTCACCTCTATCTACCTCATCAATCAGAGGCAGGGTCCTGACCCTAAACATCGTCTGTCCATTTAGCCTCCACAGATGCAGCCTGACCCGCTGTGTTCCTCCAGCACTTCCTTTCTTTCTCACCATACCCGCATCTCCGGTCTGGTGTACCTTCTTTACCAAGATTCTGTTGGTGTGAGTCAAGCTCAGTAGGTCAGAGCGATACAGAAACACAACGTTATGGTGCAAATGGAGGTTATCTGGTCCATTGTCTCCATGCTGGAAAAATCCATTGATGAAGCAGATGGGCATTTTATGTTAGTCTGGCAAGCTCACGCTCACTTTTACAGTGGCGAGCTTTTTAATTCCAGATTTTATTTAATTAATTGGATTTAAATTGCCCAAGTCCTGCCATGGGATATGAACCTTGTGGCAGATTTCCAGCATCTGCACTAATTTGCCTTTGGAGGGGATCTCATGTCGTGGATCAGAGTCCAGTCACCTCAAACAGTTTGTTGCCTCACTTTGCATGCCCTTGGTTCAAGTCCCATTCGACAAGACTTGAGGACAGAAATCCAGGCTGATCCTGAGGGAAGGCCACATTGTCAGATGTGTCAACTCTCCGATCAGATGTTATACTGCAGGTATACCCTGGCTGTCCTCAGAGGTAGACTTTAATGATCCGGTGGTGCTATTTCAAAAATGGATCCTTGTTGGTGTTGCAGAATAAACCGAGACAGGGATGCAAGTGCATAAGTACATGAGCAGCTCAGTGGTGCAGCGGTAGAGTTGCTGCCTTGCAGCGCTTGCAGCGCCAGAGACCCGGGTTCCATCCTGACAACGGGCGCTGTCTGTATGGAGTTTGTACGTTCTCCCCATGACCGCGTGGGTTTTCTCTGGGTGCTCCGGTTTCCTCCCACACTCCACAGGCGTACAGGTTTGTAGGTTAATTGGCTTGGTATAAATGTAAATTGTCCCTAGTGTGTGTAGGGTAGTGTTAGTGTGTGGGGATCGTTGGTCAGTGCGGACTCGGTGGGCCAAAGGGCCTGATTTCCCTGCTATATGTCTAAACTAAACTCACAAAAGTTGCCTGTAAATGCTGGCACAGTTAGACAGGATGGTGAGGAGTGCATATGGCATGTTTGCCTTAATCAGTCAGGTATTAGTCTAGCAAGGTCACACTCTCACTATTAGTACAGGGGTTGGCATGTCTGAGGCAGCTGGTTTGGATTTTTCCAGCACGGAGACAATGGATCAAATAACCTCCATTTGCGCCATGACTTTCTGATTCTCTCTCTTTGACCTACTGAGTTTGATTGACGTCAAGAGAATGTTGTTGGAAGATACAAGAGACGGCAGATGCTGAATTCTTGAGCAAGAAAGAAAATGCTGGAAGAACTCAGCGGGTCAGACAGCATCTGTGGAGAGAATTGCACGCTGTCTTGGGTCAGAAACATAGAAAACCGGTGCAGGAGTAGGACAACTCGGCAATTCAAGCCAGAACCGTCATTCAATATGATCATGGCTGATCATCCAAAATCATTACCCCGTTCCTGCTTTTTCCCCATATCCCTTGATTCCATTGAGCTGAATCTAACTCTCTCTTGAATGCATCCAGTGAATTGGCCTCCATTGCACTTCTGTGGCAGAGAATTACACAGATTCACAACTCACTGGGCGAAAATGTTTTTCCTCATTTCAGTCCTAAATGGCCTGCCCCTTACTCCTCAACTGTGGCCCCTGGTTCTGGACTCCCCCAACATGGGGAACATTTTTCCTGCATCTAGCCTGTCCAATCCCTTAAGAATTTTATATGTTTCTATAAGATCCCCTCTCATCCTTCTAAATTCCAGTGAATACAAGCCCAGTCGGTCCATCCATTCATCATATGTCAGTCCCGCCATCCCGGGAATTAACCTGGTGACCTACACTGCACTCCTTCAATAGCAAGAATGTCCTTCCTTAAATTAGGAGAGCAAAACTGCACACAATACTCCAGGTGCGGTCTAACCAGGGCCCTGTACAACTGCAGTAGGACCCATCTTCAGCTAACAAGATGCCAGTGAGAGAGTTCTCGGAGTCTTGTTCTGGTTGTCGAGCTATAGGGAGGATGTGGGTGGGCGCAGAGGAGATTCACAAGGTTGTTGCCGGGACTGGAGGGCGTGGCTTGTCAGGAGAGACGGGAGATGCTGGAACTGCTTTCCCTGGAATGTAGGTGGCAGGATAGAAGCTTATAAAATCATGTGTGACAGAAATATGGTGGATGGCCGCAGTCTTTTTATCTTAGGGTAGAGGAGTCTAAAACTGGAGAACATAGGTTTAATGTTGAGAGGGGAACCATTTAAAGGGAACCTGAGGAGCAAGTGTTTTACACAGAGTGCAGTAGGTTACAATGTCTAAAAGACATTTAGACAGACACATGGTTCGGGAAGGTTTAGAGGGACAAGTTGGGCTGAAGAGCCTGTTTCTGTGCTCGATGACTCTATGAGCAGGGGAATCACCCCTGACATCCTGGCTAATATATAGTGATCATCAGGCCCTCCCAAAGATTAGTTGCTCAATACTGCATTGCTGTTTGAAGGAACTCAATGGCGCAAATCAGTATTTCATTTCATAAGAGACCACGATTCAAATAAAGTCCCCAGTCTTTAAAATGCTTTGGAACATACTTAGGTGGTGAAAGGCATTGCACAAATGCTTCCATTTTATACACATTCACTCACACATGCACATAGATACACAGACGACACCTCACACACACATACACACACTCTCACAGAAACCTCACGCACACATAAACCTCAAACACACTCTCGTACATAGACTGAAACGTCACTCACATACAGAAACAGTAACTTCACGCATGCACACGCGCACACACGCACACTCTCGTACAGACAGAAACTTCACTCACGTAGAAAGACAGAAACCTCACCCATGCACACACGCGCACACAGACACCTCAAACACACACTCTCATACACATAGAAACCTCAAACACACTCAGATACACACAGACACCTCAAACACTCTCTCATAGACAGATACCTCAACACACTCTCTCTCTCACACACACACACAGAAACCTCACCCACACATAAACCTCAAACGCATTCTCGTACATAGACAAAAACTTCACTCACATACAGACAGAAACCTCACACATACACACACACACACAGACACCTCAAACACACACTCTCATACACACAGACGGGAACCTCACACACACACATACACAGACAGAAACATCACACATGCGCAGGCATGCACGCACACGCGCACACGCACACACACACACACACACGACACCTCAAACACAGTATCTCATACACATAGACAGGAACCTTACTCGCACACACACTAACACACACAAACCTCAACACATTCTCCCACCCACACAGACACCTCACATATGCACACATATAGGCACACACACACACACAAATCTCAACACACTCTCTCACACACATGAAAACCTCATTTGCACACACACAGAAACCCCATTCTCACTCACACACACACTCACACAGAAACCTCTCACACATACACACACTCTCACATACAGAAACTTCATTCACACACACTCTCACATACAGAAACCCCATTCTCACTCACACACTCTCACACACAGAAACCTCACACACACACACACACACAGAAACCTCACTCACACACACACTCACACACATACTGAAACCTCACTCACACACTCTCACACACAGAAACCTCACACACACACACACACACAGAAACCTCACTCACACACACACTCACACACATACTGAAACCTCACTCACACACTCTCACACACAGAAACCTCACTCACACACACACTCACACACAGAAACCTCTCTCACACACACTCACACACAGAAACCTCACTCACACACTCTCACACACAGAAACTTCATTCACACACTCTCACACACAGAAACTTCACTCACACACAGAAACCTCTCACACACACACACACTCACACACAGAAACTTCACTCGCACACAGAAACTTCACACACACGCACTAACACAGGTGAATCTGCTTATTGCTTCAATATCCTGTAACAATGCCGACCCCCACTGATCCACCTACCACCTTACCCAGTGGGGCAGAAGCGAGATGCAATCAACAGACGTGCAGATTCTGTTTGATGTTTAATCCTTCTTTGCCTTGCTCTGCTTTGCAGAAGCCACTCTCCCTAATGAGACAAGGTTTGAAGTGGAATCGGCGAGGGGGTTGCAGTCCTTTGCTTGAGTGTCATTAGTCGGAATATAAACACCGACTACAAACAATTCCTGTCAATATCAAGTGGCCCCTTTTTTTCCCCCTTTCGGACTGAAAACCAAACTTCCTCTGAGGCCGCTTTGTGCTCCCACTTCAGAGAGAGTGGCACAGAGTTAGGACAGCCAGTGTCCAGAATTATCCAGGCATCCCTTGGGATGCAACAGTGGCTCCCACTGACAGGAGCAACCCAGAATAAACAACATCCATACTAATAGTGTTTCTTACCTCCTCTTCTGTTCATTAATCATAATGTTGTACCTGAAGCTTGTTCAGCGTGGAAACAAGGCCGCCTGCCCAACATGGCCCACTGGTGTATTTAAGCCACAATGGTGCGGATGTTGGACTGGAGAGCACGCTGATGTCTCTCAGAATCAGTCATACAGCACAGAAACAGGTCCTTCGGCCTAACTCATCCATGCTGACAAAAATGCCCCATCTAAGCTAGTCCGATTTGCTCGTGTTTGGCCCGTACACCTCTAAAACTTTTTGTACCTGTACCTCTCCAAATGTCCTTTAAACATTGTAATTGAAGATACCTCACATGCATCCTCTGGCAGCTCATTCCATACACCATCACCCTTTGTGTGAAAAGAATGCCTCTCAGGTTCCTATTAAATCTTCCCCCTCTCACCTTAAACCTATGCCCTCTAGTACTTGATTCCCAGTCTGAAGAAGGGTCTCGACCCGAAATGTCACCCATTCCTTCTCTCCAGAGATGCTGCCTGTCCTGCTGAGTTACTCCAGCATTTTGAAAAGGATGCCTCTCAGGTTCCTATTAAATCTTCCCCCTCTCACCTTAAACCGAAGCCCTCTTGCCCTTGATTCCTCTACTGTTGTAAAAAGGACTCTGTGCCTTCACCCTCTCTACGTCCCTTTGGATTTTATACACCTCGATAAGATCACCCCTCAGCCTTCTTGGAATAAAGTCCTAGCCTGCTCAACCACTCCCTATAGCTCAGACCCTTGAGACCTGGCAACATCCTCGTTAATCTTCTCTGCACTTTTTTCCAGCAGAATGGCATCTTTCCTGTACCAGAGTGACCAAAACCCATGTTTTTCTTTGTACCCTTTTCTTAAATAGAGGCACATCAGGCAGCTTCCGATCTTCCGTCACTTCGCCCGTGTCGAATAATGGTTCACAGATCTCAGCCATTTCCACTCTATCTCTCCACAGTGTCCTAGGATATCAAGCCCGGGAGATTTATCATCTTCAGGCATCTCTCGGGCAGTGAGCTTGGAGTCATGGGAAGAGATTACCGTGCAGGCAGATAAAAGCATCCAAAAATGTGCTGCACATTTGTGTGAGGTTATGCCAAGGGTCTCGTGGCCCATGATGGCACGAAGCAGAGTAGAAGCATGCAGGCTGGTCCTGAGAAAGAAGCTCAGGCCTCAGGAACACCGGCACAAGTGGCAGAGGAGCAGACTAGCTTGCAAATTACTCACTACCCACCCCGGCAGCCATTTTCTGGCTGGCCTACAGCATTAGAGTAGATAGACAGCCAGAATCTATGTCCCAGAGCAGGGGCTCTGACTATGAACAACTGACTATGGACACCCCTATATATGAACAACCCTCCATAATAATATTAGATTCAAATGCTCAATGTATGTTCATTTCTACGAATGAGCAGAACCAGTTTCCTCTCTCTCTCCCCACTCTGGTAATTGTTCTTTCCGATGTTTTATGGAGTTTTGATGCCACTCGCTACAGTACTGTGGAGGTATAGTAATTGATCTATGTGATGTTTGTCGTATATTTTCCAATTTACGGACAAAATTGATTTATGGGCATGTTCTTTACTAGCATGCCGCCTGGATTAGAGACTATATGAACTGCAAGGAGAGGTTGGACAAACTTGGATTGTTTTCTCCAGAACGCTGGAGGTCGATGGGAGGGTAGACAGTCAGTACCTTTCCCTCAGGGTGGAAATGTCAAAGATTAGAGGGCAAAGCATTAAGATGAGAGGTGCAAAGTTTAAAGATGCGCGGGAAATGTTTTTCACGTGGAGGGTGGTGGAACACGCTGCCAGGTGTGGTGGTGGTGGTGGTGGAGGAGGCAGATATGGCAATGGCATTTAAGAGGCTTTTAGCTGGGCACATGGATGTGCAGGGAATTGAAGGATATGGATAACGATCAGACAGAGGAAACTAGTTTATATTGGCCAAATGATCTGCACAGCCACTGTGGGCTGCAGGGCCTGTCCTGTGCTATGTTCTAAAAATAGAACCCATTTGTCACCCAAGGATGAACTGTACTTCACTATTTACCCTTTGGGCATCAGGGAGGGGACGTGGAGGGCGCTCTAGAATTGAAGAATTTCATTTTCACATTAGCCAGTCAAACTAGCATCAGCAAAGTGGCCACAACCTTCTCATGTAGGAAGGACCTGGAGATGCTGGTTTAAACCAAAGATAGACACAAAGTTCTGGAGTAACTCAGGGGGACAGGCAGCATCTCTGGAGAGAAAAAAATGGGGTTTTGGTCACTCTGGTACAGGAAAGATGCCATTATGCTGGAAAAAAGTGCAGAGAAGATTAACGAGGATGTGCCAGGTCAATAGACAATAGACAATAGACAATAGGTGCAGGAGTAGGCCATTCAGCCCTTCGAGCCAGCACCGCCATTCAATGCGATCATGGCTGATCACTCTCAATCAGTACCCCGTTCCTGCCTTCTCCCCATACCCCCTCACTCCGCTATCCTTAAGAGCTCTATCCAGCTCTCTCTTGAAAGCATCCAACGAACTGGCCTCCACTGCCTTCTGAGGCAGAGAATTCCACACCTTCACCACTCTCTGACTGAAAAAGTTCTTCCTCAAGGGTCTGAGCTATAGGGAGTGGTTGAGCAGGCTAGGACTTTATTCCAAGGAGAGCAGAAGGCTGAGGGGTGATCTTATCGAGGTGTATAAAAACTAAAGGGAAGTACAGAGATGCTGCCCGTCCCGCTGAGTTACTCCAGCATTTTGTGTCTATCTGCAACCTTCTTGGTGTGCAATTCAACAGCCACATTGGTGGCTCCACTCAGTGGGAAGTCAATGTAAGACCTCTCTGGGGGGTTGTGATCTGCAGAATCCAGAGGCCATCAGCCAGCTGGGCTGTGGAGCAAATCTGACCAACACATCTGCAAATGGCTGCTTAGTGTTCATCACAAACCCCAGAACACATGCAACTGAACTCTTGGTGTGTACTGTAATACTGCAGCGCGGTATTGATCACTGAGAAAGCAACCAGGAAATTCTCATCGAAAAGCAAAAAAAGCGTCAGAGGAACTTAGTGGGTCAGGCAGCATTTGTGGTGGGAATGGATGGATGATATCTCATCAGTCTGAAGAAAGGTCCATACCCGGAATGTCGCCTGTCCATTTTCCTGCCTGACCTGCTGAGTTCCTCCAGCATTTTATATTTTTGGTCAAGGTTTCAGTGTCTGCAGTTTCTTGCGTGTCTCCATGAAATTCATATCCTTGGGGCATCCCCCAGCATGGCCTTGGCCTTGCCTTTCCTATCTGGCAACCTCTCCTGTAGTTAGTTAGTTAGTTTAGTATATTGTCTTGTGTACCGTGGTACAGTGAAAAGTTTTTGTTGCGTGTTAACCAGTCAGCGGAAAGACAATGCATGATTACAATCGAGTCCTACATTGTGCAGATGCACGATAAAGGGAATAGCATTTAATGCAAGATAAGGTCCTGTAAAGTCCAATTAAAGATAGTCCTAGGGTCTCCAATGAGGTAGCTGGTAGCTTAGGACAGCTGTCCAGTTGTTGATAGGATGGTTCAGGTGCCTGATGATAGCTGGGAAGAAATTGTCTGTGAATCAGTACCACAGTTACTGGACTCTCTGTGGTGCGAATCTTTCTTCCTCCTGCCTACCTTTCTCCTGATGCCAAATTCTGCAATTTCCTCCCCGGACCACTTTGTTCCTCTCTCTTTCTCCAAGATGCTCCTGGAAACCTACATCTGTCAATAAGCTGTGCGGCTTAAAGTCAAAGTTTGAATCGAGGCTCTGCAGTGATGCGGCTCTATTTCTGCAAGATGCCATTGTTGATTACTGAATGGTGTGGCAAATATTAGTTAAATACATATTTATCTGCATTGTGTATATGGTAAAGACTCATCTAAAATTAGTAACGCCGTTGCCACGGCAACAGCCAGCAGTGATTTCCATTGGACAACACCGCCATGGGGAGCAGAGAGCAGAAATCAGATGGGTGCGTTCCTTTGAATTATTCACACACATCGTTCCCAGACAGTGCCACCGCCTTCTAGTTTACAGTCTCTATCCACCTGAATAAGCACAGGATCCCACACAATGGGACAGCTCCTGCCCCACAGGTCCGACCCTGACTTCGAGTGCTCTCTGTGTGGAGTTTGCACGTTCTCCCTGTGACCACACGTGGTCTCCCCCGGGTGCAACGCTGAGACTCCCCACCTTCCCCAGCGCCCGCCCCTTCCCGCCCGCGTCACTGCGTGGCAGAGAGAGAGAGAGAGAGAGAGAGAGAGAGAGAGAGAGAGAGAGAGAGAGAGAGAGAGAGAGAGAGAGAGAGAGAGAGAGAGAGAGAGCGAGAGTGGCGAGAGAGAGAGGCGAGAGAGAGAGAGAGAGAGCGAGAGAGAGAGAGGCGAGAGAGAGTGGCGAGAGAGAGAGAGAGTGGCGAGAGAGAGAGAGCGAGAGAGAGAGAGGCGAGAGAGAGAGAGAGTGGCGAGAGAGAGAGAGAGGCGAGAGAGAGAGAGAGGCGAGAGAGAGAGAGAGTGGCGAGAGAGAGAGGCGAGAGAGAGAGAGAGAGGCGAGAGAGAGAGAGAGTGGCGAGAGAGAGAGAGGCGGGAGAGAGCAGCTGCGGACAGATACATATACTTTTTTTCCCCAAATCATCCCGAGGGCCGGATTGGACCCTCTCGCGGGCCGGATGCGGTTTATGGGCCAGTAGTTTGACACCCATGGTGTAAGGAGTGGATAAAGTGCACAATCTATTACATTGTGCACGTCGGGTTGATTGCATTAGTCGAAACGGGGAGTACTACGTGAAGGTTGCCATCTCCCAACCGACAACTTTAGGCTGTGCACACCATACGCAAGACGAAGAGGGAGTGGATGTGAAAGTGGGTTAACATAGAACTAGTGAGAACGGGCGATCGAGGGCCAGACTGGACTCAGTGGGCTGAAGGGCCTGTTTCCATGCTGTATCTTTCAATCTATCATTCAGGAATACGGCACCTCTGACTTAGCAGCAGCCACATCTGTGTTGTTATCTACAAATTAGTCTGGATTAACCAGGCAAACACAAAGTGAACCTTTTACTTTCATGCCAAGAATCACGATTGTTCCCCACTGCGACAGGGTGACATGAAGAATCTGTCAGTGTCTCGGTGGGATGGGTGAAGATGGGGGAATCTAACACATCAGAGCCACCACTCCCAGAGCCTTAGTACAAGCCTCCTTGATCACCGCTGCAAAGGGACTATTCTCAGGCCAGGAGGAACAGAAAACACCGCACAAAACTGAATGTTGCTTACATACATTCCCAATGCCTGATGCTGTATTACTTCCCACCTGCATGATTCCGGTGAAGAATGGCGGTGCCTCAGCAAACCTTTGTGGCAACTCCTGACTCATCTGGGATGTAATGCTGAGGCGCTGGTAAGGCCGTGTTTGGAATATTGTGAGCAATTCTGGGCCCCATATCTGAGGAAGGATGTGCTGGCTCTGGAGAGGGTCCAGAGGAGGTTTACTAGAATGATCTCAGGAATGAGTAGGTTAACCTATGTGGAACATTTGTAGGCACTGGGCCTGTACTCGCTGGAGTTTAGAAGGATGAGGGGGGGGGCCTCATTGAAACATACAGAATAGTGAAAAGCTTGGATAGAGTGGATGTGGAGAGGATGTTTCCACTAGTGGGAGAATCTAGGACTAGAGGTCATAGCCTCAGAATTAAAGGATGTTCTTTTAGGAAGGAGGTGAGGAGACATTTCTTTAGTCAGTGTGGTGAATCTATGGAATTCTTTGCCAAAGAAGGCTTTGGAGGCCGTCAATGGATATTTCTAAGGCAGAGATAGATAGATTCTTGATTAGTACTGGTGTCAGAAGGCAGGAGAATGGGGTTAGGAGGGAGAGATAGATCAGCCATGATTGAATGGCGTAGACTTGATGGGCCGAATGGCCTAATTCTACTCCTATCACTTATGACCTTATGACATCTCCCACTGCCCAAGAAAAATGACTGCAGCTGTTGCAAGGCATTGTGGGGAGACCAGGCCTTGGGGGGCACAGGTGGGCGGTTTCAGTAACTAATTGGTCATTTGAATACATACTTAAATGATAAAGAAGGTATTCTATGGGTGACATTAACATTGCACATTACCACGTAAGATGTGGGAAGCCGAGTTAAGTGCTCAAAATCTCCAGCTCTATTTCTGCTTCATGGAATGAGTTAATTAATCCACTTAGTCAAGGGAAGATGGAACTTAATCCGCCTGCCATTCCCTGCAACATCCTGATATTTTCCATTGATACAGTTCCCTAACTCCTCAGTCACAACCCCAAGCACTTCACCTCATCTTCCGACCTCCTGTAGATCCCACCTTACATCTCTTTTGGACCTCCTCCCCGTGCTCCCCATATCTCTGTCCTTGAAATGCTCATGTAAAATGCTCTGAACTTCCCTCAAGTTCCTGAAATCACTCAGCCTCATTTCCTGGGTGTTTTAGTTTTAGAGATACAGCATCGAAGCCCTTTGGGCCCACTGAGTCCACACTGACCCAGCGGTCACCCATTCACACCAGCTCCGTATTATCCCATCTTTCATATCCACTCCCTGCACACTCTGGGCAATTTTACAGAGACCAATTATCCTCCAAACCCGCACGTCTTTGAGATGTGGGAGGAAATCAGAGCACCTGAAGGCAACCCACGTAGTGGTCACAGGGAGAACGTGCAAACGCCACTCACACACAATGATAAGATATCAATAGGAACACAGATTTCTTGTTTGGAATCCTCACCCCAATCCAAACCCTATTGTCACTTACTGACTCTTTACATCTTAGAAAGACACTGCAAGGAAGCAGGCCTGTCGGCCTACCAAGTCCACAGCCATTGTCAATGATCCATTTACACCCATCAATGCTCTGTGTGGAACAAGTGTCACAACAATCACCGTATATTCTGTATTCTGATTCTGTAATCTAATTATGATTCATGGCGTGATTACATTTAGAAGAAAACTAGACCAAGTGGACCTGTTGGGCCCAAACCTCTCCTGCATTGGTGCAGCACCCTGTCCTCCTCCTTTCCCCTCTCTCCTCAAGCCCCCCCTCCCCTCTCCCTTCTCCCCCATTCCCCCCTTCCTCCCTCCCTCCTCCCCTCCCCCTCCCCTCCCCCTCCCCTCCTTTTAAACTTTAAAATGTGAATAACTTTAAAATGTAACACCGATTTCAATAAAACTACTTGCATTACCACTAAAGTGACGATGGTGAGTAAGGTGGGCCTAAAATTGTCGCGCTATCGTGTACCGTTTTGGCTGAAGTTCAGTCGCAAACAAGATAACAAACGAGAGTTTTAGTATATAGATAATGCATTTCACCTTGACTAGCCCTCTCAGAGGTGCTGGTTCTAAGACGCAATCAAGAGAACTGAATATATAACCCAGACAGGGTTGTGGGGAATGTCACCGATAGAACGAGATATTAAAACTCAGCCCTGTCTTCCCTCCCGATTAAATAAAACATCCCATTGCCCAATATGAAGGATCAGTATGGCAGATCTGGCTGATATTCTTCCCTCAATAAACACCACTAAAAATAGAGAGGCAAGAAACTGTAGATGTTGGATCTTGAGAAAAAAGAGTTTGAGGATCTCAGCGGGTCAGGCCGTATCTGTGGAGGATAGACAGATAGACAGAATATAGGCAGGATCTGAAGAGGAGATCCGACCCAAAACGTCACCGATTCCTTTTCTCCAGAGATGCTGCCTGACCCGCTGAGCTACTCCAGCACTTTGTGTCTATCTTCGGTGTAAACCAGTATCTGCAGTTCCTTTCTACACAGTATCTGCATAGGAAATGGACAGATGATGCTTCAGGTCGCGAGGCTTCTTCAGCGAGTTCTACAAAATTAGATAATGATTTTATTGGTGCTTTTAAGACCTTGCTGTGCATTGTTCGTTCCCAAGCAGTGACTCTGATGCAGAAACACTCCATTAACTCCATGAACCTAGATTCTTCTTTCGACGGCTAAATTCTCCGCGTACCGGAGATCCAAAAACAAAAAAGAAAGTGGTGGAAATGCTGAGCAGGTAAAGAAGCATCTGTGGCGAGAGGAGTAGGAAGGCATTCTCTGGGTGCTCCGGTTTCCTCCCACATTCCAAAGACGTGCGAATTTGTAGGTTAATTGGCCTCTATGAATTGTCCCGAGTGTATCGACAGTGGATGGGAAAGTGGAATAACATAGAGCTGGTGTGAACGGGTCATCGATGGTCGGCCTGGACTCGGAAGGCCGAAGGGCCTGTTTCCATGCTGTATCTTTAAACTAACGTGTGGTGAATCTGGGATTGTACCGGAGTTAGCAGGGCCTCCTTTACCCGCAACGCTGCCACAAAGTGGATGGTGCTGACCAGAGCTAGCGAAAGTGGGATAACATAGAACTAGTGTGAACGGGTGATCGATTGTCGGCGGGGACTCTGGGCTGAAGGGCCCGTTACCATGCTGTACCTTTCAATCAATCAGTCTGAAGAAGGATGCCGACCCAAAACATCACCCATCCATGTTCTCCAGGGATGCTGTCTGACCCCGCTGAGTTACTCCAGCACCTAGTGTCTTTTTTTTGTTGGTAAACTGGCATCTGCAGTTCTTTGTTTCTATATTCAATCTTTAAAAATTGTTTTATTTCTCTCTTTCTCTCTCTCTCTCTCTCTCTCTCTCTCTCTCTCTCTCTCTCTCTCTCTCTCTCTCTCTCTCTCTCTCTCTCTCTCTCTCTCTCTCTCTCTCTCTCTCTCTCTCTCTCTCTCTCTCTCTCCCTCTCTCTCTCTCTCTCTCTCTCTCTCTCTCTCTCTCTCTCTCTCTCTCTCTCGAGCTTTTGCACCGTTAGTAAAAGATGATCGACCTGAAGACTACACGTTGCTCCTTTCCCCATAAATGCTGCATGACCTGCCAAGCGTTTCTGTCATTCTTTGCTTACTTACCTGATCTTCCCATGCCCAGCGTTTACTTTGAAGGGCACTGAAATATTTGCTGCTCTTTGCAGCAGCAGAACATGGGGAGGTCTAGCCTGAAAGAGATTGCTGGCAAAAAACAAAACGATAAACCACAAAAATATTGAACTTGATACGACTGCTAAATTTCAGCAATTTCTGCCTCTCTGTAGTGAATTACATCGCTGCAGTAGTTATGTTGCTGGACTGGTAATCTGGAGGCCTGGACTAATGATCCAGAGATATGAGTTCAAATCCCACCACGGCAGCTCGGGAATGTAAATTAGTTTATTTAAATAAAATGACCTTCAGGGAAGTGTAAACCCTACTGTCCTTGCCTGGTGATTCACCTCAGCTGGCAAACTCTCCGCTCCCCTCGGAAATAACCTAACAAGCCGCTTAATACAAGGGCAATTAGAGCAATTAAAAAAGAAAAAATCCTGAAATATACTTTATTCATAATATATAAAGTAAATCCACTGGGGACATGTCCTTCTCTGCGTTCAGCGTGCCATCAATTCAACGCCTTCCCTGACGATTCCTCCTTTAACTGTGCACCTGCGCAGCGTCTGAGAGATTGGCGCTCCATGTCTGGGGGCCAACAGGACCATTGCCCGCAAAGATAGACAAATGCTGGGGTAACTCAGCGGGACCGGGCAGCATCTCTGGAGAAATAGGAGTGGATGCGTCCGCCGGTGGGAGAGTCGAGGACCAGGGGCCATAGCCTCAGAAGTAAAGGTAAAGGGTGTTGCTTTAGGAAGGAGACGAGCAGGGATTTATTTGGCCAGAAGGTGGTGAGTCTGTGGAATTCTTTGCCACAGAAGGCTGTGGAGACGAAGTCAATGGATATTTTTAAGGCAGAGATAGATTCTTGATTGGTACGGGTGCCTGAGGTTATGGGGAGAAGGCAGGAGAATGGGGTTAGGAAGGAGAGATAGATCAGCCATGCTTGAACGGCAGAGCAGACTTGATGGGCCGAATGGCCTAATTCTGCTCCTATTACTTATGAAGTTATGGGACATGCAACACCTCTGGAGAAAAGGAATGAGTGATGTTTCGGCTCGAGACCCTTCTTCAGACTGAGAGTCAGGGGGGAGGGTCTGGAGATATGGAGGGGGGTAAGGTGTGAAAACGACAGATCAAAGCAGACAATGATAAGGAAATGCAGAATGGTTCATTGTTAGCTGAGGGGAAAG
Source organism: Rhinoraja longicauda (assembly GCF_053455715.1). Classification (NCBI taxonomy): domain Eukaryota; kingdom Metazoa; phylum Chordata; class Chondrichthyes; order Rajiformes; family Arhynchobatidae; genus Rhinoraja; species Rhinoraja longicauda. The sequence goes on from NC_135978.1 coordinate 25,452,724, forward strand.
GTGACGAGGAGGCATACGATCAGTAAAATTACTCAGAAGAACAGTAGAACTGGTCAGAAACCGCCTGTCCCGCGAGTTACTCCAGCATTTTGTGTCTATCTTTGGTGTAAACCAACATTTGTAGTTCCTTCCTACACACCTTGTCCACAAAGCCTTTGCGGTGCCGAGCTTCAGTGTGTTGATGCCGGATGTATTCGGTCACAAGAGATAGGAGCAGAATTAGGCCATTCGGCCCATCAAGTCTATTCCACCATTCAATCATGGCTGATCTATCTCTCCCTCCTAACCCCATTCTCCTGCCTTGTCCCCATAACCCCCTGACACCCAACAGTATTCCGATAGTCCGGAATGGGGCTGGCAACAGCACTCACTCACAGACATCTCCTTACACCGGAACACCGACAGACCAGTGTGTCTTTCACCTAGTTGGTGATCTTCCAGATCACGTTATAATGAATGTGGGGGATATCTCTACCTTTAACAAAAAGATACCTGCACTTCAATATCATCTTTCATGTCTTATTGATTTATCAGAGTACTTTACAACTAGTGCAGTTTGTGGTATCACTGAAGTGATGCAGGGTATATGATAATCAATATTCACACCACAGACAAATGTATTTTACTTTACAGAACAACAGGGTGGCACGGTGGTGCAGCGTTAGAGCCGCTGCTTTACAGCGCAAGGCACTTGGGTTTGATCCTGACTACAGGTGCTGTCTGTACCGAGTTTGTGCATTCTCCCTGTGACCTGCGTGGGTTTTCTCCAGGCACTCTGACTTCCTCCCACACTCCAAAGACATACAGGTTTATGGGATAATTGGCTTGGTATAAATGTGAATGGTGCCTGTGTAGGAAAGAACTGCAGATGCTGGTTTAAATCGAAGGTAAACACAAAACGCTGGAGTAACTCAGCGGGACAGGCAGCATCTCTGGAGAGAAGGAATGGGCCAGGCAGCACCTCCGGAGAAAAGGAATGGGTGACGTTTCGGGTCGAGACCCTTCTTCAGACTGATTCCTTCTCTCCTGTCGGACAAGTTTCTGTCCTTCCTTCTCTCTTGTAAATTGTCCCTAGTGTGTCGGGTAGTGTTAGTGTACGGGGTGATCGCTGGTTGGCATGGACTCTGTGGGCCGCAGGGCATGGTTTCTGCGCTGCATCTCTAACCTAACCTAACCTAAACTCTCATAATGAGATGAGCCCGAGGAGCCAGGTACTCTATTCCAGTGACGTTGGTGGCGAGCATGACTATTTGTGAGAGCTCCTCTTGGGATCGATGATGTGCAGCCGAGACAGCGGGCATGGCCTTAGTTTAACGCCTTGTCTGAAAGTCGCCCCTGTGTACAGCTCCTCTGGACAGTCCGCCCTGACTTAGTGCTCAACTCTCTGAAGTGGGAATTGGATCCATAATAATTCAGGGAATGGAGTCAAAACTGTGTGTTTGAGCTTTACAAAATAAACCTGCAAAGGTACCCCTTAATCTAGCACATTTACCAATTGCAAATCAATTGGAGAGAGCTAATTCTTTTTTCAATATATATAATGTAATTGCCATTGCCTCAGTTACTCCCTGCAGATAATGCATTCCATGCACAAAGACATTCTTCCAAACCTTTCTCAATAGCAATTTTAAATTAAAGACCCCCAAGTCACTGATTCCATTACATGAAATAATCTTCCTAACCCAATAGCAGACTAATTTTCCTGTTGAAGCGATTCACTCCAGTACTCTCAATCATTTTGCAGATATCAATCCCTTTTGGATGCGGCTTTTCCTTGTGTATCCCTTTGGGCATCGCCCTGACAACAGGATCACCATCTTCAGAAACAAGCAGGGTCAGCTGGGTCCCAGGACTGACTGGAGAAGCACTTTCTGTGAAAATTCAATCCAGTGACAGCGATAGAGAGGTGGACCCAGAGCGAGGGAGAGACGGCCACATTCGTCGGGAGAAAGCACAAAACAGAGAAGGACACAGGGAGGAAGGCAGAGGCCAAGAATGAGGGAGGGGGTGAGGCCTGGACATTGAAAGGCCAACCGTGATTGTGTGAGGGAGAGGATCAGAGATGGATCAACAAAATCAGAGGGGGAGACACAGTTACGGAGGGAGAAAGGCAGTTAAACTGGCAGACATAGAGGTAACCGGACAAAGAGACACAGGCAGACAGAGAGACACAGGCAGACAGAGAGACACAGGCAGACAGAGAGACACAAGCAGACAGAGAGACACAAGCAGACAGAGAGACACAAGCAGACAGAGAGACACAGGCTGACAGAGACACAAGCAGACAGAGAGACACAGGCAGACAGAGAGACACAGTCAGGCGGAGAGACACAGGCAGACAGAGAGACACAGGCAGACAGAGAGACACAGTCAGGCGGAGAGACACAGGCAGACAGAGAGACACAGGCAGACAGAGAGACACAGTCAGGCGGAGAGACACAGGCAGACAGAGAGACACAGGCAGACAGAGAGACACAGGCAGACAGAGAGACACAGGCAGACAGAGAGACACAGAATAGAAAGGCAGATTATTATCTGAATGGTGTCAAGTTAGGAGGAGGGGGAGTTCAACGAGATCTGGGTGTCCTAGTGCATCAGTCAATGAAAGGAAGCATGCAGGTACAGCAGGCAGTGAAGAAAGCCAATGGAATGTTGGCCTTCGTAACAAGAGGAGTTGAGTATAGGAGCAAAGAGGTCCTTCTACAGTTGTACCGGGCCCTGGTGAGACCGCACCTGGAGTACTGTGTGCAGTTTTGGTCTCCAAATTTGAGGAAGGATATTCTTGCTATGGAGGGCGTGCAGCGTAGGTTCACTAGGTTAATTCCCGGAATGGCGGGACTGTCGTATATTGAAAGGCTGGAGCGATTGGGCTTTTTCACTGGAATTTAGAAGGATGAGGGGGGATCTTATTGAAACATATAAGATAATTAGGGGATTGGACACATTAGAGGCAGGAAACATGTTCCCAATGTTGGGGGAGTCCAGAACAAGGGGCCACAGTTTAAGAATAAGGGGTAGGCCATTTAGAACGGAGATGAGGAAGATCTTTTTCAGTCAGAGAGTGGCGAAGGTGTGGAATTCTCTGCCTCAGAAGGCAGTGGAGGCCAGTTCGTTGGATGCTTTCAAGAGGGAGCTGGATAGAGCTCTTAAGGATAGCGGAGTGAGGGGGTATGGGGAGAAGGCAGGAACGGGGTACTGATTGAGAGTGATCAGCCATGATCGCATTGAATGGCGGTGCTGGCTCGAAGGGCTGAATGGCCTACTCCTGCACCTATTGTCTATTGTCTATTGAGACACAGGCAGACAGAGACACAGGCAGACAGAGACACAGGCAGACAGAGACACAGGCAGGCAGAGAGATACAGGCAGACAGAGAGACACAGGCAGACAGAGAGACACAGGTAGGCAGAGAGACACAGGCAGACAGAGAGATACAGGCAGATAGAGAGACAGCCGATAAAAGGGGGGAGGGGAGGAGGCAGATTAACAAAGGGTAAGAGCCAGAGAGAGTGGTAAGGACATACAAAGACAGAAAGATAAGGATATGGAGGCAGGGGGAAAATGATAGGTAGAAGGAGGGGGGGAGAGAATTAATGGAAACCAAATGAAAAAAAACTTTATAAAATATGCAGAATTGAAGTGCAGAACCCCAAATGGCCCTTCACCCTCTGAGATCAAGATGGACGTAGCACAGAAAGAGAAAACAATGATGTCTGTGGAATCACAGTTAATTTTGAAATTGGTTTCCTACAAACTCTGAATAAAAAAATTCCCCCATTGAATAATGCACAACGTGTGGTGCTAATGAAAGTGAGCAATTTTAAAGAGAAAAATAGATGTTCAAGACATTGTTTAAAAAAAAGGGAAAACCATTTTCCAGGGCTATTACACAGCCATTTAATTGACTTGTTACAACTGACATTTAGACATTACCTGCAGCAGCTGTGCCAACATAGTTTGATAATTTTTATTAATAAAGTCAGCCTGCACTCTTAACCCTTGTAGAACAAGAGATCAGTGGAAACCCAAAAAATCGTTAACATGAAGTGAAAATGCACAACGCGGCATGAATCGATCGCACACCAGTGGCATCTTATTGATCTCACACTAGTTGGGACATGAATTGACCTCACGGCAATGGCACTGTGTAATAGTGTGAGGTCAGTCCGTCCCTGCACAGCACCAGGTGATGACCTCACACCAGGCGTTGCCATGTGATGACCTCACACCAGGTGTTGCCAGGTGCTGATGTCACACCAGGCGTTGCCAGGTATAACAGTATAACAGAACTTTATTGTCATTCGGTATAAATACCGAACGAAATTTCAGCAGTCACAAGACACAGCAAAAAAGAAAAGAACACAGGACACACGACCCCAACACAAACATCCATCACAGTGACTCCAAACACCCCCTCACTGTGATGGAAGGCAACAAAACTTCCACTCTCTTCCACTCTCTTCCTCCCGCGCCCACGGACAGGCAGCTCGACCCCTACCGAGGCAACCGACACGCACAGCCCCCGCAAGGGGATGGAAGGCCCCGCGGCCGAGCCGCACCGGGCACTGAAACGTCCCGCGGCCGAGCCGCGCCGGCGATGTTAAGTCCCGCAGCCGAGCCGCGTCGGGCGATGGAAGGCCCCGCGGCCGCTGCTAAGTCCCGCGGCCGAGCCGCACCGGGCACCGAAACGTCCCGCGGCCGAGCCGCGCCGGCGATGTTAAGTGATGACCTCACACCAGGCGTTGCCACGTGATGACCTCACACCAGGTGTTGCCAGGTGGTGATGCCACGCCAGGCGTTGCCAGGTGCTGATGTCACACCAGGCGTTGCCATGTGGTGATGTCACACCAGGCATTACCAGGTGGTGATGACACACCAGGCGTTGCCATGTGGTGATGTCACACCAGGCGTTGCCAGGTGGTGATGTCACACCAGTCGTTGCCAAGTGCTGATGTCAAACCAGGTGTTGCCCAGTGCTGATGTCACGCCAGTCGTTGCCATGCGGTGATGTCACACCAGGAGTTGCTGCATGGCGATGTCACACCACATGGTGATGTTACACCTGGCGTTGCCATGTGCTGAAGTCACACCAGGTGATCAAGGTGCCCGCCATCTATTCCCTCGCCCATCATGGCAACCTGGGCTAGATCTTATTCAGCCATGGGGATTTACCCTTTGATCCCTGGTGGAAGGGCCTGTTTTCATGCTGCATCTTTAAACTAAACCTCTCAATGGTACTGAAATAATTGGTTAAAATGAGTCAAGGATCACCTGATTGTCCACCTTTGTTTATTGTCCTTTCTCCTGGATCATGGCATGTCATTGTATAAACGACAGAAACAAGGAACTGCAGATGCCAGTTTACAAAAAAGTTACTCCAGCCCTTTGTATCTTTTTAAAATTCTATGAACGATATTCTCCTCATATAATTTTACCACCAAAATAGCAAGTCCGTGTCTAGTTACTTATCAAACATTAAGCAGTAACTTCGTCAAAGTGCAAACAAGTTGACCTGAGAGCATCTTCCCCTCTGCCCTGTCATTCGGGGTTGACCACAGAGCCAAACTGGCCCCAATGAAGACTTGATCTGAAAGACATTGCCAACACAACCGCATATCCACAGCTATCTCCAATTACGATTCAATCTGATCACTGAGGCCCGGGAGGCACAACTCCTTCTTCGGAATCAGAAGGCTGTGGGTTCGAGCCCCATTCCAAGATTTGGATTCAAGATGTAAGCTGACACTCCAATGCAGTACCGAGGGAACGCCACGCCGTTTGAAGTGCCCTCTTTCGAATGAGATATTAAACTGAGGCTCTGTCTGCCCTCTCAGTTGATCCCATGACAATATTTCAGAAAAGAAGCTGGAGATTATTTTCCCTGGTGGCATGGTCAACATTAGTTCCTGGACTTACATCTTTAAATGAAGAAAAGTTCTTTGTGTGAGAGCTTGCTTCAGGCTTTTCTGCACTGCACAAGTGACAACATTTCAAAAGTACTTTTCTGGCTCTGAAGTGATTTTATAATCTTTAAATCATGAATGATGATATCGAAAGGCAGCGCTCTTCTCTTCTTTCTGCTGTGCCTTTTTAAATCTGGAGGCAAAGTGTCCACAGAGAGGGACAACACAGACTTTTATAGTGAAGAATGTCAGTTCATCTCATAAGGCAGCAAGTGAAATGTACAATGAGAAACAGACACAATCTCATTTACCACGGTTATAAGACGCTTGTAGATATTGAAGCAAGGATCAGTTGTTTGCCAAAGAGTCAAGGATATCACACTCAGGGGCATCAAATGATAGCGTTCACAGCCATCAAACCATGCGCTTGTTACAACCTAGAGTACACTCCCAACGTTGTTTATAACGCGCTGCTCAGATGTGCCATTACATAATGACATTGCATTTCCCGGACCAGCAGTACCTCTGCTCCCTCTGACTGTGATAGCCAATTTAGTGTCAATTAGCGCGGAGTTATGGGCAATTTTGTGCTCGAGACTCACGGCCATTAGGACTTGGATCGAGCAAACTTGAACTATTTTGTATAGGTGCCTTGCAGTTGCCGGCGAATCAAGGGGTTTATTTTACTCTTTCAACAGTGACACAATATAAAGCCCTAAATGGACATTCCCCCCCCTACATCAAAAATCTTCTAACCCACCTCTCTAACTCCAGGTCCCTCAGGTCGGCCGACTTGGGGCTACTCACTATCCCGCGGTCTAGGCTTAAGCTCAGGGGTGACCGCGCTTTTGCGGTTGGAGCTCCTAGACTGTGGAACAGCATCCCTCTCCCCATCAGAACTGCCCCCTCCATCGACTCTTTTAAGTCCAGGCTCAAAACCTATTTCTACTCCCTAGCGTTTGAGGCTCATTGAGGAGGCGCTGTGAACTGTTTTGTATGTGCTGTTATGTTTGCGTGCTACTGTATGTTTCATTTTTTCCTTTGTACCTAATCAGATGTACAGCACTTTGGTCAACGTGGGTTGTTTTTAAATGTGCTATACAAATAAAATTGACTTGACTTGACTTGACAATCCAAATTCTTATCCATGGGCAGAATGAAACGCCTGTCCCACTTAGGCGATTTTTTAGGCGACTGTCGGCGACTGTCATACAGTCGTAGCAGGTCGCCGAAAAACCGGCGACTGGTCTCCCCCCTATGACAATGTCTACGACAAACTACAACAACCTACCACCCAGTCGACGTCAAGCTACGGCAAGCTACCGACAACCGGCGACCCAATCGTCGCGACTTAGGACGTCCACCTACGACCGCGTCTACGACCACACAGGCGACAACCTACGACAACTGAAGCCAACCTACGTCTACCCGCGACAAGCTACAACGCTGTCGGCGACAACTGAAGACAATTCACGTCATTTTCACCTCCGGTTTTGACGCCGGCACCTGTCGCCGGTTGACGTAGGTCGTCGCCAATGGAATTCACCGAAGTCAGCACCGGCGACAACCTACGTCATCTGGCGACAACCTATTACAGCACCTACGTCAGGAGACGTCAAGCTACGATCATTGGCGTCAAACCAACAGTTGCCGAAAATCTTTAATCATTTCAAAATCCAGCGGCGACCAGAAAAACGCTACGACTCTTTGGAGACGACTCACGACCATACAGGCGACACCCCGGCTCACGACCATACAGGCGATACCCCACGACCGTACAGGCAATACCCCAGCTCACGACCATACAGGCGACACCCCGGCGACCTTGTGGCAACAGCCTAGTCGCCTGTAGTTGCCTAAAAATTCACCTGTAGTCGCCTAAAAATTCACCTGTGGGACAGGGGCTTAACAGAGTTAGAAATGTTACCGCACACATGACGGGAATTGATAGGGTGAATACGCAGAGTCTTTTTCCTACGGAAAGGGAATCAAGAGCTAAAGGGTATAGGTTTAAGGTGAGAGGGACAAGATTTAACAAGGCAACCTTTTCACGCAAACAGTCTGAAGAAGGGTCCTGTCCCGAAACATCACCCACCCTTTTTCTCCAGGGATGCTGCCTGACCCACAGAGTTAATACAGGACTATGGGTCTATCTCCGGTATATACCGACATCTGCTGGGATCCCAGCAAAGCGTCGTGGAGCGCAAACAGGGCAGAGTGAGATACGTAGGACACCTCTGGCCATCCACTGCATCCTGACCTGTCCCCAGCCGACTCGACTATGTCTTGCTGCTGGAAACCCGATAGGCCAGGACGAGAGAGTGAGGCCGACGGTCTGTGCAACTCCCCCTCACTTAGATCCAAGTCAAGCTCAAGTCATGACTTCAACCCCATAAACTGAAAGTAAAGTCATGGTCACCTTCGAACCCGAAGGACGAACAACACCGGCATCTGCATTTCCTTTCTACACAGAGGTGACCATATGGTACAAATTTCCAGATGAAATGCGAGGACACAAGGAAGGGTCCTGACTGTAAACATTGCCTCTCCATTCCTTCCACAGAGGAAGGGTCCAGACCAGAAGCGTCGCCTGTCAGTTCCTTCCACAGATGCTGCCTGACCTGCTGAGTTACTCCAGCACTTTATATCTTGCCCGATGACGTCGTTGAGGCAGGTACAATAATAACATTTAAAAGATACTAGATGACCCGTGGGCCCGTTGAGTCCAAACCTCTCCAGGGGCCCGGCAACCCTCCCCCAACTAATGCCCGTGCACCCGTTGCCAGTCGGGGGTGGGCGAGGGGGGAGAGGAAAGGGGAGAGGGGGCCACTCACCCCGTCACCGGGCGGCTATCGTGGCGGCCAGCGGCAGGAGAGTTTAATCTTGTTACCTCGTGAGATAACATCTCAGAAGCTGAAAGTCATGTTCGTGGGAAGTGTTTCTAAGTGCTCCAGTGGCAACATGAGCTCTCCACTTTCCTCTGAATGCAGTCTTCACCAGGCTGGGAAGTGCTTTTTCTTTCAGAAGGGCATGCCTGCACAGAAATCACTGCAGGGCAAAGGATAGCACAGTGGTGTAGCGGGAGAGACACTGGCTTACAGCACCAGCACCCGGATTCGATCCTGACTACTTGTCTATACAGAGATGGTATGTTCCCCCATGACCCATGTGGGTTAGTGTCCGAGATCTTCAGTTTCCTCCCACACTCCAAAGACGTACAGGTTTGTAGGTTAATTGGCTTGGTATCAATGTAAAATTGTCCCCAGTGTGTAGGATAGTGTTAGTGTGCAGGGATCGGTGGTCAGTGTGGACCCAATACACCAGTTCTATGTTATCCAGGTATCTCATCCACTCCCAACACATTCGGGCCAATTCACTGCGGCCAATTAACCTACAAACCCGTACGTCTTTGGGATGTGGGAGGAAACCCACGCGGTCACAAAGAGAATGTGCAAACTCCACACAGAGAGCTCCCGAGGTCAGGATCGAACCCAGGTCCCTGATGCTGTGAGGCTGCAGCTCGACCAGCTGTGTTACTGTGATGGTTCTCCATCACGCCCAGGAACCTAGACTGGCATAGGGATCGACCCTAGCACTAACAGCTCACCTGAACATCTGGCAGAGCAGCTGGAACATGATGAGCTCTATGCACTGTCCTAAGAGCTATATCGAACTCTCTCGAATTCATCCAGTGAATTGGCCTCCAATGCCTTCTGTGGCAGAGAATTCCACAAATTCACAACTCTCTGGGTGAAAAAGTTTTTCCTCATCTCAGTCCTAAATGCCCTACCCCTTATTCTTAAACTGTGGCCACTGGTTCTGTACTCCCTCAACATCGAGAACATTTTTTCTGCATCTAGCCTGTCCAATCCCTTAAGAATTTTATGTTTCTATAAGATCCCCTCTCATCTTTCTAAATTCCAGTGAATACAAGCCCTGTCATAATGGAGGGAATGCACTCGATCACCATCGAATGGTTACCACAATCGCGGTTAATCTATGTGCCTGTGTTGTCTACAGTTCACCTGGGTTTGATTAATGTGGCAGTGAGCTGTAAAAACACAATGTGGCATTTTCACCCACTGACACCTGGAATGACCTGAAGGCCAAGTCAATGCTATCAGTGTCTTTGACATTTACCCAATGAATGGCTGGAGCACTGCTGTAGAAAGTGACTGCTCCCTGCAACCACTGGCATAGATTGATCTTCTTCTTGCGTTTGAGGCAGCAGCAATTATGTAATGCCCTCCAGGCGCTGTAGCCAGTGCAATGTGCTGTTGTTGAGGGCCGTGAGGTCTACCCCTCCACCAGGGGGACGGAGGACAGTGCAGTCGGACATGCCGTGCTGCGCTGTTTGCCGGTCTGCTCCACACAGGCAGGCTGCTGATGGACGCAACCCCCAACGATGCATGTTGGCGTTGAACCGGCCGACCCCTGTGCGGAGTCGGTTCAGCGCGACCCACTCTTTGCGGGGCGTGTCCCAGCCGGGTGGGACTGTGGTGTTCGGTGCGACAGTGAATTGAGGAGGTGGCGATGTCTGTTCTCAGCTGGATCTCCATGCTCCTAGTATGTTGAAACCAGAGCCACAGAGGGTCGCTGCATGACAGGAGAAAGGGCGACGCGACGACAGGCGTTGAGGTCCCAGTTGCTGTGAATCCTGGGCGAGGTGGTGCAAAGGATGTTTGGCATCCGACGGGGCCTTGCACACCAGCCTATGAGTGAAGAACTCTCTGCGAAGCTTGGCGGGTGCAATACCTGCAAGCACCGACAGGAGATCCGTCGGAGTAGAGCGTAGGCAGTAGACTGATGAAACGATTGAAAGACACAGCGTGGAAGCAGGGCCTTCGGCCCACCGAGTCTTTGTCGACCATCGGTCACCCGTTCACACCATGTGACCATGTGACCACACTTTCACATCCACACCCTGCGCGCTGGAGACAATTTGCAGAGGCCAATTAACCTCCAAACCTGCCTGTCTCTGGGATGTGGGAGGAAACTGGAGCTCCCGGAGGAAACCCACACAGTCACAGGGAGAACGTGCAAACTCCACACAGTGAAACCAGGTCTCTGGCGCTGTGAGGCAGCAGCTCTACTAGCTACAACACGAGACCGCCGGAGAGAGCATGGTTTCCACATGCACATATATAATAGACATGATTCTTTTCAGCACAGCCTTTTTTTCCCAGCATCATCTTTCACCCCTCCTTTCTGTTAGCTGTGCTGTGATGCAGTTGGGGCACTGGTAGAGCTGCTGCCTTACAGCGCCAGGCGTTTAGTTTTAGTTTAGTATAGTTTAGAGATACAGCGCAGAAACAGGCCCTTCGGCCCATCGAGTCCGCCACGACCAGCGATCCCCGCATATTAACACAAGGCTACATACTTTAGGGACAATTTACACTTATACCATGTATACAAACCCAAGCCAATTAACCTACAAACCTGTACGTCTTTGGAGTGTGAGAGGAAACCAAAGATCTCGGAGAAAACCCATGTGGTCACAGGAAGAACGTACAAACTCCATTCTAGACAGCACCCGTAGTCGGGATTGAACCCGCATCACTGCAAGCACTGTAAGGCAGCGACTCTACCGCTGCACCACCGTGCCGCCCGTCAGGATAGAAACCCGGGTTCGATCCTGACCTCGGGTGCTGTCTGTGTGGAGTTTACTCGTTCTCCCTGTGATATGCGGATTTGTAGGTTAATTGAACTCGGTAAACATTGTCTCGAGAGTGCAGGGAGTAGATGAGAAAGTGGGCTAACATAGAACGAGTGTGTACAGGTGGCCGATGAACTCGGTGGGCCAAGGCACCTTTTTCCATACTGTGTCTTTAAACAAAAACCACCACAGAAATCAGTCAGTGTTGGTTCAAGTGAGTTAAAATCTGAGGCCAATAGATTTTTCGCTGGACACAGTTGGTAAAAGCAACTGATGATGAGATGAGGCAGGTGGCTAAAGGTAAGGTGCAAATCAGTACTGAACTCCAAGACTCAATGGGCCTCTCTCATTACTATACTCTTATCTCTATGTGGCTCAGAAGGTGCTTGTCAGAAAAAGAATGAACCAATTTGTGAAGAAAAAAAAAATCAATCGGAACATTTTCTCAGGCAGATTTCAAATGAATTATTTTTAAAGTTTAGCAGCCATAGTTCCTGAGTCAATCTATTATTATTTGGGAAGGGCAGAAGCTCTGAGTCTTTATATTTTACAGAACTTATCAGCATTGTTCAATCTTCAATGCAATGAATAGGCTGGGTTTTAGCATGGAGTCCAATTGCTGTTAATTTTGTTTAAAAAAAGTAGGTTGACGCGCTATTAATCAAGTTAGACTGCGATTATTACTTATTTTGTATCGTCCAAGGTAAATCTAATAGTTGTGAGTTAATGATATTGGCATCTAATCCTAAAGGACACAGACAAATAATGATCTTGGTTACCCAGCTTCTAATTAACATATTCAAGCATTGGTTAGAGATCGGTCATTGATCATTTCTCTCAATGGATCAATTCCAGTTCCAATATGTTCTTAAGTTCACCTATCACCAAGATTACACCACTCAAATCTTCAGTATGACATGTATCTTGAAGGTTGCATCTTGTACCTGAAAGTACTTTGCACATCGAAGCAGAGAAGGTTCCTACTTTTGGCAGCAATTCAGAAAACTAATATGAGTTGCAACTCATCAACTTGAAAGCATAGAACGTAGAACATAGAACAGTACAGCACAGGAACAGGACTTTCGGCTCACAATGTCCGTGCCGAACTCGATGCCAAGATAAACTAATCTCCTCTGCCTGCACCTGATCCATGTCCCTCCCTTCCCTTCATATTCACATCACTATCTAAAAGCCTCTCAAACACTGTCTCTACAACAGCGTGTTCCAGGCACCCTCACTCTCTGTGTAAAAATATATACTTGCCTCACACAACTTTGTTAAACTTTGCCCCTCACCTTAAAGCTATGCTCTCGAATCATTGACATTTTCACCCTGGTTAAAAAAAAAGTTCTGACTGTCTACCCTATCTATGCCTCTCATCATTTTTTCTATATTTGTGAAATCTCCCCCCAACCTCTGGCATTCCAGGAAAAAAAATCCGTTTGTCCAATCTCTCCTTGTAACTAATACCCCCCCCCCACCACAATCCAAGCAATGTTCTGGTAAACCTCTTCTGCATCCTCTCCAAAGCCTCCACATCCTTACTATATATATTTTTTGTTCTCACTATGCAAACATAAGTTCATAAGTTATAGGAGTGGAATTAGGCCATTCAGCCCATCAAGTCAACTCCGCCATTCATTCATGGCTGATCTATCTCTCCCTCTCAACCCCATTCTCCTGCCTTCTTCCCATCACCCCTGACACACACCTGTATTCATCAAGAATCTATCAACCTCTACCTTAAAAATATCCATTGACTTGGCCTCCACAGCTTTCTGTAGCAATGAATTCCACAGATTCATCGCCCTCTGACTAAGGAAATTCCTGTCAAAGTACCCTAATCTTCCATATTCATGTGAATACATAGCTTGTTTACTATATCTTTCCATGATCTGAAGCTAAATTAGTATGTGGTCTGACAGTCTATTGTCATAATACCTGCCTTGCATTAGTATTCACATCCCATCAGTGCAAGTTGCTCATATATTTGCTAGATGACGAGAGAAGGACATCTCTGGTGTGTCTGTATGTTATAGTACCCTTGTGTAGGAAGGAACTGCAGATGCTGGTTTAAACCGAAGATAGACACAAGAAGCTGCAGTAACTCAGCGGGACAGGCAGCATCCCTGGAGAGAAGGAATGGGTGACGTTTTGGGTTGAGACTGAATAATAATAATAATAATAATAATATTCATTTATTGTCATTGCAACGAGTACAACGAAATTTAAAAATAGCCAATCCTGACGGTGCGTACAAACATATATGCAATAAATGCAAAAACAAATAAATACATAAATACAATTAAATACAATTATATTAAGTACAAGATTTTTTAACGGTGTTGCCTAGTGCAAAGGTAGTGTTCAGTTCTCGTATGGCCCTGGGGTAAAAACTGTTCTTAAGTCTGTTTGTTCGGGATTTGATCGACCTGAAACGTCGACCAGAGGGCAGATGAACAAACAGACGGTGGCCGGGGTGGGATGGATCTTTTATTATTTTGCCTGCTCTACTGAGGCAGCGTAGGCTGAACAGGTGCTCCAGGGAGGGCAGTGAGCAGCCGATGATCTTCTGGGCCGTCGTGATGACCCTCTGAAGGGCCTTCCTGTCCTTTTCTGAGCAGCTGGCATACCATGTGGTTATACAGTATGCCAGCACACTCTCGATGGAGCAGCGATAGAAGGACAACATGAGCTTCTCCTGCAGGTTGGTTTTCCTGAGGATCCTCAGGAAGTGGAGTCTCTGCTGTGCCTTCTTTACTGTGGTGATGGTGTTGGTAGACCAGGTAAGATCCTCTGCGATGTGCGTACCCAGGAACCTGAAAGCTGGTACCCTTTCCACACAGACCCCATTGATGTAGAGTGGGTCGTAATCTCCACTGGTTTTTCTAAAGTCAATTATAAGTTATAAGAAGGGTCTCGACCCAAAACGTCACCCATTCCTTCTCTCCAGAGATGCTGCCTGTCCCGCTGAGTTACTCTAGCTTTTTGTGTCTATTATTATAATACCCTTAGTAGCCACCTGACCTATCATGTGTAGGAAGGGACTGCAGATGTTGGTTTACACTGAAGATAGACACAAAAAGCTGGAGCAACTCAGTGCGTCAGGCAGCACCTCTGCAGAAAAGGAATAGGTGACGTTTTGGGTCAAGACCCTTCTTCAGACTGAGAGTCAGGGGAGAGGGAAACTAGAGATATGAAAAGATACAAAGAACAAATGAATGAAAAAGGACAAATCAAAGCCAGCAACGATGATTAAGGAACGGTGGAGCCTTTCATGCAACCTATCATGCTGGGTCTCTGCAGCGTTTTACTTGCTATTAACACGATGTAGGTGATGCTAGCAAGACGAGCATTTATTGCTCAACCCTAATTCCCCTTGAACTGAGGCTATAACGTCAAGCAGTTAAGAGTCATTACACTTCCTTCCCAAAAGATCATAAAGGGTCTTGACCTTAAACATCACCCATTCCTTCTCTCCCGAGATGCTGCCTGACCTGCTGAGTTACTCCAGCATTTTGTGAATAAATAAGTTCATAAGTTCTAGGAGCAGAATTTGGCCATTCGGCCCATCAGGTCTATTCCACCATTCAATCATGACTGATCTATCTTTCCTTCTCAACCCCATTCTCTTGCCTTCTCCCCATAACCCCTGACACCTGTACTATTTTCTATATGATCTCAAATTTATAAAATGTTTTCATTTATTGTTCCTCAAAGTACCTGACTTTTGGTTTGCACGTAAAGAAAGAGATACCAGGAGAAAGTTTTCAAAATGTAACCATCTTTTAGTTTAGTTTAGTTTAGTTTAGAGATACAGCGCGGAAACAGGCCCCTCGGCCTACCTAGTCCACACCGACCAGCGATCCCCACACATTAACATTACCCTACACACACTGGGGACAATTTACACTTATACCAAGCCAATTAACCTACAAACCTGTACGTCTATGGTGGAAGGAAACCGAAGATCTCGAAGAAAACCAATACGGTAACGGGGTAAACGTACACCACTCCGTACAGACAGCACCCGTGGTCAGGATGGAACCCGGGTCTCTAGCACTGCAAGCGCTGTAAGGCAGCAACTCTACCGCTGCGCCACCGCTCCGCCCTATCTGTTCTGAGGCAAAACATCAGGACTGCTGCCGAGCACCCAATAATAAAGGACTGTGATGAAGGCAATCTTGTTAATATCCAGATGATCTCTACCCAGTAACTTTCAAGAAATTACTCATGCATAAACCTCAGAAACACACATTTTGTGGACCATTTTTTAAATAACAATCCAGCAATTCCAGTCTCACCATTACTGGTAATTCTATTTTTAATTAATTGAACTTGTATTCTATAGCACTCCGTGGTGGGAGTCAAAAACATGTTTCTTGATCAACAGAACAGGCGCTTGTCAGCCCAGTAATTTAACCACAAAGCTACCAAAATGCGTCACTCCTCCATTTAGAATATAGAACATAGATCAGCACAGCACAGGAACAGGCCTTTCGGCCCATAATGTCTGTGCCAAACCTGATGCCAAGGTGAACTAACCTGATCTGCTTGAACGTGATCCATATCCTTCCATTCCCTGCATATCCTATCTAGAAGCCTCTTTATCTAGTTATCATATCATATCATATATATACAGCCGGAAACAGGCCTTTTCGGCCCACCAAGTCCGTGCCGCCCAGCGATCCCCGTACATTAACACTATCCTACACCCACTAGGGACAATTTTTACATTTACCCAGCCAATTAACCTACATACCTGTACGTCTTTGGAGTGTGGGAGGAAACCGAAGATCTCGGAGAAAACCCACGCAGGTCACGGGGAGAACGTACAAACTCCTTACAGTGCAGCACCCGTAGTCAGGATCGAACCTGAGTCTCCGGCGCTGCATTCGCTGTAAAGCAGCAACTCTACTGCTGCGCTACCGTGCCGCCCATTGCGCTACCGTGCCGCCATCAGGCAAGTGAGCCATCCAACCAACGACTAGAGAGAAGACCCGTCTACCATCTACCTCACTGGAGACCCTCGGACTATCTTTGATCGGACTTTACTGGACTTTATCTTGCACTAAACGTTATTCACGTTATTCCTTTTATCATGCATCTGTACACTGGATGGCTCGATGATAATCATGAGTTGCCTTTCCGCTGACTGGTGAGTACGCAATAAAAGCTTTTCACTGTACCTCGGCACACATGACAATAAACTAAACTAATGTCACAATCGTATCTGCCTCCATCTCCATCCCTGGCAGCACATTACAGGCACCCACCACCCTCTGTGTAAAATAAGATGTGCTTCGCACATCTCCTTTAAACTTTGGCCCTAACCTTACAGCTATGCCCTCTAGACTTTGACGGAGCCACGACCGCCCCGACGTGCAGCAACAGCGACAGCGTGTTCGCCCGCCCCGGATCGCGGGGCTTGGGTCGGCCCGCTGCGGACCTTCCACCGTCCGGCACGGCCTGCAACCTCAACAGCCTGACCGCGGGAGAAGACGGCAGGGGAAGGGAAAAGACATTCTGGCCTTCCATCACAGTGAGGAGGGGACTGGAGGAGACTCACTGTGATGGATGTTTCTTTTTTTGTGTGTTGGTTGGGGTTGTGTAATTTGGCCTATTTTAATGCTTTTATTGTTGGACTGTGGGTGACTGAATTTCGTCCAAAAAACTTGTTTTTTGGATGACAAATAAAGATATCTTGAATCTATCTTGAATCTTGATGTTTCCATCCTGGGCTAAAAGGTTGTGACTGTCTACCCTATCCATGCATCTCATAAGGTTACGCAGTCCATCATGTCTCCCATCAACCTCTAGTGTTCTAGAGAAAACCTTGCATGTTTTACCTACCTCTCCATGTAGCTAATACCCTCTAATCTAGATGCAAGGAATTGCAGATGCCGGTTTTCAAAAATAGACAGAAAGTGCTGGAGTTCCTCAGCGGCTCAGACAACATCTCTGGAGAACATGGATAGACGACGTTTTGGGGTCAGACTGAAGAAAAGGGTCCCGACCCAAAATGTCGCCCATCCATGAGACTGAAGTAGGGTCCCCACCTGAAACATCACCGATCCATGTCCTCCAGAGATGCTGAATGTTTGACCCGCTGAATAACTCCAGCACTTTGTGGCCCTCTCTCTAATCCAGGCAGCTTTCTGGTAAACCTCTCCTGCGCCTTCTCCTAGACTTCAACATCCTTCCTGTAATGGGGCCACTTCTCTTTTCCCGTGGTCCAAAAATGGTTCACGTGGGCACGGCAATCAATCCCACCAGCTTGAAACAATGGCGGTCGAATTTCACACTCACTGATAAATGTATTATTTTCCAATAACTGCTGAGCACATGTTCAACCTTTAAACATCTGCAACAAGCATCTTCAATTCAGATATGATGAGCTGCCTCAGGATTACTGCACCAGTGCGCCATTTCCTTCCCCACACCGGTCATTCCAACTTGGAATGGAAACTGCCCAGGCATCCCCGCGAGACACATGACTCAAGCAGATAACGTTTTTTTTTGTTTACGGTCTACAATTATTTTCATCTTCAGGATTAAATTTCAGAGGTTTTTTTTTCCTTTCGTTCTTTCACATCCACAAATCAATGATATTAAAACGCCTGAGTGATGAACAGTTTCACTGATATTTCTATAACTCTGTTCTGCTGGTGATAGAGATGGTGGGGGGGGGGGGGGAAGGTAGAGGGTAGAGGGAGTGAGTGAGAGAGAGAGAGAGACAGAGAAAGAGAGAGAGAGATAAGGGGGGGGAGAGAAGAAGGGGGGAGGAGAGAGAAAAGAGAGAGAGAGGTAGGTAGGGAGAGAGACAGATTGAGAGAGATAAATTGAGATAAAGATACAGAGACAGAGAGATATATAATATAAGAAAATAACTGCAGAAGCTGGTACAAATCGAAGGTATTTATTCACAAAATGCTGGAGTAACTCAGCAGGTCAGGCAGCATCTCAGGAGAGAAGGAATGGGTGACGTTTCGGGTCGAGACCCTTCTTCAGACTGATGTCAGGGGGGCGGGACACAGAAAGGATATAGGTGGAGACAGGGAGATAGAGGAGATCTGGGAAGGAGGAGGGGAAGAGAGGGACAGAGGAACTATCTAAAGTTGGAGAAGTCAATGTACATACCGCTGGGCTGCAAGCCTGTAATAATTACAGGAAAAAAATATGAGGTTCTGTTCCTCCAATTTCCGGTGGGCCTCACTATGGCACTGGAGGAGGCCCGTGACAGAAAGGTCAGACTGGGAATGGGAGGGGGAGTTGAAGTGCTCGGCCACCGGGAGATCAGTTTGGCCAACGCGGACCGAGCGCAGGTGTTGAGCGAAGCGATCGCCGAGCCTGCGCTTGGTTTCACCGATGTAAATAAGTTTGACATCTGGAGCAGCGGATGCAATAGATGAGGTTGGAGGAGGTGCAGGTGAACCTCTGTCTCACCTGGAAAGACTGTTTGGGTTCTTGGATGGAGTTGAGGGGGGAGGTAAAGGGACAGGTGTTGCATCTCGTGCGGTTTGCAGGGGAAAGTGCCCGGGGATGGGTGGTTTGGGTAGGAAGGGACAACAGAGAGAGATATAGGGAGTGGTGGGAGAGAGAGAGAGAGAGAGAGAGGGTGAGGGGGGAGGAGAAGGAGAGAAGGAGAGAGGGAGGAGGGAGGGAGGGGAGAGGGAGGAGAGGGAGAGAAGGGGGAGAGACAGAGGGAGGGAGAGAGAGAGAGAGAGAGAGAGAGAGAGAGGAGAGAGAGAGAGAGAGAGAGAGAGAGAGAGAGAGAGAGAGAGAGAGAGAGAGAGAGAGAGAGAGGAGAGAGAGAGAGAGTGAGAGAGAGAGAGAGAGAGAGAGAGAGAGAGAGAGAGATGAGAGAGAGAGAGAGAGAGAGAGAGAGAGGAGAGAGAGAGAGAGAGAGAGAGAGAGAGAGAGAGCACAACTTCAAGTGGTCACAGGGAGGACAAAAAAGAAGGAAGTAAGTACTAAAAAAACAGGGGTGTGCAGCAGTGACATGGATTCTGCTTGTCATACAAGATGGACAGTCAGTATTGCCCAGAAGGCCCACCTGGCACATTGGTAACCATAGTCATTTTCAACCTCCTTCCTAATTAAACCTGTAATTATTACAGGTCCAGCTCTGGATTAGTCACTGGGGTATTTTATATTTCAAAAGTAAATACAGGCAGCTGCAGGGAAGAATGCCATTACTGAAAAACTTGTCCTTAAACCTTTCCTTTAATTTGAATTGAATTAGAAATAAGATTTTAAAGGGAGTAATGAGCATTGAGTAAATGCAGTGAACAATTTCACATTTAATTCAGGCCGTAACTTCTCCACGATATGATGGGGGGTTTTTTTTCCTCGACGAAACGAGATTTGCAATCATATGGTGACCGGCTTGACCTCACGGTGCCCTGAGGCGTTTTGCAGCCATTAGAAATACTGTCAGGTTCAGACAACAATTCCAGCCAATTTGGCGGAGGAAGCTCCCACAGCAGGCCGAGTGACAAAGGCCAAGGGCGTCCACTTCAGTGCCGCTGGTACGGGGGACAAGGCTGGTCCTTGGACAATCTGCCCAGCGACTCACGAGCACTAGATCAGTCACCACAATGCTTCAGTATGTCTCTTATTGCACTCACAGGATAATCTGGCCATAAAAAAAAGCTCAAGCTGGGAAGGAATAACTACTTGAACAAGTACTTTACATGTAAATCACAAAATCATTGCAAGTTTCAGCTCAGGGGGAGGACATAGGGCCCACAGCATCCAACCAGTGCCGAGAGAACGATTTAGCTATGGTTTAGCTCAGTTTACAGAGACAGCGTGGAAACAGGCCCCTCGGCCCCACCGAGTCCATGCTGACCAGCGACCCCCCACACACTAACACTACAGTACACAGACAACACCCGAGGTGAGGACCGAACCCGGATCTCTGGCGCTGTGAGGCGGCAGCTCTACCAGTCTGCTGTCCTCACAGACTCTAGATCTAGAGTCTTTCAGATCACCGCACATAATGCTTACTCATGCTGAAAGGAAACCTGATAGTAGCATATAAAACTACGAGAGGCAAAGATAGGGGCGACGATCAGAACCTTTTCCCTAGGGGTGGGAATGTCAAAGACAAGAGAGCATAGCTTTAAGATGAGAGGGGCAAAGTTTAAGGTGGAAGTGCAGGGCAAGTCTTTTTACATTGAGAATGGTGGGTGCCTGGAATTCATTGCCAGGAGAGGTTTAGTTTTGTTTAGAGATGCAGCGTGTAAACAGGCCCTTCGGCCTACCGAGTCCACACCAACCAGCGATCCCCACACACTTACACTATCCCTACACACACTGGCGACATTTGCAATTATACTAAGCCAATTAACCTACAAACCTGCACGTCTTTGGAGTGTGGGAAGAAGCCGGAACGCCTGTAGAAAACCCACGCAGGTCACGGGGAGAACGTGCAAACTCCGTACGGACAGCACCGGTAGTCAGGATCGAACCCGGGTCCCTGGCACTGTAAGGCAGCAGCTCTACTGCTGCGCCACCGAGCCACAGATGATGGAAGCAGATGATGACTGTGGCATTTGAGAGGCTTTTGGAGCCATGTGGATGTGTAGGAAATTGAGTGATATGGATCATGTGCAGGCAGAGATTAGTTTAACCTGGCATTGTGTTCAGCACGGATAATGTGGACTGAAGGGCCTGTTCCTGTGCTATACTGTTCTATGTTATAAAGAGGGACTTGAGCCCATGGACCTGTCAGTGGCCCAGAACCACTGAACCCAGGTCCTCAACACCTGATTCCCGAGCACATTGTGCTTTCTGTTTTGTGGCACCTTCTCTCATGAACTCATAGCCCTGCCCTCTGATACTGATGGAAAGACTTTCTCCAGAAGTGCACAGAGTACCTTTAAGTGCTTTCACTTCCCTCAGGCCAAATCCCTCTTATTATTTATGACTCTGGATCTTTCCTCCTGCATAACTATCCGGGGTAATTTCCCATCAGCATCCCTTATTACTGCTCACAACCTGCATCTTTGCAGTCTCATAAATCTAGTAATTGCTTATGGACAATATTAGTTTGCAAAATAATTGCAGCCCTAAGTTCTATATCAGTACTGAACAATTAAATGCCCAAAGAATAAAACACAGCCATTTCCATGGAGTACACAAACGCTGGGCAACACGGTGGCGCAGCGGTAGAGTTGGTGCCTTACAGCGAATGCAGCGCCGGAGACTCAGGTGCGATCCTGACTATGGATGCCGTCTGTACGGAGTTTGTACGTTCTCCCCGTGACCTGCGTGGGTTTTCTCCGAGATCTTCGGTTTCCTCCCACACTCCAAAGACGTACAGGTATGTAGGTTAATTGACTGGGTAAATGTAAAAATTGTCCCTAGTGTGTGTAGGGTAGTGTTAGTGTGCGGGGATCGCTGGGCGGCACGGACTCGGTGGGCCGAAGGGCCAGTTTCCGCACTGTGTCTCTAAATCTAAAAACAAAATCTCCACCTAATTTGGCGTTCTACTGTGGACAAAACTACTCCTTGCTGTCCACTCCCGAATGGTTCTTGTTTCTCCGTAAAAGTTACTCTCTCTCCTCATAATTCTTGTCAATGCCATGGCCTCAGCAGATTCACCTACTTTTTAGTGTCTCACACCACCACTGTAGACTGTATGACCTCTCCTGTTGGCTGGAAAGGAATGCCCTGCAGTACACACCAGCTAGCAACAAAAACAGGAACCAATATGCAAACAATGGAGGACCCGGCACTGGGGGACCGTCGTGACGGGGGGGAAAGAACAATGGAGGACCCGGCACTGGGGGACCGTCGTGACGGGGGTGGGGGGTAGTGGGGGGGGAAGAACAAAGGAGGACCTGGCGCGGGCTATTTTGTAACTCTGTCGGGGCCCTTTATGTGGCGACCATTTGCATACCTTAGGTATGCAAGCAAAGAATTTCACTGTGACTCGTCACATGTGACAATAAAGTCTTCATAAAGCAATGCTGATTCAAGGATGATGAGTGTTGTGGTGTCCAGTTCTCTATCACATCCATGCCCCAGTACCACAACACACCAAAGAATCCATGTGCAATTTCCTATATTAAAATGAAATAGCACTTGAGCTAACAGAATGGTCCTCCCATCAACTAGGATGTAGTCCCGTTCTTCCAACCTACCTCTTTGCAGACCTTGCATTTTTTCTTTGCAACTGTAAAGCTACACAATCTTGTTACATAATGTAACATAAGTTGTGCACTCTGGTAACTTTCTGTTTGCAATACATGTTGTACTTGTGCATGGCTGGATTGTGCTCATCGATAGTCTGATTTGACCGGATAGCATGCAAAGCAAATGTTTTTCTCTGTATCTTGGTGCACGTGCAGTAATAAACCAATACAAGAGCTCCATTTACACAAACATCTCTCAGTAGAAAGAGAGAATGTCATTTCTGCAGTGTTTTACTGCCTCGGCAATTTGTAGGCAATGAAGTACTGTTGAAGTCTGATCACTTCTCTGAATAGGGAAATGAGTGACCAACTTGCCAGGAGATCCCATAAAAATCAATGAAATAATGACTAAACCATCTGTTTGGAGGACATGGAGAGTGGAAGTAACTCCGGGCGGGTCAATGGGGATAAATCACGTGAATGCCGCTGAAATTTTGCCACGTTTAAAAAATCCTGCTAAAAGAGCAAACAGGACATCTGCAGAGGTCGTATCCACGTCAACAATGCATCACCCCCTCAGCACTGTACATCGGTCAGTATGCTCTCGGCTTAGTTTAGGTTAGTTTAGTTTAGATTAATTTAGTGATGACAGTGTGGAAACAGGCCCCTCGGCCCACCGAGTCCGTGCCGACCAACAGCAACCCGCACACCAGTTCGATCCTGCACTCTGGGGACAATTTACAGAAGCCAATTAACCTACAAACCTGCACGTCTTTGGAATGTGGGAGGAAACCGGAGCACCCAGAGAAAGCCCCAGGGAGAACATGCCAACTCCATAAAGACAGCACCTGTAGTCAGGATGGAACCCGGGCCTCTGGCGCTGTAAGGCAGCAACTCTACCGCTGCGCCACTGTGTCGCCCACTCAAATCTTTACTCAAATCTTTGGAATGGGATTTCAACCCGGAACCTTCTGAAGGTGGACATGAACCACTGACATGAACACCAGCACCAGAGTGGCACAGCCGGTAGAGCTGCTGCCTCACAGCGCCAGAGACCCAGGTTCAATCCTGATCTCAGGTGCTGTCTGTGTGGAGTTTACATGTTCTCCCTGTGACCTCATGGATTACTTCTGGGTGCTCCAGTTTCCTCCCACTTCCCAAAAGAAGTTTGCAAGTTTGTAGGTTAATTGACTTCTGTAAAAACTGCCCCTAAAGTGTTGGGAGCGGATGAGAAAGTGGGATAACATAGAACTAATGTGAATGGGTGACCGATGGTCGGCGTGGACTCTGTGGGCTGAAGGGCCTGTTCCGTGCTGTATGTCTAAACTAAACCAGATACTACATTGGGAAAAATAGTAAATTGGAACTTAGTATAAGAGTATTAGCATCAATGTGATGACACTCTTTTATTAATTAAGTAACCATCAAAAATGATGAACTCTCAAGGAAGAAGTCACCTGTTTATTCCACATTCAACAAGCTAATACTATCCCAAAACGCTTCACAACTAGTGAAGTCTTTTGTGACAGCCAATATGCACACACCCAGCTCGCACAAAAACAGAATGTCATAAAGACCAGATAAATTGATTTTGCTTTGTTTTTAAAGATTTTTTTTTAGATTTAGAGGTACAGCGCAGAAACAGGCCCTTCAGCCCACCCAGCGATCCCCGCACACTAACACTATCCTACACCCACTAGGGACAATTTTTACATTTGCCCAGCCAATTAACCTACAAACCTGCACGTCTTTGGAGTGTGGGAGGAAACCGAAGATCTCGGAGAAAACACACGCAGGTCACGGGGAGAACGTACAAACTCCGCACAGTAGAGTACCCGTAGTCAGGATCGAACCCGAGTCTCCGGCGCTGCATTCGCTGTAAGGCAGCAACTCTACCGCTGCGCCACCGTGCCGCCCTGTTGATGGCTGATGGATTAATATTACCCAGGAACTGAACAGTCCAAAGCCATACCTTCTAGTTACAGAGGCACTGGGGCATAGCAGCTAATCCATTTTTTTGGTTGAAGGAAGGGATTCAGGGGAACACTGCTAAACAAAAGATTTGAATGTTTAAACAGAAATTCTTTGAAGGAAGGGTAACAAAAGCCAAAGGGAATCCTGTTCCTGAGAACAGCCTCAGCAGGCTGCACAGAATCTCAACAGCACAGTGGCACTAAATCTGCTGCTGGATATATAGATGGAGTCTGTAGTTTGAAGGATTGATGCACTGCATACTCATTCGCTGTAGTTCTGTGGAGTCATAAACTACCCACAGCGAGAGACAAAAAATCCCACAAAGACTACATAGAATTCTGCTCAGTACAGCCATTCAGTCCAATAAGTCTATCCCTCACCAGTCTCCTCACACTGGGTCTCAGCTCTTCTTTCCTCTACATCTATCAGCAAAGGTAATCCAGCAGGTCAGCCTGCATCTGTGGAGAGGAATGGACCGGCGTCGTTTCGGGTCGAGACTCTTCAATCAATTGAGAAACGTTGCCTGTTGAATCAGGGTCAAAACCCAAAACATTCTTGTCCATACAGTGGAGGCCAAATCACTGGATAAATTTAAGAGAGAGTTAGATAGAGCTCTGGGGGCGAGTGGAATCAAGGGATATGGGGAGAAGTTGGGCACAGATTGTGGATGATCAGCCATGATCACAATGAATGGCGGTGCTGGCTCGAAGGGCCAAATGGCCTCCTCCTGCACCTATTCTCTTTGTTTCTATGTTTCTATTCCCTCCACAGATGCGGCCTGACCTGCTGAGTTCTTTCAGCACTTGGCGTTTTGCTCGGGATTCCAGCATCTGCAGTTCCCCGTGTCTCCACGGGTCATCTATGTATGTGTGTGGCTGCTGCTGTTTACAACAATGACTGTACATTAGGCATATGCTGTTCAAACCATCAAGCTTGTTCTGCCATTCTGTGAGATCACGGCTCATCTTAACTCATTCTTTGAAAACAAATGAATCTGAAGTGAATGCTCATAAATAAATTATCACCTAAGTTGAAGTTGCCGGTTCCTTTTCCATTCCCCATTCTCTACAAAGTAGTAACTTTCATCTTGCCTATTTATCAGGCTACCTTCAGGAGGCATCTGTGGTCTGTGCTCCAGCCCCTCTCTCTGGTGGTGAATTCCACATTCTCATCATCACACTGTGGGTGTACAGGTTTCACCCTAGTTCGTTGTTGGCTGTCCAATCCTACTTTCCCCAAATTGTCTTCCATTGTCTTCATTTATACCTCACGCCTCCTTGGCAAGGCCACAAGCAGAATCAAATACAAGTCGTACTCCCTCTTCTCCCCTCTCCCATTGGACAGACGGTATAGAAGTGTGAAAACGCACACCTCCAGATTCAGGGACTGTTTCTTCCCAGCTGTTCTCAAGCAACTGAACCATCCTACCAACAAACAGAGAGCAATCCTGAGCTGACCTCGTTGGAGACCCTTGGACTACTTTTTATTGGACTTTCCTGGACTTTATTTTTGCACTAAACGTTATTCATGTTATTCCCTTTATTGCGTTTCTGTATACTGTAGATGGCTTGATTGTAATCGTGTATTGTCTTTCTGCTGACTGGTTAGCACGCAGTTTTTCACTGTACCTCGGTACGCGTGAATATAAACTAAACTCAAACTCAAAAAACATGTTTCAACAGGAAAGCAATGGATGTGCAATCTTGCTTAATTCATGACCACAATCTGACCATCATCAGTACTGGCCGGAATGCCACACCTTTTCCTATGTCGGCATTTAGACTAAACCTAGAAACAGTTTTCCATTACTTCGTTTAACCCTGTTCCCAGAAAGTTACTAGTTTGTGGAGCGTGGAGAATAGGGAATGGAAAAGGAGGCTGCAACTTAAACTTAAGTATTAATTTATTTCTGAGCATCCACTTCCAATTAATTTGTTTTTAAAGGACCGTGCAGTTAAAAGTCACAATCTCATAGAATGGAAGAATAGGCACAATGGTTTGAACAGCATATTCCTACATCAGTCATTATTGCAAAACACACATACAGCAAATCAAGGAAAGATGTGCTCACATAGGAAGCAAGATGGCTCATTTGCACACAGCAAGTGCCCAGAAACAACAACATTATAAACAAGAGGGATTCAAGAAACTGTAGATGATGGAATCTAGAGCAAGACTCAAATTGCTGGATTAACTCAACGGGTCAGGCAGCATCTGTGACAGGAATGGATAGGCGACGTTTTGGGTTGGGACCCTTCTTCAGACTGAATATCCCGTCACATGGTATCACATACCAATCCTTCCACAGATGCTGCCTGGCCTGCAGAGCCTTCCAGAGCTTTCTGTTTTGCCGCACGTGATAAACAAAGGAGATACTGTGTTATCTTTGTGATGTTAACTGAGTACCAGTCAAACATCTGCCTGGGGCGGAGGTATAGACGACTGCGGTCATGATGATGGAGGTGAATAGCCTTGGGAGCTCGAAGGGACGCCTTTCACTGCGAGGTGCTCCAGAGTTGGGCAACACCAACACCTCTGAGCACCAGGAAGAGTTTACTGAGGTCGGTGTGATGCCTCTCCATTTTCCTCACGATGTGATGGATCAAGTAAGCTTTGGGCTGGAGGGTTGAGTCTGGAGACCTGGTGGTGAGCCATGCCTCTGTGAGATAGAGTAGACAACTCCGTTGTGTCCCTTTGGTACAGCAGTCGCGCCCTTAAGCCCTCAATCTCATTCTCTAGGGACTGTACGTTGGTTAATAGGATGCACAGTGAGTTGGGGTGGAGGAGGGTTGCAGTCCCCATTCCTTCAGTCTTACTTGCAGGCCATCCCATTGACCATGTTGCAGTCCCTGTAATGTCCTCTGTAAGACCCTGTTGTGGCTAGCACAATGCATATACGCCTGACATCTTGTAAGAAGATTTTATTACTGTTCCTTCACCAGGAAACTTCTAGGAGGTCACCTGACCTCAGTCACAAGGCACAAGCCCATTGCCCTAGAAGGTCACCTGACCTCAGTCACAAGGCACAAGCCCATTGGCCAGCTTCTGCTCTTGGCCTCAAGGGGGCACTGGCATTTACATTACATATACATCACAGTCCCCATTCCTTCAGTCTTCCTTGACCATGACCATGTTTCTGGGCAAGGTCGGGGCCTTCCTGTGCTCCCAGCTACTGTATTCACTGTTTCAGTAGGCCACGGGGTCGGGAACTCCAGTGACATTAGGACTTAGTTTTAGTTTAGTTTATTGTCACGTGTGCCGAGGTACAGTGAAAAGATTTTGTGGCGTGCGATCCAGTCAGCGGAAAGACAAGACACGATAACCAATACAGGGGATCACAATATCGCTAAGTACATTTAAATGGTCCACCAGGCTGCCTGTTACAACCATGATTTGTGCTTTCTCTTAACTTAAGTAGTTTGAAACTGCTATATCTAATCCTGACCTATTCTGCTGCTGGCAAAATGTCGCCACACTCGGGTGCCATTTTAAATCAACCATAATGAAGTGCTTTGGAAGACTGGTGATGACACACATCTACGCCAGCCTCCCAGCCATCTAGCCCACTTGCAAATTTTATTCAAGAAAAATAAGTCTACGGAGGACACTCACTCTTTTGCACTACATTCAGCTGTGGATCCCTTTGACAATTAGAAGACTGCTATCCATTGACTCAGCCTTCTATACCATGATAGGTTCATTTATAAACTTCTGGATCTTGGCTCCTCCATCTGCAAATGTCTTCCACATTATCTGACTGGCAGACCTCAGTCACTTAGATTTGGTCACAACTGTTTTCTCCACCCTGCCCCTCAACACTGGTGCCCCTCAGGGCTGTGTGCTCGGCCCCAGCTCTACTCCCTGTGCTGGTGTGGTCAAGTATAACTCAACTCGATCTTCACTGCTAACTTGCTACATGGGAGGGTTTAAACTGGAATGGCAGAGGGAGGGGGAGATCAAATGCAGTACTGTGGCAGGTGAGAAGCTGGTGGTCAATATGGAAAGTGATGAAAGGAGGTTCAGTGGACAGAATAGGCAGGAACTTGGCAGGGAGTGATGATTGTATTTAATTTGTGAGAGGCTGGATGGGAGAGGCAGGAGAGCTCAGGGGATGGATAGGTACATGTGGCTGGGACCTTGTCAATCTGAAAGAATCTGAGTCTCCAATCAAAACGTCACCTATTCCTTTTCTCCAGAGATGCTGTCCGACCCGCTGAGTTGCTCCAGCTTTTTGTGTCTATCCTGACTCAGCCTTCTCTACCATGATATGCTCATTTCTAATCTTCTGGATCTTGACACCTCCGTCTGCAATTGTCTTCTAGATCTCTCCTCTCTAGACTGGCAGACCTCAGTCACTGAGAATTGTTCATGACATGCTCAGGACAGTGCACCATCTTATTTACTTTATGTCGGAAAATAACTGCAGATGCTTGTACAAATCAGTCTGAAGAAGGGTCTCGACCCGAAACGTCACCCATTCCTTCTCTCCCGAGATGCTGCCTGATCCGCTGAGTTACTCCAGCATTTTGTGACATCTTATTTACTTTTGTGGACGTCCAGGATTGAGCATGTTCACGACGACTCTCTCGAACTAGTACACATGCATAATAGGGAGTACTCTGACGAGATGCATCTCATCCTGGTGTGGCAACTGCTCTGCTCTGGACTACCTGAAGCTGCAGAGAGAGGAGGACACAGCCCAGGCCATCATGGGCTCGTCACTTCCTTCCATCCAATCCATCCTCACGGTGCATTGAATCAGGAAGGTGGGGTGGGGGTGGAGGGGGGGGGGGGGGGTCATTGTAAGGGATGCCTGGCAAACACGCCAATCTCTTTTCTCCCTTCTGGCAAGAATGTAATACAAGGTATTACAACACATACAATACAAGGATACAAGAGCTTGAAAACCTAGACATACATCCAGACTTAGGGTCAGCTTCTTCCCCACTGCTTGCAATCACCTACTTCACACGGCCTTCCCAGAGGTGCTGCTACAAACTCACGCTGACCTCTACCCCATTCACCTCATCCATTATTCCACAAAGCCATTTTGTCCCCCTGTATTTTTGATTTCTCTTGTGCCACTCTGCGGTTTTACACCTGTCATTGTATTTATTATTGTATTTATCATTACTGTACGTATTCTGTTTACTCTGTAAGGTTCGTGTGACTAAGGCATTTCATTGCCCCCTTGGTGAATATGGCAGTAAACTGATCTGAATCAGAATCTATGCTTTTAATGCAATAAAAACATCAAATGCTGGGAACACTCAGCAGGTCAGGCGCCGTCTGCAGAAAGAGACACAGAGTCAATGTTTTAGGTTTCAGACTCTTCGTCAGAACTGGGATTGCGTGCTCACCCACTAACCCAGTTCCGGTCCAGGACCTGAAACATTAACTGCTTCTCTTTCCACAGAGTAAAATAAATCTATTTTTCCTTCTCCTGCCCCCCCCCCCCCCCCCCCCTGTCCCCTTCCACCTATATCTCTTCCTCTGGCTTCACATTTCACACTTCTTTCCTCCCTATTTCACAGCATTTTATCTTCTTCCCATCTCTGCCCTTTGCCCGTCCATCTGCCCAGCAAAACTCCCCCTCACCTGTATCCACCTATCACTTGCTAGGCTTTGTCCCACCCCCATCTCTCATCCAGCTTTCTCTCCCCTCTCCAATCAGTCTTGAAGAAGGGTCCCGACCCAAAACATCGCCTATCCGTGTTCTCCTTAGATGCTGCGTGATCCGCTGAGTTACTCCAACACTGTCTCTTTTTTCCCTCTTTCCACAGATGTTGCCTGACTTGCTGAGTATTTCCAGTATTTTTATTAATATGTACAATTCCTAGCATTGACGAGAGAAGGACATCTCTGGTATGTCTGGATATTATTGTACCCTTGTGTAGGAAGGAACTGCAGATGCTGGTTTAAACCAGAAGAAAGGCACAAAAAGCTGGAGTCACTCAGCGGGACAGGCAGCATCTCTGGAGAGAAGGAATGGGTGACGTTTCTGGTCAAGACCCTATTCCAGAACCTGCTGCAGCCTTTGGATGATACTCAAGCCATAGGAATTTCAGGTTAAAAAATGGGCGCAGCAAATGTTGCAGGAGAGAAAATCGCCAATTCAACAACCACACTATTGAGTTTAGAAGAACGAGGGGGGTCCTCATTGAAACATACAGAATAGTGAAAGGTTTGGATAGAGTGGATGTGGAGAAGATGTTTCCACTAGTGGGAGAGTCGAGGACTAGAGGTCAAACATCGTTCCTCGTTCTTCTAAACAAAGGACTATGTCTCGGACATGGTGGTCTGCAGCACAGGGGTTCCGCAGGGAACAGTGCTAGCTCCATTCTTGTTCACCCTGTACACTGCGGACTTCAGGCACAACTCAGCAAACTCCTATCTACAGAAGTTCTCTGACGACTCTGCCATCGTCGGCCTCATCACTGACGACGATGACAGGGCCTACAGAGACTGATCAAGGAGTTTGTGTACTAGTGC
Organism: Rhinoraja longicauda; assembly: GCF_053455715.1. Classification (NCBI taxonomy): domain Eukaryota; kingdom Metazoa; phylum Chordata; class Chondrichthyes; order Rajiformes; family Arhynchobatidae; genus Rhinoraja; species Rhinoraja longicauda. The sequence goes on from NC_135978.1 coordinate 25,483,893, forward strand.
CAGCGGAACCGCCTCCGGATCAACGCGGGGAAAACCAGGGAGATGGTGGTGGATTTCCGCAGGCGCAGCCAGGTCCCCCCGACACCGGTGAACATCCCGGGAATGGACATCGAGAGAGTGGACTCTTATAAGTGCCTGGGTGTTTACCTTAACAATAAACTTGACTGGACCGAAAATATCAATGCACTGTACAAAAAGGGCCAGAGCAGACTTTACCTGCTGTGGAGACTCAGGTCCTTTGGAGTGCAGGGGGCACTCCTAAGGACCTTCTACAACACGGTGGTTGCATCGGCCATTTTCTACGGAGTGGTCTGCTGGAGCAGCAGCATCTCAGCGGCGGAAGGGAAGCGACTTGACAAACTAATCAGGAAGGCCAGCTCTGTCCTGGGTTGCCCCCTCGACTCAGTGCAGGCGGTGGGAGAGAGGAGGATGATGGCAAAGATAACATCGCTGCTGGACAACGACTCCCACCCCATGCAGGACACTGTCACTGCACTGTAGCTCCACAGACTCCTTCTCCCCAAGTGCGTGAAGGAGAGATATAGGAGGTCCTTCCTTCCCGCTGCTGTGAGACTGCACAACCAGCACTACTCCCAGCAGACCAGTCAACAGACCAGTTAACAGTAACTTAAAAAAACCCACAGTAAATGATGACAATTATCCTTATCTTTATTTGTATTTATAATGAATGATCTCGTGCTCTCTTGCTATCCACTTTGCTGCTGTAACACTGCAAATTTCCCCGGTGTGGGACAAATAAAGGAATATATTATTATTAAAGCCTCAGAATTAAAGGACGTCCTTTTAGGAAAGAGACAAGGAGGAATTTCTTTCGTCAAGGGGTGGTGAATCTGTGGAATTCTTTGCCACAGAAGGCTGTAGAGGCCGTCAGTGGATATATTTAAAGCCGAGATAGATAGATTCTTGATTATAGACAATAGACAATAGGTGCAGGAGGAGGCCATTCGGCCCTTGGAGCCAGCACCGCCATTCAATGTGATCATGGCTGATCATTCTCAATCAGTACCCCGTTCCTGCCTTCTCCCCATACCCCCTGACTCCGCTATCCTTAAGAGCTTTATCTAGCTCTCTCTTGAATGCATTCAGAGAATTGGCCTCCACTGCCTTCCACAGAGGCAGAGAATTCCACAGATTCACAACTCTCTGACTGAAAAAGTTTTTCCTCATCTCAGTTCTAAATAACCTACCCCTTATTCTTAAACTGTGGCCCCTTGTTCTGGACTCCCCCAACATTGGGAACATGTTTCCTGCCTCTAACGTGTCCAACCCCTTAATAATCTTATTCGTTTTGTATGTTTAGTACGGGTGTTGGAGGTGATGCGAAGCAGGCAGGAGAATGGGGTAAGGAGGGATAGATAGATCAGCCGCAAGGTAGACACAAAATGCTGGAGTAACTCAGCGGGACAGGCAGCAGCTCTGGAGAGGAGGATTGGGTGACGTTTCGGGTCGAGACCCTTCTTCAGGTCAGCCATGATTGAATGGCGGAGTAGACTTGATGGGCTGAATGGCCCAATTCTGCTCCTATCACTTATGATCTTATCACCTCAGGATGACCTTTGGCAGTTTACAGTGAATGCAGTATTTTTATTAACTGTGGTCACTAATAAAAGGTTAGGAAGCAGTCAAAATGATCAAAGTTCTGGAGTAATTCAACGGGTCAGGCAGCATCTGTGGAGAACATGGAAAGGTGACGTCACCTATCCATGTTCTCCACAGATGCTGAGTTACTTCAGCATTTTGTGTATTTTTTTGTAAACTATCATCAGCAGTTCCATGTGTCCCCATGATTAAGGACCACTCATAACCCAGTCATTCTCCCGTAGGGCAGAAGATACAAGAGCTTGAAAGCAGGTACCACCTAATTCAAGACCAGTCTCTTCCCTGCTGTTATCAGACTCTTAAACAAACCTCTTATAAGCTAGAGATGAAGAATTCCCAATCTTTAATCCGGCTCTTTGATCCAGGATCAAGAGTCACCTTTGCTAAAACATTTAATTAATATATTGTTGAAAACAGTTAAAGCTAATGATAAAAGATTTTTTCTAACAGCTAAAACTCCATTAGTAAAAAATAGATTACTGCCGTTTGCTTGGAATAATCAAATATCACAAGTCTGGGAACAGAAGGGTATTAAACATATGGGAGATTGCTACGAAGGAAATAATTTTTTAACATTTTCTCAATTGAGAAACAAATATCAAATTCCAGGGAATAGTATTTTTTTCTATTATCAACTACAATCTTATTTAAGGGAAAAGTTAGGTAATTCAATGTTTTTATTTCAAATTAAAGGAATTGAATCCCTGATTCAGGGCAAGGGAACTAAAAAAATTATATCTTCAATGTATAAATTGTTACAAAAATCTAGTCCAAAGACAGGAATTCAAAAATCAAGACAAAGATGGGAAACAGATCTGAATATTAGCATTGATGAACCAAGTTGGGAAAGATTGTGTTTAGAAAGTATGAAAAATACTATTAATGTGAGATATAGTTTAGTACAATACAATTTTTTACATCAACTATATTTAGCTCCGAAAAAATTAAACAATTTAAATCCAAATTTACCTGAAATTTGTTTTAGATGCAATCAGGATGTGGGTACTTTTTTACACTCCACATGGGCATGTCCTAAGGTAACTCCTTTTTAGAAAGACCTAAAAAACTTTTTGGAACAATTGATGAATAAGACCATACCATTGGATTCAAGGTTGTTTTTATTGGGAGATACTAAAGGAATATTACCAAGATTAATTTTAGATAAATATCAGGAAAGATTTCTCAAAATAGCAATAGCAATAGCAAAAAAATGTGTGGCGGTCACTTGGAAAGATCACAATGAAATAAGAATTGCAAGATGGTATGCAGAAATGCGTAGTTGTATCCCATTAGAAAAAGCTACTTATAATCTGAGAAATAAATATGATTTCTTTTTGAAACTTTGGAACCCATTCACTTTAAAACTAGGATTAAGAATTGGAAATATTTAATTTCAGGATTGTTTTGATACCCCTAAAAAGAATTTAATAAGAAATTAGCCGGAAGTGTTTCCTTCTTGTCTCCAGGTTCCCTTCTTTCTTCTTTCTTTCTTTCTTTCCTTTTTTAATTTTTTTTAAATTTCTTCTTCTCCTTTTTCCTCTTTTTTCTAACTGGGGGGTGGGGGGAGGGGGGTTGTGGGTGGGGAGATAATACAGAACAATACAGGTATAATCGAATTTAAATGTATAATCGAATTTATAATGTAGGTACCATCGCGTACTATGAGTTCATACATGTATTTGTTTTGTTAAAATTTAAATAAAATTAAAAAAAAAAAAAAAAAAGCTAGAGATGAAGAATTCCCAATCTTTAATCCGGCTCTTTGTGTCCTTTGCACTTTCATTAAATCTTCACTTGTAATACCATGTACTGTTCCTGAAACCGTGAAAACGCACATGTCCAAATTCAGGAACAGTTTCTTCCCAGCTGAACCATCCTACCGCATCCAGAGAGAGGTCATGGGCTACCAGCTACCTCATCTGAGACTCTCAGACTATCTTTCATCGGACTTTACTGGACTTTATTTTGCACTAAACGTTTTCATGTTATTCCCGTTATCATGTATTTGTACACTGCTAATGGCTCGATTGTAATCATATGTTGTCTTTCCGCTGACAGGTTAGCACGTCTTTTCACTGTACCTCGCTCGGTACATGTGACAATAAACTAAATTCAATTTATTTTCTCTTTGCACTACCTGAGGTGCTGATGCACGGTCAGATTTGCTGGGAGAGCTGGCAACAAAAAATTTTTTTTTTCACAGATCACAAATAATAAAGGTATACCAATACTAATACCAAAATGAGATGGCCAATTTGTACAAGATCTCATAATGCTGTTCTGTTTTATCAGTGATGTGATTGCAGGACAAGATTTGACTTGAACTAATCAGGGAGAATGTTCAACCGAGATTGTTAAAGGAATACATCACAGGAACAATCAACATTATCTGAAGTTTTGATATGATCGGTATCATCGAGTCAAACTCCACAGCTCCCTGAAAGTGACAACACAAGTAGATTTAGTAGTAAATAAGGCATATGGTATACTGGCCTCAGGGTCGCCAACTGTCCCGTATTAGCCGGGATATCCCGTATTTTGGGCTCAAATAGTTTGTCCCGTACAGGACTGCCCTTGGCTTGTATTAGTAGGGTTGCCAACTTCCTCACTCCCAAATAAGGGACAAAGGGTGACGTCACCTCCCCGCACACTGCGTGACCTTACCCAGCCAGCGGCCACGTGCTGCCACTCCACCAATGGCGGCCGCCCGGGCCGGGGGGCACGTTGCTACGCTGGGTGAGGTCACGTGGGGCACGGGGCGGTGACGTCACCTTGTCCTGTATTTGGGAGTGAGGAGGTTGGCAACCCTAACTGGTTCATCAGTTGGTTATATGGCATTAGCTCTCAGGAAAGGTTGGCCAAACTTGGATTGTTTTCTCTGGAGCGTCGGAATCTGAGGGGAGACTTGATAGAAGTATATAAAATTATGAGAGGCATAGATAGAGTAGTCAGTTAGAACATTGTTCCCAGGGTGTAAGTGTCAAAGACTAGAGGGCAGAGCCTTAGGATGAGAGGGTCAAAGTTTAACGGTGACTGGACCAAATGGACCCGATGGGCCTAAACCTCTCCTGCATTGGTGCAGCACCCTCTCCTCCACCCTCCCCTATCCCCCCTCCCCCCTTACCTCACCCCCTCCCTTCTACCTCCCCTCCCTCTCCCTCCTCCCTCCCCTACCCCCCTCCCTCCCCCTCCCCCTCCCCCCTCAACCCCCCTTATCCTCCCTCCCACCCCCCCCCCCCCTTCCTCCACCCCCTTCCTCCCTCCCTAGGATAGATTTAAACTTTAAAATGTGAATAACTTTAAAAATATAACACTGATTTCAATGAAACTTCTTCCATTAGCACCAAAGGGACGACGGTGAGTAAGGTGGGCCCAAAACTGTCACGCCATCGTGTACCGTTGTGGCTGTAGTTCAGGAACAAACAAACAAACAACGAGAGTTTTAGTATATAGATGTGCAGGGCAAGTTTCTTTACACAGAGAGTAGTAGGTGCCTGGAACATGCTGTCAAATGTGGGGGTGGAGGCAGTAACAATAGCAGCTTTTAAAAGACTTTAGGAAAGGCACGTGTATATGTAGGGAATGGAGGGATATGAATCACGTGTAGAGAAGATTTGCATCACGTTTGGCATGGGCATTGTGGGCCGAAGGGCCTGTTCCTGTGCTGTGCTCTTTTATGCTTTATGATTGGAAGGAACAAACAATGATCATTCTGGTTAACTTACCAGAAGATTTAAAACTGAGAGAAACATTGCAAAGAAATGGCGTGGCAAATGAAGTAATGTGGAATGTGTTGCTTGAATGAGTCATGAGGGCAGCTGCAATCTAGGTTTCCAAAGGGAACCGGTCAAATACTTGAAAAGTAAATATTTCGAGGACACTACATAAAGAGCAGGATTTTAGTCCATATAAACTACTCTTTTGGGGAGTTTTTTTATTCAGGTTAGCTTAACATAAGTTAACATAGAGAAACAGTGTGGAAACTGGCCCTTCAGTCCACCGAGACCATGCCGCCCATTGGTCACCCATTCATTAATTCTGTGTGTAGGAAAGAACTGCAGATGCTGGTTTAAATCGAAGGTAGACACAAAACGCTGGAGTAACTCAGCGGGGCAGGCAGCATCTCTGGAGAGAAGGAATGGGTGACGTTTCGGGTCGAGACCCTTCTTCAGACTGTGCATTCTATGTCCTGTACACAAGGGACAATTTACAGATGCCAATTGATCTACAAACCCGTACGTGCCCGCGCGAGATAACCACTTATGAGGTGATTGCGCAGTAATCAACCAGAACCAGAACCGGAAATGTGGGAGCAAACCAGAGCACCCGGAGAAAACCCACGCGATCACAGGGAGAATGTACAAACTCCACGCAGACAGCGCCCGGAGTCAGGATGGAACCCGGGTCTCTGGCGCTGTGAGGCAGCAACCCTACCGCTGCACCACCAGTTGGAAGAAAACACGATGGGCTGAATGGTCACCTTGTGTGCATGATTGTACAACCCGTGTTGGCATCCCAGAGGCAGCACAGTTCCATCGTGTCACAAACATGTCAACCACCCAGACAATAAACAAGAGAAAATCACTCTCGATTCAATAATTTCAGGCGCTATTGATTGTGCGCTGGGATTGCACAGCTCAGTCAAGTCACCACTTCATATCTCTGCCGAATTAAGTCGCAGCAGCTGAGATGCAGCTGGGCAGCCAAAGCCACTTTTAGACTGGGCCTTTTAAGATTTCAATCGATAACGTTGATTGCTGCAAATATAAAGGCAGTAGCCCCATAGATTATGGTTAACTCCTTAGCAGCACCGTTGTCTCAATCAGGTCAAAAGGAACAAAGAGTGGAGTAAAACCTTTCCATTTTTGTGACTCAACTGAAATTTAGGGAAGGATTACACTCGTCCAACACCTTATCTCGTTTCCAATGCGCTTCACGCTCAATGGATCACTTAAACCCAACGACTGATCCCACTGAGGCCAACATGGTACACTTCCTGCCTGCAGGGCTGCCGATGGCATGGGCTAGGAGTTATTTTCTGGTGCTGGTGGTTACATTGTGCATAGAACACAGAGTGCTGGAGTAATTCAATGGATATTTTTAAGGCAGAGATATATCGATTCTTGATTAGTACGGGTGTCAGGGGTTCGGGGGAGAAGGCAGGAGAATGGGGTTTTTAGCAAGAGCCTTGATTGAATGGCGGAGTAGACGATGGGCCGAATGGCCTAATTCTGCTCCGATCACTTGTGACCTGATAATTCAGTGGGTCAAGGCAGCATCTCTGGAGGACGTTGTGTTCTACGCAAGATTGCAGCAACTGTGGTTCTTCGAGTCTGCACGTTGATTGGGAACATTCGGAGAGAGAACATCAGAGAGCCACACCAAAGGGGAACAGACCATTCCGCCAGTGAGCCTGCTGCTCACACCTATTCCTTTTGTCCAGAGATGCTGCCTGACCCGCTGAGTTACTCCAGCACCTTGTGTCCGTTTCATCACCACCTCTCTGCTCTTTCCCAACAAACCTTTTCCTTTTTAATGTTTTTGTTTTCCCCCTACAGTAACCAGCAGCCCTCAGAAGGACTTGTGTCTCTGCCTTTCAGGCATGGACTGCTCCCCCTAGGCAAGTCTAAACACACAACATAAATTGGAGAGTCCCATCCTTGGTGCATTGTGTATCCGCAACATAACCCCTGAGTAAATAAATCACCATTCCCGGTCCGCACATCATATCCGGGAGGTCCTTGCACTTTTATAATGTACGCCGGGACCTCAAAGTCCCAAAATGCTTTCCAGGCTACGCTCTATCGCTTTGTTTTGATGTGAGCTCACCGTTATAAAGTAGGTAGCAGAGCAACCGGCTTGCATACCGCACTATTCCACAAATAGCTGGTGATAATGAGCCAGATCATTTGTCATTTTAGCGATGTTCGTTAAGGGATCAGCTATCGCACCATGGAGATCGCCTCTGCCCCCTTTCCAAAATTACCGTGGGATTTCTTTTTAACGTGCACCTAAGGAGCCAGACGGGGACTCAAATTAACAAAGTATCCAAAAGACAGATAAGAGAATAATAGTATAAACCCACTGACACCATTCTCCCTTTTTTAATGGCAGTATAATGGAACAATTACTGGTCTCAGAACAACTCACAAAGGACACTTAAATGAAATATCAAGCCTGAAAATGGGAACGAACGCAAAAAGTGACTTCATTATACTTAAAAATTAAAACTAAACATAATGTCTAGAATTTCCCATTAGAATCATGGGATTGTTAATAAGCAGGTGACTATTATGTTCATCCAACTGCTTCTGGCTCATACCTAATTTGTCCTAGTCCTCATACATTTTATTTTTCTCCTTCCAAAGAATTCCAAAGAATTGTCAGAGCCAATATTGAATCTGCTTCATCCAGCCTTTTACAGCAGCGAATTCCAACTCATAGAGTGTGCTGCATTAAAATAGTTTGCCTCAACACCCCAGGTTCTTCAGCCCGTCGGCTTGAATCTACATCCTCTCAACTCTTTCTGCTCTTGAGAGAACCATAGCTTCCCCGGGTCTATCCACATGATAGAGGATCTTCAAACATGGTGGACATTGTCTGGTCTATACCAGATACAGACCTCTCACCATCGAAGGGATCTACAGGAGGCGCTGCCTCAAGAAGGCAGCTAATATCGTCAAAGACCTACGCCACCCTGGCCATGCTCATTTCTTGCTGCTAACATTGGGAAGAAGGTCCAGAAGCCTGAGAACCATTACCTCCTGGTCCAAGAATACCATCTTCCCATCGACCATCAGGTTCTTGATCCACTGTGCACAGTCCACTTTGCGCGGCATGGTGGCACAGCAGTAGAGTTGCTGCCTTACAGTGCTTGCAGCTCCGGAGACCCGGGTTCGATCCCGACTACGGGTGCTGTCTGTACGGAGTTCGTACGTTCTCCCCGTGACCACGTGGGTTTTCTCCGAGATCTTCAGCTTCCTCCCATACTCCAAAGACGTTCAGGTTTGTAGGTTAATTGGCTTGGTGTGTGTGTAAAATTGTCCATAGTGTGTGTAGGATAGTGTTAGGCTGAAGGGCCTGTTTCCGCGCTGTATCTCTAAACTAAACTAAGCTAAACTCCAATCCCAACGCAACCTCAGCATCGAAACATGACTTTGTACCATTAGGGCTGCACTGCAGACTTTGGTCTTTGCACGATCGTGGTCTAATTTACATCGAACAACTAAAAACCAATTGTGTATTCATTGTTGTTGTTGCATCTGATATACTGTACTGTTCTATATTCAATATCCATGCTGCCACTTACTCTATGGCCTTCAGTTTTGCGAACATTATGTAGCCCCTCATCAGCCACTACGTGAAAATATTTACAATGTGGAGACAGATTGGAATTTTAAGTTATAACAACGTCACTGTGGCAGATTTGATTTGGAATCAAATGTGGAAAGGTGAGAGAAAGAACCAAACCACAATTGGACTCTAATGGACTTTGTTCTCTAAAGGTTTCTTAAACGCCACTGTGGTATCTATCACCACCACCCCTGACACCCTTCACTCTCTGTGTAAAAAGTCATCCTGCTCGTGTTCCTCATTCAAGAGCTTGCGTAGGGAGGAGCTGGAGGTGGTCTGGAAGTGGGATTTTGATCGCTGGTTAGATGCGCTCTTTGCAGCTGAGAGCATGATCACTTTTCACAAGTCACCCTCCTGTGCTCCCACCACTCATCCAGGTACCACCTTTCCTGATGAAATGAGGATTGACACTTTAAAAAAAAAAACATACTCTTTGTTTGGGATGTGGGCATCACTGGCAAGGCCAAGTACATCCTCAAGTGCCCTTGGGAAGGTGATGGCAAATCGCTCCTTGGACTGCTGCAGTCCTTCTGGAGAAAGCTCCCCTGCTGTGTACCCAGCGACACTGAATGAGCAGTGAAACGTTTGAACGTGTGATTTGATGCTGAACCTGTGAATGATGATGACTTTCAGGGTGAGTTTGGATAGTGATGCTAACGTAACCTTGCTAGGTTACTGCTTTGCATTGCATTTTGTAGATGGCACAAAATGTTGCCAATCAATCCCCTGGGCGGCACGGTGGCACAGCTGGTGGAGCTGCCGCCTCACAGCGCCAGTGACCCGGGTTCGATCCTGATCTTGGGTGCTGTCTGTGTGGAGTTTTACACATTCTCCCTGTGGTTCTCCTTGGGTTTCCCCCAGGTGCTCCAGTTTTCTCCCACATCCCAAAGATGTGTGGGTTTGGTAATTGGCCTCCCTAAATTGCCTCTAGTGTGTAGGGAGTGGATGAGAAAGTGGGATAACATAGAACTAGTGTGTAGGAAAGAACTGCAGATGCTGGTCTAAACAGAAGGTAGACACAAAATGCTGGAGTAACTCAGCGGGTCAGGCAGCATCTCGGGAGAGAAGGAATAAAATAGAACTAGTGTGAATGGGTGACTGGTGGTTGTCGAAGGGCCTGTTTCCTTCCTGTATCTTTCAATCAATCAAGTGGATTCATCTTGATAGTGAAACATCCACCACATTTATAACCAACAATTAGTCTGTCTGAGGAAAGCCAGAATTTTGTGAAACACCTCTCTTGGCAGGCACACTCCCACCTGCACCCTCCGCTCTGCTGCTGCCAATCTCCTATCCCCCCACATCCGGACCAAACTCAGATCCTGGGGGGACAGGGCTTTCTCCATCGCTGCTCCCACCCTATGGAACTCACTACCCCAAACCGTTAGAGACTCCTCCACACTCACCACATTCAAAACATCACTGAAGTCTCACCTGTTCAGTACTGCCTTCAACCACTGAAGGCCACCTCACCTTCTGTCTCCTTTCTCTGTTCGTTTACTTATTTACTTATTTATCTATTTATTCATTTCCCTATGTTCTCTAAATCCCTGTAAAGCGTCTTTGAGTATATGAAAAGCGCTATATAAATGTAATGCATTATTATTATTATTATTGGGTCTTAGTGCATGAGGGTGCCCCCAGAAATTAGTTTGGTTTCTGGAGAGTCCCGGATAATCCTGAAAGCCGGATCTGTGAGTGGCACGGTGGTGCAGCGGTAGAGCTACTGCCTTACAGCGCCAGAGACCCAGGTTCGATCCTGCCTGCAGGTGCTGTCTGCATGGAGTTTGCACGTTCTCCCCGTGACCTGCGTGGGTTTCTCCGAGATCTTCCGTTTCCTCCCACACTCCAAAGACGTACAGGTTTGTAGGCTAATTGGTTTGGTATAAAATGTAAAATTGTCCCTAGTGTGTGTAGGATTTGCGGGGATCGCTGGTTGGTGCAGACTCGGTGGGCCGAAGGGCCTGTTTCCGCTCTGTATCTCTAAACCTAACTAAACTAAATCAGGAATCGACTTGGCAGTGGGCTCCATCACACACCAACTCACTCTCTTCCTTCCACTTCCAATCCACTGTCAAAGGCCCTACAGACGCCCCATTTGCAGAAGGCCACTTGGCTGAGGAACGACTGCCATATGCCCGCTAGGTTTGATGTTTGTGACGAGGGGAGGCGGGGGGATGCGGGAAGATAGCATAAAGATCACAGTTGTCTGAGGCTTGAATAATGCAGAATGCCCATATATTCAACCAACCCCACTAAACAGCACTAATGGTGATAACTGTATTAGACCAAATTAAGCACATTAATGTGGACAAGCTTTGCGAGCCACAGAGATCCCACTTTCAGACAGTGATGGCAACTTGAATTAATTAAAATTAAAACAACTCAGCCTTTAAATTGCCTGTTGCTTAGGAGAATAGGATGAGTATTTTGCTGGTTACCGTAATATGATGACATTAATTGTCAGTTCATTACAGCTCTCGTCTCATTTTATTCATTTGGTTTTTTAAATAAAATTAATTTGTTATAACACTTCATGCACTAATGGAAATCTCAGCGCTATGTCAATTCTGCTCCCCAAGTCCTGTACATCACTCCAGCAACACCACACACACCCACACTTAGGTTGGGGAGGAGGTGTGGAGGAGAGCAGAGGAGCACGGTAAACGGTGAAGCAGCAAAGAAAACAACCACTAAAGCCATGTGACTGGACTGAGAAATCTGTATGCCTGCCGAATCCCTTCCAAATGTTTACTAATTTAATGCAGCACAATTTGAACGGTTCCATCCATCTTCATCGCGCAAGATGAAGGCAAACATCAGTTGATCGTCTTATTTCTCTGAACCAAGAGTTGTTTTCCAATCCATTCCTCTCCCCTCTCCAACTTTAGTGGCCCCGCTGAGATTCTTACAAGGGTTTTTGTTTAAATGTGTAAGAGGTAGATTATTGCTGTGCCACGCAAACAGCCGGAGACTTGCCTGGTACAGTCACCCCTTGTAAGAGACTAGAGCACTGTCTTTGAACATGGCGCCAAAACATGGTGCCTCCTGCCTGCGGCTCAGAAGATTATTCCTGTCCCCCTGCTAATCGGGGATGGTGATAGAAGGATGAGGGGGGATCTTATTGAAACATATAAGATAATTAGGGGATTGGACACATTAGAGGCAGGAAACATGTTCCCAATGTTGGGGGAGTCCAGAACAAGGGGCCACAGTTTAAGAATAAGGGGTAGGCCATTTAGAACGGAGATGAGGAAGAACTTTTTCAGTCAGAGAGTGGTGAAGGTGTGGAATTCTCTGCCTCAGAAGGCAGTGGAGGCCAGTTCGTTGGATGCTTTCAAGAGAGAGCTGGATAGAGCTCTTAAGGATAGCGGAGTGAGGGGGTATGGGGAGAAGGCAGGAACGGGGTACTGATTGAGAGTGATCAGCCATGATCGCATTGAATGGCGGTGCTGGCTCGAAGGGCTGAATGGCCTACTCCTGCACCTATTGTCTATTGTCTATTGTCTATACTCTACTGGACTGATTTGCAAGGAAAAATAGTTTCGCTGTGTTAACAATGAACATGTGTGACAATAAAAAGCACTATTGACTACTGACTATTGACTGTCATATTTTTCAATCTTGCCGTTCTCAGAAAGAGAGAGAGCACATAAAAACGTTCCAACGTAATGGGTAGGTAGTATTTTGTTTTGATTTCCCAGACAAGCTAATGAACTGCTCACTGCCTAGTTTATTGGAAAACAATTTAAATTTGTCAGATTAACCACCTGTCGCCAACATCCCTTTGTTTTATCTAATGAGAATACACTCTGTCTGAAAAAAAACATTAATCGAGGACGTGAATCTTATTGTTACATCCTTTCAGAGAAATGGTAGCAGCGTGCATTTTGAAAAGCGTCTTGAAGCTTGCTCTGGGGTGAAACAAGGTTGTGAAGAATGCTGTCTCAGTGCAAGCCTCCCTTCCTTTCTGAAAGGCTCGTTCACGAGCAACTTGTCTGGATGCGGACGCAAGGCTAGCTCATTGACGGGGAACCGAAAATAAGTTGCGGCCTCCGGATAGAGCTTGGAGGAGCTGATGGTGGATCTGAAGAACCATCAACCCCAGATGATTTCCCCTCTCATCCACTGACAGGTTTGTCAGTCGCAGGAAGACCTCAGCAGCCACACGAGCAGGTGGAAGTCTGTCCGATCGGAAGCAATGCTCGGCAAGCATCTTTCCATCCTGTTCCATCCCCACTCCTTCATGAGGGCAGCACTGTGGTGCAGCCGGTAGAGCTGCTGCCACACAGCGCTGGAGAGCCGGGTTCCATCCTGACCTCGGGTGCTCTCTGCGTGGAGTTTGCACGTTCTCCCTGTGACCACATAGGTTTCCTCCGGGTGCTCCGGTTTCCTCCCACATCCCAAAGACGTGCAGGTTTGTAAGTTAATTGGCTTTGGTGAAATTGTAAGTTGTCCCTTGTGTGTAGGCTAGTGGTAGTGTGTGGGTTTGCAGGACAATTATCCTCTGTAAATTGTCCCTGGTGTGTAGGGAGTGGATGAGAAGGTGGGTTAACATACAACTAGTGTGCTATTGAGGGCGTGCAGCGTAGGTTTACTAGGTTAATTCCCAGAATGGCGGGACTGTCATACGTTGAAAGACTGGAGCGACTAGGCTTGTATACACTGGAATTTAGAAGGATGAGAGGGGATCTTATCGAAACGTATAAGATTATTAAGGGGTTGGACACATTAGAGGCAGGAAACATGTTCCCAATGTTGGGGGAGTCCAGAACCAGGGGCTACAGTTTAAGAATAAGGGGTAGGCCATTTAGAACAGAGATGAGGAAAAACTTTTTCAATCAGAGAGTTGTGAATCTGTGGAATTCTCCGCCTCAGATGGCAGTGGAGGCCAATTCTCTGAATACATTCAAGAGAGAGCTGGATAGAGCTCTTGAGGATAGCGGAGTCAGGGGGTATGGGGAGAAGGCAGGAACGGGGTACTGATTGAGAATGATCAGCCATGATCACATTGAATGGCGGTGCTGGCTCGAAGGGCCGAATGGCCTACTCCTGCACCTATTGTCTATTGTCTATTGTCTATTGAATGGATCATCAATGGTCAGCGTGGACTCGGAGGGACACGGACCTGTTTCCACGCTGTGTCTTTCAGTCAATTAATTTCTCTCGTTGACAATGGTTGCATGCTCGCGTGCTCAGTCTCCAGTGGGAACGTATCAATCTTATGATTCTCCCCAGGGTGGGAGTTCAGAATCAACCACTTTAATATACGGAAAACATTTCAACTTTGCTGTACATGTATTCGTGGGGTGAAGAAATAAGAAAAATGCGTTCATTGGACCAAGAACCACTGGCACGTCGTGTACAGACGTAAATTTATATAAGACATTGAATGCCTCTGCAGTTTGCACCAACGTAATAGAGGACAACGTAATGGTTTGGAGAATACTGTGTGAAAAGTCAATGCTCAGACCCTGAAATAATATCAAGGGATTTGATTTCATTCATTCTGAAGATGTCACAGACTAGGCTTGTGTTCCTCAACCCAGTGTGGTCATAGAGTCACACAGCGTGGAAACAGGCCCTTCAGCCCTACTTGCCCACACCGACCGCCCCCTCCCCTGACATCAGTCTGAAGAAGGGTCTTGAGCCCGAAACGTCACCCATTCCTTCTCTCCCGAGATGCTGCCTGCCGCTGAGTTACTCCAGCATTTTGTGTCTACCTTCGATTTAAACCAGCATCTGCAGTTCTTTCCTCAGCATCTTGGTAAACCTCTTCCCCAAAGCCTCCACACCCTTCCTGTAATGGGGCGATCAGAACTGCCCACAATATCCCAAATACGGACGGACGGAAGCTCTCTAAAGTTGCCACGTGACTTCCTGTCTTCTACTCAAATGCCTCCACTGATGAAGGCAAGGATACCATACACATACTTTCCTAATACATGCTTGATTTCAGCTCTGGGGAGCTGCCAAGCAAGCAGCAATTCAAAGTGCCCATACCACAGCCAGGAATGGCTTTACCTTGCAATAAACATTATTCCCTTATCATGTATCTGTACACTGTGAACGCCTCGATTGCAATCATGTATTGTCTTTCTGCCGTCTGGTTACCACACAACGAAAGCTATTCATGTACTTTCGGCGTACGTGACAAGATTAGAATTAGGCCATTCGGCCCATCAAGTCCACTCCGCCGTTCAATCACGGCTGATCTATCTCTCCCTCCTAACCCCATTCTCCTGCCTTCTCCCCGTAGCCTCTGACACCCGTACTAATCAAGAATCTAACTATCTCTGCCTTAAAAATATTGACAGTAACCTAAACTGATAAGTGATAAGCCAGCTCAGTCCTGGTGTGCGCTTCATGATGCTGTATATGTTCAGCAGAGGTCGCAGGTGAAAACAGGGAACTCTGCCATTTTCCCAGCCGGATTCTGAGCCCAGGCACAAGTTACACGAATGATAAAATCTGGTGTCAGAAACATTCCAGCAGCTGCACTTGGAGCCAGGTGCCTTTTCCACGTGTGCATCCTTTATGATCTCATTTGTCGCCGAATGGAGACAAGTGAGGTTTTCTCAGTTCCCGCCCTCCTCCTCCATTTCCACCCACCCTCATTAGTAATCCACACAAGCTCATCTCACTGCAATCTCCCTGCCACTTTCCCAATTAGTGAAGAACCATGTCCCTCGTTAATAACGTTCTCCCGTTTGATTTGTCAGCTCTGGCTGCAGGCGGCAGGAAAGGGGGCGGGCAGCAGAGGTGAGGCAAGTTGGGGAACCCGGGAGGCATATGGAGACATTTACCAGGATGTTGCCAGGATTCGAGGACCTGAGCTCTCGGGAGACATTGAGTCAGTCTGAAGAAGGGTCTCGACCCGAAACGTCACCCATTCCTTCTCTCCGGAGATGCTGCCTGTCCCGCTGAGTTACTCTATTAATCCAGAGTCATAGATTTATACAGAGTGGAAACAGACCCTTCGGCCCAACTAATCCACACCGACCAACATGTCCCATCCGCACTAATCCCACCTGCCTGCTTTTGGCCCATATCCCTCTAAACCTGTCCTATCCATGAACCTGTCTAATTGTTTCTTAAACGTTGCAATAGTCCCTACCTTAACTACCTCCTCTGGCAGCTCGTTCCATACACCCACCACCCTTTGTGTGAAAAAGTTACCCCCTCAGTTACCCCTATGAAATCCTTCCCCTTTCACCTTAAACCGATGTCCTCTGGTTCTTGATTCCCCTATTCTGGGCAAGAGACTCTGTCCGTTTACCGGATCTATTCCTCTCACGATTTTATACACCTCTATAAGATCACCCCTCAACCTCCTGCGCTCAAACCTACTCAACCTCTCCCTGCAGCTCACGCCCTCGAGCAGTTGAGGGGAGAGGCCTCTTTCCACGCTGTATGACTCTATCTAAAAAGGACAATACAGGTGAAGAGTGAGAAGGCAAAGTGGAATGGAAAATGAAAGAGAGACGCAGTTCTCCACAACACCCATGTGCAATGCAAAACAAGCCAGGTGCAGTGTCTTTAGAAAAAGCTTACAGTGGCGTCACAGGTAGATAAGGTGGTGACGAAGGCTTTTATCATGCTGGTCTTCATCAGTCAGGGAGCTGAGTATAAAAGTTGGGACTTTACGTGAGAGTTGTACAAGATGGTGGTGAGGCTGTACTTGAAGCATTGTGTTCAGTTTTAGTCACCTTTCTACAGGAGGCTTGCCATCAAACTGCAAAGAGCGCAGAGAAGATTTGCCAGGATGTTGCCAGGATTCAAGGGCCTGATCTATAGGGAGAGGTTGAGCAAAGGCTGAGGATTGATTGAGGATTTGGAGGTGTTTAAAATCAGGAGGGGACTAGAGTGGGTGAATGCAGAGACTTTTTACCAGGGCATGGGAAATCAAGAACTCGAGGGCGTGAGTTTAAGGTGGGGGGGGAAAGATTTAATAGAAACCTAATGGGCAACGTTCTCACACACAGGGTGGTGCGTGTATAGAACAAGCTGCCGGAGGAAGTAGTTGAGGCAGGTACAATAGACAATAGACAATAGGTGCAGGAGTAGGCCATTCGGCCCTTCGAGCCAGCACCGCCATTCAATGTGATCATGGCTGATCATTCTCAATCAGTACCCAGTCCCTGCCTTCTCCCCATACCCCCTGACTCCGCTATCCTTAAGAGCTCTATCTAGCTCTCTCTTGAATGCATTCAGAGAATTGGCCTCCACTGCCTTCTGAGGCAGAGAATTCCACAGATTCACAACTCTCTGACTGAAAAAGTTTTTCCTCATCTCCGTTCTAAATGGCCTACCCCTTATTCTTAAACTGTGGCCCCTGGTTCAGGACTCCCCCTTCATTGGGAACATGTTTCCTGCCTCTAACGTGTCCAACCCCTTAATAATCTTATACGTTTCGATAAAATCCCCTCTCATCCTTCTAAATTCCAGTGTATACAATAATAACATTTAAAAGACATTTGGACAGGTACGTGCTTAGGAAAGCTTTAGAGGGGTATGGGCCAGGTGTGGTGAAAATGTGCCTCACTTTGATGGGGCATCTTGGTTGGCATGGACGAGTTGGGCTGAAGGGCCTGTTGCCCCGCTGTGTGACTCTTTGACTCATGCGGCTTCTGAAGATGTGGTTGGGGTGTCACAAAGTGCCTCAGAACCAACAGTTTACTGGTGCAAGAAACAAACTGCTGGCGGAACACAGCGGGTCAGGCAGCATTTGTGGAGGAAAATGGAGAGACACCATTTTGGGTTGAGACCCTTCTTCAAACTGATGGAATAGAGAGGAGACAACAGTTAACAGATGATAAGTAACGAATGCTGGTCGTAAAGAAGGGAGCTCATTGATCTTCGCATCACGTGAGCAGAGTAACAGCACCACAATAGTCGACCACTAATTGTGTTAACCCCACATACCCTTCATTACCATCATTCACCTGCTGCCACCCCCCCACCCCCCCCACCACCCCACCCCCCCCACCCCCCCCCAACCTCTACACCACCAGAGATAGACACAAAATGCTGGAGTAACTCAGCAGGACAGGCGACATCTCTGGAGAGAGGGAATGGGTGACGTTTCGGGTCGAGACCCTTGTCCTCCACATCACCTCTAGGTTCAGGAATGGCTAATTTCCTACAACTATCAGATTCCTTCAACCAATCTCGTACTACCTCAACAGAAGACTACTACAGATCATCTCCTGCATGACCAGAGACTTATTTTCCCTCTAATTGTGTTTTGTACAAAAGTCTTGTTGTTTTGGCACAGTCTTCTTTCTTTTAGAGATTGCATGTGTGTCTTATGTTTCATTTGTCTTTGTGTGTTATTTGAGTCTGATGCTGCTGATGGCAAGGTTTCCATTGTACCGGCACCTCACCAAGCTTGTGTGTAAGTTCTCGACTTCAATGGATTCCCCGTGAAACACAGCTAGGTCAAAAGTCACCTTTAGACTTCGGAGATACAGCGTGGAAACAGGCCCGTCGGCCCACCAAGTGCATGCCAACCAGCGATCCCCCCGTTTATCACTAGCACTATCCGACACACTAGGGACAAATTACAATTTACAGAAGCCAATTAACCTACAAACCTGTGCGTCCTTGGAGCGTGAGGGGAAACCGGAGCACCCCCGGAGGAAACCCACACAATAGACAATAGACAATAGACAATAGGTGCAGGAGTAGGCCATTCAGCCCTTCGAGCCAGCACCGCCATTCAATGCGATCATGGCTGATCACTCTCAATCAGTACCCCGTTCCTGCCTTCTCCCCATACCCCCTCACTCCGCTATCCTTAAGAGCTCTATCCAGCTCACACGATCACAGGGCCAACGTACAAACTCAGTACAGGCAGCACCTGCAGTCAGGGATGATCCCGGGTCTCTGGCGCCGTGAGGCAACAACTCTACCACCGTGCCACCGTGCCACCCTTCACCCATCCATGGGCATGCGGTCGTTCGCTGGGTCGCTATTGCAGCAGGGCTACTGATGCCCACACAGCTCAGCCTTGTTGGTCGAGCAGGCCACTCAGTGACGTGGCCAATGCCTTGGCACCGTCTCGAGCCAATGCCATATGGTGCTGACTGAACTGTGGAGCCAATGCATATGTCAGTTGCCCAGCTAATAAAAATAGATATCTGTATTTGTTTCATTAGCAGGGCAATGTCAACAGTGTTCCACAGCAAGACGGTATCATTACGACCACACTGCATCGCACCAGCTGGTTGTTTGACACTGTCATTACCCGGTTATTTAATTTTCTGCTGATTGAAAAATTGCTTAACCCATCTAATCGACAACATGTAGAACCAACATGCACTTAAGAAGCAAGTGGTACGGTAGCAATTCATGCAAGGGTCTCCAGACATCCCAGCTCCAGCAACAGTACATCACAGGTGAGGATGATTCAGTTTAGCTTCGCGCAGAAACAGGCCCTTCGGCCCACCGAGTCCACGCCGACCAGCGATCCCCGCCTACCAACACTATCCTACATACTAGGGACAATTTACAGTTAAACCAAGCCAATTAATCTACAAACCTGTACGTCTTTGGAATGTGGGAGGAAACCGGAGCACCCGGAGAAAACCCACGCAGGTCACGGGGAGAACGTACAAACTCTGTACAGACAACACCCGTAGTCGGGATCGAACCTGGGTCTCTGGCGCTGTAAGGCAGCAGCTCTACTGCGGTGCCACCTGCTGCGTTGGCCCACCTCTTCACTGCTCCACTCCTGCTGGGTGCTGACATATACTAAGTGCTCCCATCTGTTTGAGGGGGAACAGTAGAAAGGTGTTCTCCAGCACCACCACACACAATAACACTAGGTTTGAGTTTATAGGCAAAGGGACCAGCTCAAGAAGGCAGCCAGGACGAGATGGGCCAAGGGGCCTGTTTACCATGCTGTAAAGTGCCTTGTAAGTGTGACTGACTTCACTTTGTGTCATCGTGTGCGCCCATTAGATGTAGTAGCCACCTACCCCTACTGAACCACACCCAGCACTGCACAGAGAACAGAAAACACAGGGTGCTAAGGAAACAGGCCCTTCAGCCCACCGGGTCCGTGCCGACCAGCGATCCCCGCACACTAGCACTATCCTACACACTAGGGGCAATTTACAATTTTTACCAAAGCCAATTAACCTATAAATCTGTACGTCTTTGGAGTGTGGGGGGAAGCCGGAGCACCCGGAGAAAACCCACGCGGTTACAGGGAGAACGTACAAACTCCCTACAGACAGCACCCGTAGACAGGATCGAAACTGGGTTTCTGGCCTTGTAAGCCAGCCTTGGGGGCGGCACGGTGGCGCAGCGGTAGAGTTGCTGCCTTACAGCGAATGCAGCGCCGGAGACTCAGGTTCGATCCTGACTACGGGTGCTGTACTGTACGGAGTTTGTGCGTTCTCCCCGTGACCTGCGTGGGTTTTCTTCGAGATCTTCGGTTTCCTCCCACACTCCAAGGATTTGTAGGTTAATTGGCTGGGCAAATGTAAAAAATTGTCCCTAGTGGGGTGTAGGAGAGTGTTAATGTGCGGGGATCGCTGGGCGGCGCGGACCCGGTGGGCCGAAGGGCCTGTTTCTGCGCTGTATCTCTAAATCCAAAATCTAAACCTACCACTGCACCACCGTGCCACCCCAAAGGGACATGGATAGGAGCAGAGGTTCTTCAAGGTTGCCATTCCTAAGGAGACTTTGCTGTGGAGCAGTCAAAATGTAGAAACAAGGAACTGCAGATTCTGGTTTTACACAAAGGGACACAAGGTGCTGGAGTAACTCAGAAGCCCAGGCAGCATCTCTGGTGTCACTGATCCATGTCCGCCAGAGATGCTGCCTGACCTGTTGAGTTACTCCAGCACTTTGTGTCCTTCAGTGGCTGGTGGCTTTCCTGAGGCCGAGACATATGATGGGGCCAGTGACATCCAGTGCCAGCTCTGTGAGAGTGTGAGAGCCTCTCTTACTGCTCCCCCTCTGTGATTTCTGCTGCTCTCCTGCTCTACGACCATGTTCCACTCTTTATCTTGCCCCTCCTCTCTCCCAGCTCTCTCTCCTGTACCCCACTACGTACCCCAAGTGCAGGAGAAGGCCACGTCTGACACTTTCAGCCAGTCATCAGTTCAGATGTCTGGGTTTCCCCGGAGAAAGGTTTTCAAACTTTTCCATAGCAATTTCAAAAAGGATCAAAGGGCTTACTCGACTCCTATTAAAGTCTGTGAAAAGTGGTCGGAAAGTTTGATGAAACTAAAAAAGGCATTGTACGGTACAAACCGTCTGCAAGCAATGAATAAGTTGGCCTTCGAGATTGTAGGTGGCTGTCGGAACAACTAGCAGAATCAGTCTGTAACTGTTCGGGGGAGGTGGCCAGGGCGTGTGGAACTTTTTTGAAAGGCTTGCTTTTGTCCACAAGGAGTTTGAAGGAGATAGACAGACAAAAATATCCAGACAGGCCAGACAATATACCAAGCTAATGTAAACGGAATCAATTAATGGAGAAAAAACTCATCTTGGTTGATCTCACATCCAATTTTCCAAAAGCAACAAAACAAGAGTCAAGCACTGGAACTTATTTTGCTAATGTAATAAAGACACTTCCGTGAAGGGACGCCATCGGCATTCAGGTTCCGAGACAGATCAGCCGTTCAAAGAGACTTATTCCTGCTCCTCATAATGTCTTTATTAAGCCTCATCTAACACATCTCTCTCAGAACATCGTCTGATCTCATGGTGCTGTGCAAGTGGCAGAGTGGCAGCTTCAAGAAACCACCATTTTGTCTGAAAACTGAAGTCAATAGACAATAGACAATAGGTGCAGGAGGAGGCCATTTGGCCCTACGAGCCAGCACCGCCATTCAATGTGATCATGGCTGATCATTCTCAATCAGTACCCCGTTCCTGCCTTCTCCCTATACCCCCTGACTCCGCTATCCTTAAGAGCTCTATCTAGCTCTCTCTTGAATGCATTCAGAGAATTGGCCTCCACTGCCTTCTGAGGCAGAGAATTCCACAGATTCACAACTCTGACTGAAAACGTTTTTCCTGATCTCAATTCTAAATGGCCTACCCCTTATTCTTAAACTGTGGCCCCTTGTTCTGGACTCCCCCAACATTGGGAACATGCTTCCTGCCTCTAACGTGTCCAACCCCTTAATAATCTTATACGTTTCGATAAGATCTCCTCTCATCCTTCTAAATTCCAATGTATACAAGCCTAGTCGCTCCAGTCTTTCAACATATGACAGTCCCGCCATTCCGGGAATTAACCTAGTAAACCTACGCTGCACGCCCCTCAATAGCAAAGTAAACAGAAGAAGTAAACATCGCCATGGTTACTGCCCCGCAAACAACAAAGCATGACTGAACCAGTTCAAGGGGTTTTGCAGAAAGGTGCAACGTGAATAACTCACCACAAGAGTAAAAGCAATTCAAAGGGAAGTCCTTGGGTAAAGAACATCGAGGGCTGGTCTGATCAAAATGGAACATGGCATTGGGATAGAGAATAGCTATTTCTTCCACTTGAAGAGTCGTGATGTAGTCAATATGAACGTAAAATTAGTGCTGGACATTTCAGTGGGGAAATCAGGAACACTTTCACAGCACAAAGAGCAACAGAACCCCATTTTTCAAAAATGATGTGGATGTTGAGTTTTCAAAATCAGATCGATAGGCTTTTTGGTCAGGAAAATGGTTGCTACCTGAAAGGAAGGTACAGACACACTGGTCTATGTCTGAGTGCACCACAGGTTGGAATCAAAGGTTTGGATAACCTACACTGGCTTCTTTACAACCTGGGAATTTTGTTTCATTGCACCAGATAATGCACATTAGAATATAGTAATACCTTGATTAGTCCTCTGGAATAGATGCTCTCCTAGAAAATTGAGTTTTAAAAGAAGCAGCGCTCATAGGGTCGCTATGACCGCGTTTGGCCATCCACACAAATGCAACGCATATCTTCCATTTTCTAAAAAAAAAAAAGCTCCTTGAACAAGCCACCTTTTTTGTTGAAATACGTGAGGTCATCATAGCAGAAGCTCTTATCTGCCTTTTCTAATAACGGTTCTAATCATTGATGCAGCCAAAATGAAAGAGCACCATAGCAGAGCCGTGGTATGTGGGGGGTAGCACGACTTTACACTGTAGAGATACAATGCGGAAACAAGCCCTCCGACCCACTGAGTCAGTGCCATTTTCGAAAATGGCGATAGGAAGCATTTTTGTGGAATGCAACCCCACCCCTTCTCCAGCAGAGATGCATGGGTCCCCTGTAGTCCAGTTGTGACATGACCACTGTGCAGCTTAACCTGCTTTTGTTCCCTATGAATCTCAGGATCCCGAATGCTTCACTAAATGTGCTTTCAAAGTGTTCATCCACTTTCAAGATTTTACGCTGCTGTGCACTTTGCTCACTTTGTCGCAGGGCGCTGTTTAAAAACTGGGCCGATAATCCTATATTACTTCAATTCATTCCTTCCATCAAAAAAGCACCACTTCACACTTCCCCGCATTAAATTTCAACCGCCAGTTATGTGCTCAATTTGCCCAAACTCTGACCTCCAGCAGTCTGCAACAAAGCTCTTCGCTGTTTATTAGCCGGGGAAAATCACTGGCTGTTGACTGATTCGAGGTCTGCTGTCGAAGAGGATGAAAATGGGAGGGGGAGGAGGAGATTGCACAGTTCAACAAACCACCCAACATGACGTGCAGTCAGTCGCTCTGCTCCACGATGAAAGAACGCTTTCTGCAAGTATTTCCAGATCCTCAAACATAATAAACCAAGAGTCCCAACAGAAAACTACCATTGAAACATTATCACAAAAGCAGCAACTAAATCTGTGAGAAATACTGCAGCCTTGTCTTGCACGGCAAGCTCCCACTAAATGGCAAGTTATGAAGGACTCGATGATCCTTTTCAGCGATTGAGGTATTGGACAGGAAGGTAGGAGGATTCCTCTGCCCTTCATTGAATACTGGCATAGGATCTTCGATGGCCATCTGAGAGATGCTTAGCTTAACTGAGAAAGGCAGCAACTCCACTGCCGTGGCACGCCACCAGTGCAGTTCTGGAATGTTGCATCGGTAATGCAACTTGGGCCCACAAACTGCTGATAGAAGGCACAGTGGTGCAGCTGGTAGAGCTGCTGCCTCACAGCGCCAGAGACCCAGGTTCAATTCTGACATGTTCTACCTGTGAGTTTCCTCCGGGTGTTCCGGCTTCCTCCCACAGCCTGAAAACGTGCAGGTTTGTAGGTCAATTGGCCCTCTGTAAGTTGCCACTAGTGTGGAGAGAGTGGATGAGAAAATGGGTAAAGCACAGAAGCAGTGTGTACAAATGACCAATGGTCGGCGTGGACTCGGTGGGTCAAAGAGCCTGTATCCATGCTGAATCTCTAAACGAAACTAAATAAAGCAAGGACATTACTCGTTGGAGCAAGCAAAAGGAGTGTCATCTCTATTTGAGCAATGAACTAAAAAAGACTTTCATATATGTTTCCTAGAATCATGAGGTGAAAGGTCACAGCCTTTTTCCCAGGTTAATTGAGTCTCAAACTCCAGGGTATAGGTTCAAGGTGTGAGGGTGGAGGTTTAAGTCGAGAAGGGAAAGATTTAATACGAAGCGGACAGGCAACAAAGGGTGGTGGACACATTAGAGGCAGGAAACATGTTCCCAATGTTGGGGGAGTCCAGAACAAGGGGCCACAGTTTAAGAATAAGGGGTAGGCCATTTAGAACGGAGATGAGGAAGAACTTTTTCAGTCAGAGAGTGGTGAACGTGTGGAATTCTCTGCCTCAGAAGGCAGTGGAGGCCAGTTCGTTGGATGCTTTCAAGAGAGAGCTGGATAGAGCACTTAAGGATAGCGGAGTGAGGGGGTATGGGGAGAAGGCAGGAACGGGGTACTGATTGAGAGTGATCAGCCATGATCGCATTGAATGGTGGTGCTGGCTCGAAGGGCTGAATGGCCTACTCCTGCACCTATTGTCTATTGTCTATTGTCTATTGTCTATATGGAACAAACAGCCAAAGGCAGTGGTAGAGGTCGGTAGATTTACAAAGCTTAAAGGACATCGGACGGGTTAATGGTTTGGAAATGTTTGGAGGTATGTGGTTCAAATACATGCAAATTGGACTAGTACCATTTTGCCAGGAAGGACACAAAGTGCTGGAGCAATTCAGCAGGTCAGGCAGCATTTCTGGAGAAAACGGTGTGGCACGGTGGCGCAGCGGTAGAGTTGCTGCCTTACAGCGCTGCCTTACAGCGCCGGAGACCCGGGTTCGATCCTGACTACGGGTGCTGTCTGTACGGAATTTGTACGTTCTCCCCGTGACCTGCGTGGGTTTTCTCCGAGATCTTCGGTTTCCTCCCACACTCCAAAGATGTACAGATTTGTAGGTTAATTGGCTTCTGTAAAATTGTAAATTGTCCCTAGTGTGTGTAGGATAGTGTTAATTTGCGGGGATCGCTGGTCGGTGCGGACTCGGTGGGCCGAAGGGCCTGTTTCCGCGCTGTATCGCTAAACTAAACTAAACTTAACTAAAGTGGAACATGGTCCATGTTCTCCAGAGATGCCACCTGACCCGCTGAGTTACTCCAGCCCTTTATGTCTATGTTTGTAAAGCAGCATCTGCAGTCCTGCTTTTCTAGCTCTGTAAAGGCATGGACACGTTGGGACGAAGGGCCCTGCTTCCGCGCTGTGACGACGCTGAGACTCACACAGTCTCCCTGAGTGAGTTTCCCCTGGAGATCGCGGGCGTCTGTCCACGGGGTCTTGCTGACGGACTCACACCTTGCACGGGTTCTTCGGCAGCAGCTGAAAAGGGCAAGTGGATCAGCCGGCACGAAGTGCTCGCAGCTCGGGAATGACAGATGGATGGAGAGGGACCTTCTTTCAAAGGCTCTGTAACAGTGGAATACAAATGAAAGCCTGATTTGTAAATTGTTGGTGCCGAGCTGAATAGAACAAAGACCTGCATTGGCAGATGATAATTAAATAGGTCCCAAGGGGGGAGCAGCTCTCCTGTGTTGATATGAAGCAACAAAATGAGACTGGCTGCATTATTTTAGTTTCTATCATCAGGTGCTTTTTTAACCTAATACGGAGCTGACAGCAGCACCAATGGGAATGCCTTTTGTAATATTCCCGTCTTGAAGAAAATTAAAAGTAGCAAGGAAAAGTTAACATTTCTGCAAACTCTACAGTGCTGCTGTGTCTGTGCCACAGAATATCAACCGGGCTGTCGATCGCATTGGCACGGTGGCTGGGAGGAAAGGGTTAAAGATCAGGAGAGAATGGATGCCTTGGGTGGTTCGACTGGGAGGAGGGACCTGGGCTGATGGCGGAGGGAAGAATCCAATTTATTTCCAATAAATATGCCTATCTAATTTACCCCCCCCCCCCTTGTCTACATTCCTCTATTTCCTGCCACGCTTCGTTCTGCCCCTCCTCTCTTCCATCTTTCTTTCAGCCCCCTCCCCCCCCCAACAGGTGTCACGTCACGGGGAGAAGACAGGAGAATGGGGTTGGGAGGGAGAGATAGATCAGCCACGATTGAATGGCGGAGTAGACTTGATGGGCCGAATGGCCTAATTCTACTCCTATTCCTGATGACCGTATGACAGTTGGTCTGAAGAAAGGCCCGATGACGACCCGAAACGTCACTTATCCATGTCCTTCACGGATGCTGCCTGACCCGCTGAGTCACCCCAGCCCTTTTTGGGTGCATGAATGCTGATTGACTGAAAGATACAGCACGGAAACAGGCCCTTCGTCCCACCCAGTCCACGCCGACCATCGATCGCACCCATTCACCGCACCTCTAAGTTCTCCAACGTTCGCATCCACTCCCTACATGCAAGAGGGCAATTTTCAGAAGCCGCATGTCTATGGGATGTGGAAGGAAACCGGAGCACCCGGAGGAAACCCATGTAGTCACAGGGAGAACGTGCAAACTCCACACAGACAGTGACCGTGGTCAGGATTAAACCAGGGTCTCTGGCGCTGTGAGGCAGTGGCTCTACCAGCCATGCCATTGTGCCACCTTCTGGTAGGTGCCAGCCATGGGTAGAACTTTCACTTCTGAGCCAGGAGGTTTGGATGGGAGTCCACCTGCCTTTCAGGTGGACACAAAAATACCCTTTGCAAAGAAGTGCTGGGGACTTGGCAAAATACAGCAAGGAAACGGGTCCTTCCGCTCACCGAGTCCATAGCCACCGTCACCCACCCATCCACACTACTCAACGCTCTTTGGGCAATAATGGCCATGCACGTGTCACACAACCGCACAAATCGGGGGCCACGCGGATGTGGAAGGCGGGGGCTGGTGGAGTGACCAGGCTGGAAAACATTACGGAGAGAAGGCTGCTTGGTGTTCAAAACCTGGTGGTACAAAGCAAGAAGGAGAAACGAGTCACTCTGGCAGGGCATGGACAACAAGGTGCTGGAGTAACTCAGCGGGTCTGGCAGCATCTCTGGAGAAAAAAGTAGAGGGGATGGAGTCTTCTTCAGACTGAAAGTAGAGGGGATTGAGTCAGAAGAAGGATTCTGACCCGAAGCGTTACCCATCTTTTTTCTCCATTGATGCTGCCTGACCCGCTGAGTTACTCCAGCATTGATGTAAACCAGCATCTGCAGTTCCTTTCTACCAGGACACAGACTTTAAAGTGATAAAGAGCCAGAGGGTGACACGGTGGCGTAGAGGTAGGGCTACTGCCTTACACCGCCAGAGACCCCAGCTCAATCCTGACTGCGCGTGATTGTCTGTACGGAGTGTGTACGCTCTCCCCGTGTCCTGCGTGGGGTTTCTCCGAGATCTTCGGTTTCCTCCCACACTCTAAAGACGAACAGGTTTGCAGGTTAGTTGGCTTGGTATAAATGAAAATTGGCCCTAGTGTGTGTTGGGTCCCACACCATCATCACTGTTCGGCTCGGTGTTTCCGTGCTGTATCTCTAAACTGAACTAAAAAAGGCGATACGAGGGAACATTCTTGTAAAGACCTTGGCATGATGTTGTCGGGTGGAGGTAGCCAAGTGCCTGACCCCTCACACACGAGACTACAGCCTCATTCATCACAAGACAATTAATCAGTGATTGAGTGCCCCGGGCAGACGGGTGCCAGACAACGAGCAGCAGCTGGCAAGAGGATTGGAACTCTTCTCGCCTGCTTCACCTGGCTGCGCATCAAGTTCTACATGCTCTGGGAAGCCAGTGCCTGAAGCACTCTTTCTCATCGCACCAGCAACAACAGCCCCCGCTGCACAGGCACGCATTCTTCCGCTCAAAGCACCAACTATGACAGAGCAAAATAAATGCTGGAATATTCAACAGCGCGGGGCAACGGCTGTGAAGAAAAGCACAGAGTTAACGTCCTCGATCATCACCTTGCATTGGAAGGATGAGGCGTTTGTTGCTTTCAGATGAAGAAGCCGAACGCATTGTAACACTTTCTCTTCCTTGTCCCAATTACATTATATTATCCAAGATAGACGCAACGCGCAGGAGTGATTCAGCGAGTCGAGAAAAAGGATGGGTGACATTTTGGGTCAGGACCCTTCTTCAGACTGAAAGTACAGGGGAGGGAGTCTGAAGAAGGGTCCCGACCCGAAACGTCACCCATTCATTTTCTCCAGAGATGCTGTCTGGCCAGCTGAGTTACTCCAGCACTTTGTGCCTACCTTTGGTATATACCTGCATCTGCAGTTCCTTTCTATAAAATACTATTAGGTATAGCAACTAACTGTATACTTAGCTAGTTGCTCTGACTCTCGGAACCTTTATTCGAGGGTGGAAATGTCGAATACAACAGGGCACAGCTTTAAGGTGAGAAGGGCCAAAGTTTAAAGGAGATGTGCACGCCGACATTTGTTTTACACAGTGTGGTGGGTGCCTGGAATGCACTGCCAGGGGTGGTGGTGGAAACAAATACCATAGTGGTGTTTACACACGGACATGCAGGGAATGGAGGGATATGGCTCACACACAGGCAGAGATTAGTTTAATTTGGCATCATGTTTGGCACACACATTGTGAGCCGCTGGGCCTGCTCCTGCACTGTTCTGTTCTACGTGATCTGGAATGCTGTGTCTTGAAAGACCAAAGAAGAAAATTTGCGAAAAGGAATCAGGAGAATACTTGAAAAGAAACAAGTTAGGCAGGTACATGAATAGGACAGGTTTGGAGGGATGTGGACCAAGCGTAGGCAAGTGGGACATGGGTAGCTGGGGTATTGTTGGCCGGTGTGGGCGAGTTGGGCCAAAGGGCCTGTTTCCACACTGCATTACTCTATGACGCGAATAATAACGTTCCATTAATAGAGCGCACAATACTTTAGAACCATTTCAAGAGGCTTTAAAGGAACCATCGTACAAAAGAAATGAACACTGAGCACAGTTGGACAGATGACCAAAAGTTAGATTAAAGGGCCAGTCCCACTTTAGGCGATTTTAAGGCAACTGCCGGCGACTAGGCTGTCGCCAACAGTTCGCCGGGGTGTCGCGGGCATGATCGTGAGGAGTCTTCCAAAAATTGTAGTGGATCTCAGCGCATCGTTGAGAAATCATCCGGAGTGAAATTTCTCGGCGACAGCTGGCTTGTCGCCAGGCATCGTTGCTTATTGCGGGCGCTGTCGCATGCTGTCCCCAGGTTTGCTAGGTTCTCTTAGATGCATTTAGAAGCACATAATATTAAAATAAGTAAAGTAATTTCAAAATACCATAAAATGCTTGTGTTTAACCAATTTATTTACCGTCAGGACATTTGACAGGTAGATTGGAGGCGACAGTTTGACGGTCAGGTAAGAGTGGGAATTTTCGCGATGTTTATGGCCTCAGCCATTACATTTAAAGTGGGCTCCCAACCCAGATATGCAACCCAGAAACCAGATATGCATCTCCCGTACATTTTCAAAGAATGCCCACACACTTTTCACAAAAATCCACTGAACCACTTTTAAAATTATTTTTTTGAATTAGTAAACTGGAAGTAAATCCAGTTTATGCCTTGTTACAGTGAAGCTTGGTTTTTAAGTAACCCATACAAGATGTTACAGTTCAAAACTCTCAAGAACTTACCGACTTGTCAGTGATTTCAGCGAAAATTAGGACGCCGGAGAAGCGTTGACAGTGTGGGAATTTCGCGATGTTTCCGAAGACGGTGTAATTGCGACCTGACTCGGCATTGTCGTGGTCATTGTCGTCGGGTAAAAGAACGTTTCGGCGATCTGCTACGACTTTGACAGTCGCCGGCAGTCACCAAAAAAAAACGCCTAAGTGGGACAGGCCCTTAAAGGAGGTAGCGTTTAAGTGACGTCATAAGGAGGGGGTCAGATAGGCGTTTCTGTGGGAGATGGGGGAGATTGTTAGGTTACCCTCTGGTATCTCCCATTCAGCCATTGTTGAATCCATCTTGCAACCTCACTATAATTGATGGGGGAGATTGTTCCCTGAAGGTGGAATCTCATGTGGATAGGGTGGTGAAGAAGGCGTTTGGTATGCTTGCCTTTATAAATCAGAGCATCGAGTATAGAAGTTGGGATGTAATGTTGAAATTGTACAGGGCATTGGTGAGGCCGAATCTGGAGTATGGTGTGCAGTTCTGGTCGCCAAATTATAGGAAGGATGTCGACAAAATGGAGAGGGTACAGAGGAGATTTACTAGAATGTTGCCTGGGTTTCAGCACTTAGGCTACAGAGAGAGGTTGAACAGGTTGGGTCTTTATTCTTTGGAGCGTAGAAGGTTGAGGGGGGACTTGATAGAGGTTTTTAAAATTTTGAGAGGGACGGACAGAGTTGACGTGGGTAGGCTTTTCCCTTTGAGAGTGGGGAAGATTCCAACAAGGGGACATAGCTTCAGAATTGAGGGACAAAGGTTTAGGGGTAACATGAGGGGGAACTTCTTTACTCAGAGGGTTGTGGCTGTATGGAATGGGCTTCCGGTGGAAGTGGTGGAGGCTGGCTCGATTTTATTATTTAAGAGTAAATTGGATAGGTATATGGATAGGAGGGGATTGGAGGGTTATGGTCTGAGTGCAGGTAGATGAGACTAGGTCAGGGAGAATGGTCGGCGTGGACTGGTAGGGCCGGACAGGCCTGTTTCCATGCTGTAGTTGTTATATGTTATATGTTATATGTTAAGGAGGAAAATAGAGGCCAAGGCCTTGAGGAAAGTATTTAAAGCTTAGATCCTGGGCACTGAAGGCATGGTCACCTCTGGTGCGTAATTTACTTCTGGGTGCTTAAGAGGTTGCATCTGGAAGAATACATAGATCAGAAGGTGAAAGGTGTAGGAGAAAATAGGGGAAAGACAACGCAGGGATCTCGAGACAAGTAACGCTATATTCTGCACTCTTGTATTTTTTCCTTTGCACCACCTGTTGTTCTTGTGTGTGGCTTGATTGTACTCCTGTACAATATAATTTGACAGATAGCAAGCAAACAAAATGTTTCACTTAATCTCGGTTCACACAACAATAGTAAATCCAATACCAATACTATCATATATCATATATATACAGCCGGAAACAGGCCTTTTCGGCCCACCAAGTCCGTGCCGCCCAACGATCCCCGTACATTAACACTATCCTACACCCACTAGGGACAATTTTTTACAATTACCCAGCCAATTAACCTACATACCTGTACGTCTTTGGAGTGTGGGAGGAAACCGAAGATCTCGGAGAAAACCCACGCAGGTCACGGGGAGAACGTACAAACTCCTTACAGTGCAGCACCCGTAGTCAGGATCGAACCTGAGTCTCCGGCGCTGCATTCGCTGTAAAGCAGCAACTCTACCGCTGCGCTACCGTTCCCATACTGGGAAGGGAAGTAGAGATGATGTGTGAAGGAAGGAACTGCAGATGCTGGTTTGAACCGAAGATAGACACAACATGGCCGGAGTAACTCGGCGGGTCAGACAGCATCTCCGGAGAAAAGGAATGGGTGACGTTTCGGATCGAGACCCTTCTTCAGATCCGAAACGTCACCCATTCCTTTTTTCTAGA
The DNA here is from genome assembly GCF_053455715.1 of Rhinoraja longicauda. Lineage (NCBI taxonomy): Eukaryota > Metazoa > Chordata > Chondrichthyes > Rajiformes > Arhynchobatidae > Rhinoraja > Rhinoraja longicauda. The sequence continues at coordinate 25,515,857 of NC_135978.1, forward strand.
GATGCTGTCTGACCCGCTGCGTTACACCAGCATTTTGTGTCTATCTCTGGTGGCGGGTGGCAGCAGGTGAATGATGGTATGTGGCGGTTAAAACAATTAGTGATCTACTATTGTGGTATTGTTACTCTGCTCACGTGATGCGAAGATCAAAGAGCTCCCATCTTTACAAGCAGCACTCGTTACTGGCTTTGGGGGTCTTGAACTATCTCAAAAGAAGGGTTGGCGATTTAGGAGTGCGATGAGAGAAAAAAAGTTTGCCCAGATGATAACGAACCTTTGAAATTCTCTATTACAGCAGGCTGTTGAGTATACTCAAGATAGAGATTGATTGTTTTTAGTTACTAAAGAATTTCAGCTTAGTCCAGGATTGAGGTGAAACATCAGCCACAACCTTACTGGATAGTGCAGTTGTGAAGGATCTAGTAGCTTACTCCTGCTTCTATTTAGGATGTTCTTACAAACATTTTGTCAGCAGTCTGAAGACTGATAAAAGAGGAGCAAACCTGTGGAGCCCTTGAAGCTTTAAGAATGTTTGTTTGTATCTCAGTTAGCTGTTTTATCCATTTATAGCTCTTTTATCCATATTAAGCCACTGCAGGGCCTTCCAATGAATCAGGTGCTTGTGGATACATTAGGTTAAATGTTTGGAGACTTTGCACAAAGATTCGTCTGGGAACTGCTGCACAGGACGGAAGGGAGTAGGGAAACGAAAAACCAAAAGTCCCAAGGAAGGAATAAAGAAATAAAATAATGTACAATTTGACATTTCTGTATCAACTTTCATGATATTGAGACATCACAAAGCATTTTACAAAGCACAAGCAAACTTTGATTTACTGGTCTGATTTACATACCAAAGCAATTTATTTCCTTGTTTTAATTAAAATATCATTCCCTTGACATGAAAAGTGTTTTTATTCCATTGAATCGACTCAAGCTCATTTCGCAATTGGAATAAGGGGCAGATTTTGCAAAAATCTACAAGCCCAACACATCACACCAGTCGAGCAAACTTTTAATAGGTACATTCGGTTTATTATTAGGTTTATTATTGCCACATGTACCGAGGTACAGGGAAAGGCTTTTGTTTCTGTGCTCTGCAATCGAATCAAATAATACTAAACATGAAAACGATCAAGCCAAACTCAACAACCAAAGGTAGACTGGAGAGAAAGATACCAGGGTGCAGAATATAGTTCTCAGCATTGTAGCATAGCAGTTCCAGAGACAAGGTCCAATGTCCACAATGGAGAATTGGGACTGTATCCCAGCTCAGTTTAGCTTAGTTTTGAGATACAGTGCGGAAAGAGGCCCTTCGGCCCACGAGTCCATGATGACCAGTGATCCCTGCATACTAACACTATCCTACACACGCGAGGGACAATTTACATTTGTACCAAGCCAATTAAACGACATCCTGCACATCTTTGGAGTGAGGGAGGAAACCGGAGCTTCCCAGAAAAACCCACGTGGTCACAGTGAGAAGGTACAAATTCCCTACGGACAAGAATCCATTGTCAGGATCGAACCTGGGTCTCTGAGTCTCTGGCTCGGCGAGGCAGCAACTCTACCGCTGCACCACCGTGTTACCCTAATGGGATGACCACTCAGACGTCTGTGGAAAGCATCTGAAAGGGAAGAGCAGCCAAACGTTGTTGTCCATTTGACAGCGACTTCTTCGATGTGAAGTCTCTTTTAACTAAATGTGTAGGAAAATAACTGCAGATGCTGATTCAAATCGAAGGTGGCCACAAAATGCTGGAGTAACTCAGCGGGTCAGGCAGCATCTCAGGAGACTGAAGAAGGGTCTCGACCCGAAACGTCACCCATTCCTTCTCTCCTGAGATGCTGCCTGACCCGCTGAGTTACTCCAGCATTTTGTATCTACCTTCTCTTTTAACTAAGTTGTTTAAAAAAAATAGAATTGTTTTTCCCTCAACAGTTTTACACACCACCTCTGAACCTTGCAAACTTTGGTTACAAGTTGCTCGTGAGCCCTTTGCACATGAGCACCACACAGGGTGCATGATTGGTTCTGCTGAATTAAAGGTAGTCTTAAGTGATCAAGGCGCGTTGGAACCTCCAATATTAAATACAGATTTAATAAACATTTATTTACATTCAGACTGTATGCCCTGTTTCTGTGTTCTATGTAATCTAATATCCAATGCAAGGCAAGCGTGAAATATTCAACCCTCTGGAGAGAGTGAATCTAAATTTAAACAAATATAAAAGGTGAAGCTGAAATGAATTAGTTCTTCTGCACAGGAATCAATACAATACATCTTTATTGTCATTGTACAGGGGTACAACGAGATTGGGAATGTGCCTCCCATACGATGCAATACACTTGGACTTACGAATCCAGCTTCTGGCACCATCCTGGTCTTTCACCAAGCTGGTATCTTTTAGCTCTGTCATAGAGTCATACTGTTTGAAAACAGGTCCTTCAGCCAACTTGCCCACACCGACCAACGTGCCCCATCTACACTAGTCCCACCTGCCTGCGTTTAGCCCGTATCCCTCTAAACCTGTCCCATCCGTGTATCTGTCTAAGTGTTTCTTAAAAGTTGCGAATGAACCTGCCTCAACTACCTCCTCCGACAGCTCATTCCATGCACCCACCAACCTTTGTGTGAAAAAGGGGCAATTAGGTTCCTATTAAATCTTTCTCCCCTCACCTGAAACCTATGTCCTCTGGTTGTCGATTCCCCTACTCTGGGCAAGAGACTCTGTGTGTCTACCTGATCTATTCCTCTCATGATTTTGTACAACTCTATAAGATCACCCCTTATCATCCAGCACTCCAAGGAATAGAGTCCTAGCCTGCTCAACCTTTCCCCATAGCTCAGGCCCTCAAGTCCTGGCATCCTCGTAGAGTCAATGTTATGCTTTGAGATTGTTCTCACTGGATGTCCAATTTTCTACCCTTTATCCTACCAGCCTTCTAAAACCTCAATCAATTCCTTTCCTGCACCTATGGTTCAAAGAAGCAGTTCAGTCAAGAGAGCCAGTGGCAGGTCCCTACTTTATAAATCAACAAGCATTGAGAACCTTCAAAAGGCTTCTCCATCAAAGGTAAGATCGGGCAAGATAATAGCTTATCTCCAAATTGAACAAACAAATTCTTAACAGCTCTGAATTAATCTACCACGGATTCCATTATTACATTGAGGCACATAGAAATTGCAGAGCAGAGATAAAGCTGTCAGCCCAAATAGTTAATGTTTACACTCCTTAACTGCCTCATCCCACTGTTACATCTCATCCATTCTGTACAGTCTTCTATTTTAGAGTCATAAAATTATACAGCAGGGAAACAGGCCCTTCGGCCCTACTCGTGCATGCCAATCAAATTGTCCCCTGCACTGGTCCCATTCTTTGATTCGGATCCTTTCCTATCGATGTACTGTCCAAATATCTTTTAATTATGCTCGCCTCATCCACGTTCTCCCCGTGACCGCGTGGGTACACCCCGTGACCGCGTGGGTTTCCTCCCACACTACAAAGACGTATAGGTTAATAGGTTTTATAAGAAAATAACTGCAGATGCTGGTACAATATATCGATTTATTCACAAAATGCTGGAGTAACTCAGCAGGTCAGGCAGCATCTCGGGAGATGCTGCCTGACCTGCTGAGTTACTCCAGCATTTTGTGAATAAATCGATAGGTTAATAGGTTTATCGGCTTGGTATAAGTGTAAATTGTTCCTGGTGTGTGTAGGATTGTGTAAATGTGTGGGGATCGCTGGCCAGTGCAGATTCAGTGGGCTGAAGGGCCTGTTTCCATGCAGTATCTTTAAACTAAACTAAACTATCCTATGCACACTAGGGACAATTTACAATTATACCAAGCCAATTGACCTACAAACCTGTGTGTCTTTGGAATGTGAGAGGAAATCGAAGATCTCGGAGATGACGGGGAGAACGTACAAACTGCGCACACACAGCACCCGTAGTCAGGATTGAACCTGGGTCTCTGGCACTGAAAGGCAGCAACTCTACCGCTGCGCCACTGTGCCGGTGGCAGGTGGACATCATGACCATTCACCTTTCCTTGCCTAGTTTCTCGTGTCTACTTAAATACATGGGGTGCTTCAACCACCAACCCCATGTGTTAGACATGCAACATCCCCATCACTTTCTGGGCAATAATATTTCTCCTAAATTCGTTATTGCCTTTATTGATGACTTTCTTATACTTAAGGCCCTGATTTGGAAACTGCTTACAAGTGGAACTCTATTTCTATCTCCACAGCTGCTACCTGACCTGCTAAGTATCTCCAGCATTTTCCATGTCACTCTCCCGACACTGCTGCGTAGTGGCGCAGCAGGTAGAGCTGCTGCTTCACAGCGCTAGAGCCCCGGGTTCAATCCTGACCTCAGGTGCCATCTGTGTGGAGTTTGTGGGTGGGTGGGTAGGTGCTCTGTGTGGGTGCTCCGGTTTCCTCCCACATCCCAAAGACGTGCAGGTTTGTAGGTTAATCGGCCTCTGTAAAATTGTCACTCTTATGTAGGGAGCATGCAGGTACAGCAGGCAGTGAAGAAAGCCAATGGAATGTTGGCCTTCATAACAAGAGGAGTTGAGTATAGGAGCAAAGAGGTCCTTCTGCAGTTGTACAGGGCCCTAGTGAGACCGCACCTGGAGTACTGCGTGCAGTTTTGGTCTCCAAATTTGAGGAAGGATATTCTTGCTATTGAGGGCGTGCAGCGTAGGTTTACTAGGTTAATTCCAGAAATGGTGGGACTGTCATATGTTGAAAGACTGGAGCGACTAGGCTTGTATACACTGGAATTTAGAAGGATGAGAGGATATCTTATTGAAACGTATAAGATTATTAAGGGGTTGGACACGTTAGAGGCAGGAAACATGTCCCCAATGTTGGAGGAGTCCAGAACAAGGGGTCACATTTTAAGAATAAGGGGTAGGCCATTTAGAACTGAGATGAGGAAAAACTTTTTCAGTCAGAGAGTTGTGAATCTGTGGAATTCTCTGCCTCAGAAGACAGTGGAGGCCAATTCTCTGAATGCATTCAAGAGAGAGCTAGATAGAGCTCTTAAGGATAGCGGAGTCAGGGGGTATGGGGAGAAGGCAGGAACGGGGTACTGATTGAGAATGATCAGCTGGCTCGAAGGGCCGAATGGCCTCCTCCTGCACCTATTGTCTATTGTCTATAGGGAGTGGTTGCGAAAGTATAATAACGTAGTACTAGTGTGAACGGGTGATTGTTGGTCGTCGTGGATGCAGTGGACCAAAGAGTCTGTTTCTACTCTGCACCTTTTATTCAATCGATCAAACATACTCCGCAGAGGGAAAGTGTTGATTTGGAAAATTGAGATTATCAAAATGTTATAGCACAGATTTGTCCACTGAAATTTGTGCTGTATTTTTCAATAAATGAACTAGTTAGACCTTTACTCCTACGTTCTTCTATTATCCCACCAATATTTTTCACAGGGTATTTATCCAATTCCCTTTTGAAAGCTGCTATTGAAAGCTGCTATCAAACAATCTATGAGACATTGCATTTTGAATTCTAACTTCACTTCATAAAAATATTTCATCCTTTTCTTTTGCTCCTTTATGGTCAGAAGATTGAATCTGTGCCCTTTGCTTATTGACAATTCTGCCAGAATACAAAGGATCAACACAAGATTGGCCAAAGACGTGGGTTTTCATGAAGTTCCCGGAGGGAAAAAAAAGGGAGGGGGGAGGAGAACGGTAATTATGGGAAACCTCTCCTGGGGAGGGGAGTCTGAAAAATATTACTTGGGATACAGGCCACTGAGCTGCTGAAAAGCTGAAATATAAAACCGCATAGAGTCAACTTCCCTCCCAAAACTGAACCTGAGAAAATCTCAGTGTTAACTGGAACACAGAAACATACACAGGTCGAAGAAAACTATAGGAGATAAATGGAACTTCAGGTGCAGGTTTACAAAAAAACAAACCCAGTGCTGGAACACTCCAGCACTTAGTGTCGTTTGCTTTGTAAACCAGGTCATAAGGTTATCAGTAATAAGAGCAGAATTAGACCATGTGGCCCATCAAGTCAATTTCGCCATTCAATCATGGTTGATCTATCTCTCCCTTCAAACCTCATTCTCCCACCTTCTCCCCATAACCCTTGACACCCATACTAATCAAGAATCTATCTGTCTTTGCCTTAAAAATATCCATTGACTTGGCCTCCACAGCTTTCTGTGGCAAAAATCTCCAGATTCACCACCCTCTGACTAAAGAAATTTCTCCTCATCTCCTTCCTAAAGGAACGTCCTTTAATTCTGAGGCTATGACCTCTAGACCTAGACTCTCCCACTAGTGGAAACATCCTCTCCACATCCACGCTTTCACTATTCGGTAAGTTTCAATGAGGTCCCCCTCCATCCTTGTATCTCCTATAGTTTGGAGGTTTGTAAGTGTATTGGCCTCTGCAAATTATCCCTAGTGTGTAGGGAGTGTTTGAGAAAGTGGGATAACATACAACTAGTGTGTACGGATGATCGATAGTCGACGTGGACTTGGTGGGCCAAAGGGCCTGTATCTCTAAAACTAAAATCTGAAAAATAAAGCTCAGTGGATCAGGTAACACCTCTGGAGGACATGGGTGGTGACATTTCAGGTTGGGATTCTGTGGATGAAAAAGTGGGATAACATAGAACTAGCGTGAATGGGTGATGGATGGTTGGCACGGACTCCAAGAGCCGAAGGGCTTGTTTCTATGTTGTATCTCTCAATCAATTCTGAAGAAGGGTCCCAATCTGAAAGACCACCTATCCATTTTCTCCAGAGATGCTGCCCGACCTGCTGAGTTACTTTTTGTGTCCTTTCTTTAGATAGGACACCTTCTGTACACCTTCTCCTAAGCAACCTTCATGCACAGCGCTCCAGACTGTGTTCCATCCAAAATAATGATAAATCTTTGGATGATATCTGACTGTAAAAAGTTTGCAAATGCTCCATTTTACGGTCTCGAGTCGGCGAGAGGTTTAATAGAAGATCTTTATGGCTCACATGGCATAAGTAGAGAAAAGCCATTCCTATTAGCAGGTGTTTCAGGGGCCTAGGAGAGCAGATTAAAATAAATAATTAAAAAGATACAAATTGGCTATGATGAAAAAACTTTCATGCAGAAAGTCTTTTGGACCTGGAACTCACTGGGTGACAGTTGGGGCTCTTGAGAAAAAGAAAACTGGAACTTGAGGGAAAATGAAATATCAAGGCTTTAGTGGAATAGCAGCAGTGTATGATTCACTGGTATCACAAAAACCTGGAGTAACTCAGCAGGTCAGGCAGCATCTAGGAGAGAGGGAACAGGTGACGTTTCGGGTCGAGACCCTTCTTCAGACTGATGTCGGGGCGGGACCTTTTTTTTCAGTGATGGTGTTGATGATTAAGGTCTGGTGCTCGTCGGTGGGGTCATGGTCCAAGGATAAGTAGGAGGAGGTGTCCGAGAGTTGTCGTCTGGCCTCGGGTCCCGCCCGACATCAGTCTGAGGAAGGGTCTCGACCCAAAACGTCACCCATTCCCTCTCTCCTAGATGCTGCCTGACCTGCTGAGTTACTCCAGCATTTTGTGATACCGATTTGTACCAGCATCTGCAGTTATTTTCCTACATGATTCACTGGAATTGCTTAACTAGATCAGCACGGGTTTGATCCTGACCTCGGGTGCTGCCTGTGTGGAGTTTGCACGTTCTCCCTGTAACCGTGTGGGTTCACTGCGGGAGCTCCGGTTTCCTCTCACATCGCGAAGACGTTCGCGTTCGCAGCTTAATTGGCCTCTGTATATTTCCCCGAGAGTGTTGAGAGTGGATACGAAAAAGGGATAACATAGAACCAGTGTGAACGGGTGATCGATGGGCGGCGTGGACTCGGTGGACCGAAGGAGTCTGTTTCCATGCTGTGTCTTTCGATCATTCAATCACAATTAAATGGCCCCTCAATGAACTGAATTGCCTCCCTAGGGGGCTGTAACAATTCTTTGATTTAACAATTGTCATTATGAGTTTCCGGTCATTGTCTGGTGAAGGAAAAAAACCCCAGAAGAACAAGATCTAAATACTTGCTGTATCAGGCAATGACTGAGATCCTATTGCACACAGTAGCAAGTACATGGAGAATCCTGTGCACATCGTAAAGGGAGGAGTCTTGCTCTCCAAGGGCTCCAAGAACATATGGGGGCAACGAGGATCTTTATCTCAATAGGTATCTCAATGTGGTCAGACGTTATTCTCACTCTGAAGATAAGCACAAAACACTGGAGTAACTCAGCGGGACAGGCAGCATCGCTGGAGAGAAGGAATGGGCGACGTTTCAGGTCGAGACCCTTCTTCAGATATATCTTATCAGTAAATCTACGTGCTGGAAATGAACTAGATTTTAAGTTTAAAATGGAGAGATATGGATCATGCACAGGCAGATGAAATATGTTTATTTTGGCATCATGTCCAGCACAGATGTTGTGGGCTGAAGGGCCTGTTGAAGTGCTGCACTGCTCCGTGTTCTATGTTTAAATGGCGACAGGCCGGCACCAAGGTCGCTAACATTCTACTGACACAATGTGGACAGTTTGTGGCCGGGGCTTGATCAGTGTTCAACAGTAAGCCCCTCGATGTCACAGGAGAGACTGGAAACAGCAGCTACTTAAGGGGCCAAACAGTCTCCTGTAACATTAAATAAGTGAAAGAGGAGAAAGAATATATTGGATTTGCCAGATACCCGTTGTTAAAACTGGACCATTTCTTTGAAAACACCACAGTTCTCCTTCAAAGACAAGTACCAAAAACAACACTCTGGGCTATTCAGAAATAATTTTAAAATGCACGTTTTCAAAAAGAGAGTTGTGATACTTTTGCCTCAGATCGCCTCAGATCACAAACATTTCCCATTCCTCTAAGTCTGGAAACCAGACACGTTCCCCCTTATTCATCCTCACTGCCTTTGTTGCAAAGGTTCGTCGGAAAATCCCTCCGGTTACTGTACACATTCCAGTGGCTGACTGGAATAAAATCTGGGAGGGATTAAAGGATGGTAGTTTAAAGTATATTATAGTTCAGTGTGCTCGCAACAGGCCTTTAAAAGAGCAATTTTAAATTGTATTGCCAGCACCCATCACTACTGTACTCCAGTGTAATGCAGTCACCAAACAGTCCATCAGAAATGTATTCCTGTGTCACACAATGACACTAGAGCCATAGAGTGATACAGCGTGGAAACAGGCCCTTCGGCCCAACTTGCCCACAACGGCCAACATGTCCCATCTGCACTAGTCCCACCTGCCTGCGTTTAGCCCTTATCCCTCCAAACCTGTCCTATCCATGTACTGTACCTTTCTAACTGTTTCTTAAACGTTGGGATAGTCCCTGCCTCAACTACTTCCTCTGACAGCTTGTTCCATACACCCATCACCCTTTGTGTGATAAAAAATACAAGTCAATATTACAGGAATAACTCTGGAACTACCAGTGTGACACCTGTGCTTTATTTATTTATTGGTTGATTTTTCAGGAGGTGGTTGCCATTCATAGGGCCCTTGAGAATGCAGACATAAAAAGCTGGAGCTCAGCGAGTCAGGCAGCATCTTTGGGGCAAATGAATAGGTGACGTTTCGAGTGGAGACCCTTCTTCAGACTGTCTGAAGGTGTGTGTTTTCATTTCTTCAGAAATGTCACCTATTCCTTTTCTCCAGAGGTGCTGCCTGACCCCCGGCTCAGCATTTGTGTCTATCTTCGGTACAAACCAGCATCTGCAGTTCCTTCATACGCCCTTGAGAAGGTGTTGGGGGTGAGCCAATTGCTTGAACTACCTGTGGTGACAATATTTCCACTGTGCTGTTGGGGAGGGGTTCCACTGCTTAGACCCATAGTCGATGAAGGAGCGGCAATTTATTTCCAAATCAGAATGATGAGTGATTTGGAGGGGAAGTTGCAGATCGTGGCACTGCCTTGTGCCCAAAGACTTTGTCCATTTTGGCGGCAGAGGAGGTTGATTTGGGCGGTACTGTCAGAGAAGCCTAACTGAATAAATGCAATGCACTTTGTAGATGGCATGAACTGAAAGCCAGTGGCGAAGAGGGATTCAATAGATTTACCCGATCTACGCCTCTCATGATCTTATACACCTCTCTAAGGTCACCCCTCATTCTCCTGCGCTCCATTCTCCACGTGCCGCCCCAGTAGTTTCCATATATCAATCCGTGTATGAATGTTGCTCAGACCTTGCTTCATGCAACAACTGCCTCGGTTGCTGAGGACCTACAAATGGAATTGAACAGTGTGCAAATCCCAGTGAACATTTCTGCTTCCGACCTGATGTGGAAGGAAGGTCTTTAATGAAGCAGCTGAAGATAATTGGACAACCTTGCCTGAAGGAATTCCTCCAGCAATATCCTGGGGACAGAATGACTGATGTCCAACAACCCTAATCATCTTACTTTGCCTGAGGTACAACTCCAGCCACTGGAGTATTTTCTCTTTGATGCCCAGAACGTTGGATTCACCCAACGTATTTGATGCTAAACCTGGTCAGATGCTGCCTTGTCACTTCTAGAATTCGGCAGTCTCGTCCGTGCCTGACCCAAGGACGTGACCAGATGCATTGGTGACCAGGTTTTATTTTTTATTTTTAGTTTTAGAGATACGGCACAGAAACAGGCCCTTCGGCCCACCGAGTCCATGCCGACCAGCGATCCTCACCAACACTGTCCTACACACAAGGGACCATTTAACCAAAGCCAATTAGCCTACAAACTGTCCGTATGGAGCTTGTAGGTTAATTGGCTTAACGGTCCCCTTGAAGGTAAAGCATCTCGTGACAGTAACAAACCGATACCAATACTGAGCATGAAGAACAACAGAAGTCAAAGGAAGAGCAGGAGAGAGAGAGAGAGAGAGAAGAGGGAGGAAGGGCAGGAGAATGTCTGGAGGTTTACAGAAATGCAAAATAAGAATGGGGGGTATGTATATTCATTAAGCGAGAATCTACTTGGTGGCAGAAGGCTGTTAAATATTATAAACTTGCGGTGGTCTCCAGGTGAAATGGAGAGATGCACTCAGCACATTATTCAATTACCTCCTGAACGCAGGGAGAAAAAGAAAGCCGTGAATGTATTACCCTCCGACTGGGAATTCTGAGGCAACCTGACCGGTGACTATCTGCAGACAAACCCCCGCCTCACCTCCCAAAGGGCAGAGCCCATGCAAATTGGAAGAAGTCGGTGCAATCTCAGAGTTCTTTGTAAGGTCACATTTTGTCTGCCTTAATTGCTGGTTTGGAAAGGATGGAGCTCTGGGTGGTAGGCAAAGACTGCAAACTCACGGATGTTTGAGTAATTTACTTCCCAATTTGCAAAATTACTCATTAAAATCAGCATCCAGGGAATACAGGGCTCTGAGTTCCTCTAATGAGCAGGGAAATAAGGAACAGGGGCTGCATGAAAAATGTATAAGTGTGGCTTTCCACCGCTGTCTTTCATATACAGTGTTGGCTGAAGCATCAGAGTCATGTTTCCCAAAGGAGGATTCCATGGGATGCTTCCTTTTCACATACATGTGCACAAATGCGCCTGAAATTTTCTCAGAGGTACTGGGCGCTCTGTTCTTTTGTTGAGGTGAAAGGTTTTGCTTCCCAGAAGAATGTCTCTTTTCCCCTACTGACTCTCCAACCTCCAGTCTCCACCAGCCTCACTGGCAACTGAAGCTGGATTGCCTCCATGAATCTTGCTCGTTTTGTCTGCTTTTCCAATTAACCACAAACACCAAATGCCCCTGCATGCCACATACACCCTGTGACAACAGCACAGCACAGGAACAGGCCCTTCAGCCCACAATGTGTGTGCCGAACATGCTGCCAGGTTCAGCTAATCTCCTCTGCCTGCACATAATCCACATCCCTCTATTCCTTGCATATCCATGTGCCTGGCCAAAAGCTTCTTAAAAGCTACTATCGTATCTGCCTCCACCACCAGCCCTAGCAGCGCGTTCCAGGCACCCACCACCCTCCGTGTAAAAATAATTGGAATGCACATCTCCTTTAAACCATGCCCCCTCACCTTAAAGCTATGCCCTCTTGTCTTTGACATTTCCACCTTGAGCAGATAGAAATAAAATGCAACTGCAATATTAAGGAGCAAACATATACATCAGGTAAATCAGCTGCCCTAGAAGATGTGTATGTGTTTTGGCTCCGTGCACTCTTCCCTTTTAGCTTTTGCTCATATCTGTCATTCTCCTCATAAAATGCAAACATTAATAAATAACACAATGAAATAATGTGACTTGGTGACTTAAATTTTCCTTGAAACATTACTCAGCCCTTCACATCAAATACATAAGTACTGGCATTGGAGTTTGGAACGTTGACAAAAAACAATAGCTGTCTAAAAGCCCCTTTGATTTAATTATTTCTCCTATTCTTTCATTCTTCCCTCTTATTCTTTTCGTCATGTAATACTCACGGACTATTGCTAACTGTCATCTTTGTCCCGTTCAGTTTAAAGTCATGTCCTCTAGTCTTTGACATTTTCACCTTGGGAAAAATGGTTCTCACTGTCTTCCCAATCTATGCCTTTCACAATTTTACAGCGTATACTTCTATCAGGTCTTCCCTCCGTTTCCGACGTTCCAGAGAAAGCAATCTATGGTTGTCAAATCTCTCCTTATAGCTAACATCCTCAATCCAAACAGTATTCGGGTAAAGGGCCATTCTTAGTCACGTGTGTGACCAAAAATGTGAAAAATTGTGGAATAGACAATAGACAATGGGTGCAGGAGTAGGCCATTCGGCCATTCGAGCCAGCACCGCTATTCAATGTGATCATGGCTGATCATTCTCAATCAGTACCCCGTTCCTGCCTTCTCCCCATACCCCCTGACTCCTTAAGAGCTCTATCTAGCTCTCTCTTGAATGCATTCAGAGAATTGGCCTCCACTGCCTTCTGAGGCAGAGAATTCCACAGATTCACAACTCTCTGACTGAAAAAGTTTTTCCTCATCTCCGTTCTAAATGGCCTACCCCTTATTCTTAAACTGTGGCCCCTTGTTCTGGACTCCCCCAACATTGGGAACATGTTTCCTGCCTCTAATGTGTCCAACCTCTTAATAATTTTATACGTTTCGTCTCCGATGTATACGAATACATCTCTTCTAATTCTGAAAGCATTACAGGTATATTGTTTTGTACTGTGTATATGGCTTATATATGCCGAAGATTATCGAGTGAAATTTTTATATGTTGTGCTGACAACGTTTGAGGTAAGAGGTCGAATATGACTGGTCACGTGTGTGGCCTCACATGGTGACTAAGAATGGCCCTTAACCAATTCTGCTTGCTCCCTAAAGCCTCCACATACTTCCTTCATAGAGCAACCACAACTATACACAATACTTCAAATGCAGCCTAACCCATGCCCTGTAAAGCAGCAACATGACTTCCCGACTCTTATATTCAATGCCTCGTCCGAAGAAGTCAAGCATTCCTACCACTCTATCTACTTGTGTTGCCACTTCAAGAAGCTATGGGTTTGGACCCCAAGATTCATCCATACATCAGTGCTGTTAAGGGTCTTGCCATTAACTGTATATTTTCCCCTCAAATATGACCTCCAAAAGTGCAATACGTCAAACATGCTCAGATTAAACTCCATCTGCCATTTCTCAGCCGATTTATGTATCTGATCTATATATTGGCCAGTCCAAGTCTAAAAATCTTTCGGAAAATAGGCATCACTGTTGCCCTCTAGACACAAAACACAGAATGCAGAAGCAGGTGACCTGACCCAAACCTGCACTGAATTCTCTGATCTTTAAAAAACTTATCTATCTGGCCTTTAAAGACTTCCAATGATCTAGCCTCCATAACCCTCCAAGGGAGAGAATTCCATTGATCCTCCACCGTCTGCAAAATGTCACTCTTACCCACCTCCGTTTTAAATGACTGCCCTTAATCTCATAAATATCTCCCCTCATTCAAGATTCTTCCAATACTGGAAACATCTCGACATCTCTCTTATCAAGGCACCCGAACATTTTGTACATTTCAGTAAGAATGCTCCTTGTGATTCTAAACTCCAGAGAATGCAGATCCAACACTTCTAACTGTGTAACCCCGGGAATTAGCCTCTTCTACACAAGCTTCAATGCTGAGGGCATTCCAGGTGCAATACCTTGCCAATACCCTGTGAATTTGCAACAATACCTCTGTACTTTCAAATCCTCAAGCAACAAAGGCCAATTTGCCATTCCCCTTCCTTAATTATTTGCTGCACCTGCATTCGATCTTTCTGTGAAAGTAAACCTAGATCCTGCTATAACTCCTTTCAGTTGCCGTCTCTTTCCCAATTAGATAACAATCTGTTTTTTGATTCCTCTCACCACAGTGCGCAATCTCACATTTTCCTACATTTAATTCCATTTGCCAACTTTTCGCCCACCCTCTCAACCACGGCTTTTGTGCCAGATTCGAGGTCTTGAATTTTAAACAGCCTTCTCCTCAGTCAGCCTGCGCTGTGTTGGTGCACTGTCGACGATGGTGCATCTCATCACCCATCTCCCTGCCATTGTTGAGGGGTAAGGTGCAGTCCACATCTTCCATCATCTAGCCTTGCGCCTTCAACAAAGGAGGGAGCGTGTTGGAACATGCTGCCAGAGGACTTCTCTCATGCGGGTGATGATGGTAGGGCTCATCCTCCTGAATGCTTCAGTGAAAGTGTCAATGACGGCTTGGAGCCCGAATCCCTGTGAAAATACGTGCAAATCTGCGTCCAGCTGCTCAACGCCTGTGTGTGGGTGGCCTTGCTTCTGGACTGTGGACATCGTACGTTGAACAGTTTCTCATTAGCTTCGGTCCACTCCAGCGTGAAGTCTGTTTCAGCTGAGGTGCAGCTTGTGGTGAAAAAAGATTGAGGAAAAAAAACATCGAGGCCATATTGAGCTTTACTTGACAGCAGTCTCCCTTTCAGGGTTTGTAGATTAATTGGCCTCTGTTAATTGCCCCTCGTGTGTAGGGAGTGGATGGAAAAATGGGATGACATCGAACCAGTGTGAACAAGTGATCAATGACTCGGTGGGCTGAAGGACCTGTTTCCATTCTGCAGCTTTAAAGGAAGGGATTTCTGGACTGATTTACTTGCTGGACCTCACTATTCGGATCATCAACTCCATGCCTGCTCTTTATGGAGCCATCTCTTCAGTTCCAATCATTTGCTCTTTCCTCAGAGCCCTGCAAATGATTGTCCTTCTGTGTGTCTGCCCAATTCTCTTTTGAAAGCCCTGACTGATTCTGTTTCCACCACATTTGAAGACACAAAGTTCCAGATTACAGAAATAATGGTTGTATCCTGTGTAACTCAAATGTTATGCAAGTCGGAAACTGAAGTGTTATTGTGCACGCATAAATTTGCCAACCGGCATAGAGACCACGGGGGAACACGCGGAGACCACATGGGAGTTAGTGGGCTTATAGGATGCTTATATAAATGCCAGTTTAGGTAAGATCCACATTACGTATATCAGGGAGTGCCTGTATACCCGTACTCTATTTAAAATATGTTTCTTTACATCCCTCCATGACTTCTGCCCATCAATTTCCATCTGTGTCTCCTGAGTCGTGAATCATCTGCCAATGAGACCAGCTTCTTTCTAGTTACCTTATTTAAGCTCATCTTGTCCTTCGACGCCTCTATCAAATCTCCACTCAACCTTCATTGCACCAAGGAGAACAACTGCAATTTCTCCAGTCCAATCCTGTGGCTGAAACTTTTCTGGTAAATCCTTTCCCTTTCCTTTTCCAAATCCTTCCTAAAATTTGGAGACCAGAATTAAACACAATGCTCCACGTCATGGCCAAAGAGGTAGGATTTAGGGAGACACTCCATTTACAAGTTTGTGGGTGGCACCACTGTAGTCCGCCAGATCTCATAACGATGAGGCAAAGTACAAAAGGGAGACGGAGCTTAGTATCACCGTGTCACGACACAGTCTCTCCCTCAATGTCAGCAAAATGAAGGAGATGGTCATCGACTTCAGGAAGTGGGGTGGAGTACACATCGGAGTGTGTGGTCCAAGCACATTCACGCTAAGACAGAAGGGCTAAACATCCAAGGACGGACACCCCACTGGAGATAAATGGGTCTACTGTGGATAGGGTGAGCAGTTTTAAATACTTGGGAGTCCACATCACAGAGGATCTGACATGGGCAACGCACATTGCCGCACTGGTGGGTAAGGCAAAGCAGCGCCTTTACCACCTTAGACAGCTGAGGAAATTCAGAGTGTCTCTGAGGATCCTTCATTGCTTCTACTCTGGGGTTGTAGAGAGCATCCTGTCCGGCAACATTACAGTCTGGTTTGGGAACAGCTCTGCCCAGGACAGGATGACCCTGCAGAGAATAGTGCATTCGGCAGAACGCACCATGGGAACTACACTCGTCCCCCTGCAGGACCTATACATCAAGAGGTGCAGATCCAGAGCAAGCAAGATTATGAGGGACCCCTGCCACCCTAGCAACGGACTGTTCCAGATGCTACGGTCAGGCAAACGCCTCCGCTGTCACGCTGTGAAAACGGAGAGGATGAGACGGAGTTTCTTCCCACAGGCCATCAGGACTGTCAACTTTTATAACTCCAGGGACTAAATTTTGTCTTCTCTATATTAACTTTATTAACTTTATTTATATGCTGTAACTGTAATTCTTTTATGTGCACAACCCGCAGGCATTGCCACTTTCATTTCACTGCACATCGTGTATGTGTATGTGACAAATAAACTTGACTTGACTTGACTTGAGAGCTTAACAACATCTCCATCTTATCAAATGTCTGTACACTGTGAATGGCTCGATTGTAATCATGTATTGTCTTTACACTGGCTGGTTAGCCCGCAAGAAAAGCTTTTTTACTGTAGCTCGGTACATGTGACAATAAACGAAACTAAATCTCCTCAGAAGGCTACGGCAATTTGGCAAAATGACTCTTGCCAATTTCTACAGGTGCACCTTGGGAAGCACCATGAAAGCTACTTCGGGGGGTTCACTGAGTTCAAGCTCAATGAAAGCCCAATTGCAGAGTTGTGAAACACACAAACCAAGCCTCCCCCATCTAGGAGGCTTGCCTCATGAAGCCAACATAATCAAAAACCATACACACTCCAGTCATTTTTTTTTCTCTGTGGAAGAGTCTCTATTTCCAACAAAACCCAAATACACAGAATAAGTTGGAAAGTAAGAAAGCATTCATTGTGACTCCTGCAGTCCATTAAAAACCGAGTCTTTGTTCCCACAGACTACAGGTATCACAACCACGACTCCTGTTACATGACTGGACAGAAAAAAACATTGCAAAATAAAATCACGTCTTAGCAGAACTCTTTCATCGCATCATTAGCGCCTTGGTGTGCTATTAATAGTTCCCATCCCAGCGAGCATGAAAGACGTTTCAGAATTCATGTTGTGAATCACCCCGGCTTTGGTCTAACTGCATGTTGAGTTTTATACAGAGAACCACTGTGCTTTCTCTCTCTTCTTGCCCGTTCTCCTTTGTTCACTAAGTGAGCCAAAGCCGATGTTTTGGGGTGCGTCGAGGGAACGTTGCGCATTATCAGGTTGGAGCTGGACTGGCAGCAGGAACCGAGGGAAACGGAAACATTCCTTGGACTCCAAACGAAGAGAGATGCGCTCTTTTTGTTTTCAGTCACTGCTGATGTGGGCAAAAGGCAGAGATTTGAATAACTGATCAATTTATGCCTTCAGTGACTGGAAATGTGCAAGTTGGTCATTTCCATCCTATTTCACTGGTGACTGCACACACCCATGCAGTTAACAAAAACAAACCCTCTAAGTTATTATCTGCTTCCTGATTTATTGGCTGGCCAGCTAAGATTACATGTATAGAAAATGTCATTGGATCATTTCTCGTGGCATTTAAAGACAATATATGGCAATATGACTTTGCAAAAGGCCACATTGGAGGATTCGCTGGTTTACCGTCTGGGTGAGACAGGGACATAAAATGACCGTCACTCTCACACAAAGGATTGTGCTAAACCTAAGACATTTTCTATGCAAAGTTACTCATTTTGACAAATGTTCCTCCCAGTTCCAGGGGCCATAGACTGCTCCTGGCTGTGAATATGGTCTGACAATCTAACAGCTCGCTCTCTGACTTTACTCTTCCTGGTTCCACAGCAGTCCCTGTATTGTTGAGCTCTCTCCAAAGTCGAGTCCAGTGTAGGATCAGTGGCTGGCTGTCCCCAACAGTGGGGGAGACCTATCTCCCCCTGAGTGCTGGGCCTGTGCTGGGCTAAAGGATCACCGCTCAATTGCTGGTCAACAACCACAATGTGGTAGTCCTGTAAGATCACCCAGTTAGACTGGGCGGCATGGTGGCATGGCGTTAGAGCTACTGCCTTACAGCGGCAGAGACCCGGGTAGACTACGGGCGCTTATCTGTACAGAGTTTGTATGTTCTCCCCGTGACCTGCGTGGGTTTTCTCCGAGATCTTCAGTTTCATCCCACACTCCAAAGACGTACAGGTCTGAAGGTTAATTGGCTTGCTGGCTTGGTTATAGATTAAAAAAATTGTCCCGTGTGTGTATAGGGTAGTGTTAATGTGCGGAGATCGCTGGTTGATAAGAACAGTGGGCCGAAGGGCCTGTTTTTACGCTGTATCTCTAAACTAAACTAAACTAGACGATGGATCTTGGATCATCGAACAATTCCAATGCATTTTTGATGTTTAGTTTAAGAAAATAACTGCAGATGCTGGTACAAATCGAAGGTATTTATTCACAAAATGCTGGAGTAACTCAGCAGCTCAGGCAGTATCTCAGGAGAGAAGGAATGGGTGACGTTTCGGGTCGAGACCCTTCTTCAGACCAATGTCAGGGGGGCGGGACAAAGGAAGGATATAGGTGGAGACAGGAAGATAGAGGGAGATCTGGGAAGGGGGAGGGGAAGGGAGGGACAGAGGAACTATCTGAAGTTGAGATGTTTAGTGGAAAGATACAGCGTGGAAACAGGCCCCTCCACCCACCAAGTTCATGCCGACCACAAATCGATGTAATTGTGGCGGTGCCCGGGGGCTTGGCCACTCCCTTGGTCATTCCCCT
The DNA here is from genome assembly GCF_053455715.1 of Rhinoraja longicauda. Taxonomy (NCBI): domain Eukaryota; kingdom Metazoa; phylum Chordata; class Chondrichthyes; order Rajiformes; family Arhynchobatidae; genus Rhinoraja; species Rhinoraja longicauda. The sequence goes on from NC_135978.1 coordinate 25,534,963, forward strand.
CGCCACTGAGTGGACAGTGGGATTAGGCCACTCCCTGGGTCATTCCCCTGGGGACAGACTGGACTGGGGCTATGGGGTTTGCTGGAAGGGGTTATTGTTTTACTCGTGCGGGTGACTGAGTGAGTGAATGTTCAGATACTGTATTAAAGTTATTGTTACTTCTTACCTGGCGTCTGGCCTGATTCCTGTCGCGTCCAGACCCACTACACTATCTCACTTTCTCACCCACTCCCTACACATTTGGGATGATTTGCAGAGGTCCATTAACGTACAATCCCGCACGTCTTTGGGCGTGAGAGGAAACCGGAGCACCCAGAGGAAACCCACGCGTTCACAGGGAGAACGTGTGAACTCCACGCGGACACAGCCCCGGGGGGTCAGGATCCAACCCGGCGGGGTCTCTGGCACGGTGAGGCAGCTGCTCTATCAGCACAATGAGGACTGCTTTGTATTCTGGTGTATACCAAAAAGCAACCGTGAACCAATGCACAGACTGATGGCAACATTTTAGCATATGTTGAAAGACTGGAACGACTAGGCTTGTACACACTGGAATTTAGAAGGATGAGAGGAGATCTTATCGAAACGTATAAGATTATTAAGGGGTTGGACACGTTAGAGGCAGGAAACATGTTCCCAATGTTGGGGGAGTCCAGAACCAGGGGCCACAGTTTAAGAATAAGGGGTAGGCCATTTAGAACTGGGATGAGGAAAAACTTTTTCAGTCAGAGAGTTGTGAATCTGTGGAATTCTCTGCCTCAGAAGGCAGTGGAGGCCAATTCTCTGAATGCATTCAAGAAAGAGCTGGATAGCGCTCTTAAGGATAGCGGAGTCAGGGGGTATGGGGAGAAGGCAGGAACGGGGTACTGATTGAGAATGATCAGCCATGATCACATTGAATGGCGATGCTGGCTCGAAGGGCCGAATGGCCTCCTCCTACACCTATTGTCTATTGTCTATTGTCACAGTGCTAGATTACTGTCATTACTTCTGGCGATTGTAGGAATTTCAGAGATGTTTGAGAAGTATGAAAAAAAAAACAGAAATTAACTTCAGACTAAATTGGGCAAGGATGGTGTGTCAGAAGTAAACGGCTATTTTTAAGATCACATTTGGAAGTTTGCTTTCATAATCCACAAGAGGAATAGTTTTCCAAGTAGAGAAGGGGACAAATACAGTGAAATTATTCAATGGTTAGATGCTGTGACTAGTATTGTCCTTCTGTGTGGATAATACCTGCCTCTGGGATGCATTGGTAATCCTTTGAGGAGAAGTCTGACATGGTTCCTGACCATGGGGAGAAAGAGGGTTTGGACTGAACAGATAAGGCCATAGGTTCTAGGAGCAAAATTTGACCATTTGGCCCATCAAGTCTACTCCGCCATTCAATCATGGCTGTTCTATCTTTTCCTCTCAATCCCATTCTTCTGCCTTCTCTCCATAACCCCTGACACCCGTACGGATCAAAGTAAGTAGCACAAGTGATGCTTGGGTGGCTAGAGCACGTCAGAGAAGAACATTCGATGTTTGTTAGACATAGACATAGACATAGAAAATAGGTGCAGGAAGAGGCCATTCGGCCCTTCGAGCCAGCACCACCATTCATTGTGATCATGGCTGCTCATCCACAATCAGTAACCCGTGCCTGCCTTCTCCCCATATCCCTTGATTCCACTAGCCCTAGAGCTCTATCTAACTCTCTCTTAAATCCATCCAGTGATTTTGCCTCCACTGCCCTCTGTGGCAGAGAATTCCACAAATTCACAACTCTCTGGGTGAAAAAGTTTCTTCTCATATCAGTTTTAAATGGCCTCCCCTTTATTCTAAGACTGTGGCCCCTGATTCTGGACTCCCCCAACACTGGGAACATTTTCCTGCATCTAGCTTGTCCAGTCCTTTTATAATTTTATATGTTTCTATAAGATCCCCTCTCACCCTTCTAAACTCCCGTGAATAGTCTTTTCAATCTTTCCTCATGACAGTCCCGCCATCCCAGGGATCAATCTCGTGAACCTACGCTGCACTGCCTCAATTACAAGGGTGTCCTTCCTCAAATTAGGAAACCAAAACTGTACACAATACTCCAGATGTGGTCTTACCAGGGCCCTATACAACTGCAGAAGAACCTCTTTACTCCTATACTGAAATCCTCTCGTTATGAAGGCCAACATGCCATTAGCTTTCTTCACTGCCTGCTGTACCTGCATGCCAACTTTCAGTGACTGGTGTACAAGGACACCCAGGTCTCGCTGCACTTCCCCCTTACCTAACCTGGCACTATTGAGATAATAATCTGCCTCCTTGTTTTTGCTGCCAAAGTGGACAACCTCACATTTATCTATATTATACTGCATCTGCCATGCATCTGCCCACTCACTCAACCTGTCCATGTCATCCTGCAACCTCCTAACATCCTCTTCGCAGTTCACACTGCCACCCAGCTTTGTGTCATCTGCAAACTTGCTAGTGTTACTTCTAATTCCTTCATCCAAATCATTAATATATATGGTGAATAGTTGCAGCCCCAACACCGAGCCTTGCGGCACTCCACTCGCCACTTCCTGCCATTCTGAAAAGGACCCGTTCACTCCTACTCTTTGCTTCCTTCCTGCCAACCAATTCTCTATCCAAGTCAACACTCTACCCCCAATACCATGTGCTCTAATTTTGCTCACCAATCTCCTGTGTGGGACCTTATCAAAGGCTTTCTGAAAGTCCAGATACACTACATCCACTGGCTCCCCTTCATCCATTTTACTTGTCACATCCTCAAAAAATTCCAGAAAATTAGTCAAGCATGACTTCCCCTTCATAAATCCATGCTGACTTATCCTTTTACTGCAATGTTCCAATCCTATTCATCCTGGATCTTTCTTTTACGTTGCCCAGAAGTTTTCCACCACAAGAATTGGCTATTCTTTAAATGTTTTTCATTACCATTCCATGATTCACCTGCAATGATCAGAGATTTCTCTCGTCATAGACAATCTCTTCCCTTTCTTGTATCTAATCTCTGTACTTTAATCATCGCCTCAGCTCCTAGAATAAGCATGGGATATGACTCAGTGGGGTCCCAGCACTGAGTCTTGCGGTACCCCACTAGTCACTGCCTGCCATTCCGAAAAGGACCCGTTTATTCCTACTCTTTGCTTCCTGTCCGCCAACCAATTCTCTATCCACCTCAACACTGAACCCCCAATACCGTGTGCTTTAAGTTTGTACACCAATCTCCTATGTGGCACCTTGTCGAAGGCCTTCTGAAAGTCCAGATATAACACATCGACTGGTTCTCCCTTATCCACTCTACGAGTTACATCCTCGAAAAATTCTATAAGATTCGTCAGACATGATTTGCCTTTCATAAATCCATGCTGACTTTGTCCGATGATTTCACCACTTTCCAAATGTGATGCTATCCCATCTTTAATAACTGACTCTAGCATTATCCCCACTACCGATGTTAGGCTAACTAACATGGTTAGTTCGATGTGGGAGGAAACTGGAGCAACTGGAGGAAACCCATGTGGTCACAGGGAGAACATGCAAATTCCACACAGACAGCATTTGCAGTCGGAACTGAGGCAATGATTAAAGTTGGGATGGAAGCCAGTTCTCTGGCACCGTGTAACAGCAGCTCCACCAGCTGTGCGACAAGAGGACTGTGGAGACAGGACTGCCAGACCATAGCTGGCACAACATTCAAATTAAATGTGGGCATAAAAATCTGTTTCAGTATTGACCCCAATGTAGGGGTGTCTGTCTCCGAAGGCAGAAAATCCAGGAGACCCATTGAATAAACTGGAATATTGCAGTGTCAGACATCCGACACTAGAGGGGGAACTGTTTAGCTTCTTCACTAGTCTCCCGACGGGCAGCATAGACCATCGGAAGGGTAAATGAGCCTTTTGGTGGGTCTGTTATTCTGCAAGAGTACAGAGACACCTCTGTACAAGTGCATTCTGTTCAGCACGGAGCTGAACCTTCTCAGGCAACAGCAACAAAAGAAAAATCACTAATTTAAAAGTGCACAAGGGAAGCCAACCTCTACCAATGTATCTTGATTATATAAATAAAACAAGGGAAGGATCTTTTGACCTAAACAATGATGGAGGGCAGACTCCAGGAACTGGCGAAGGGAACTAAGAGTACCATCAAAAACATTCAAATGGCATCACAGGAAAAAAAATTACAACCCGAACTTTGAAGACAAATTGAACCAGCACCTGGTCACAGTCTGGCAAGAGGCCAATTTTAAAATTCCCTGAAGGGCGCTGACCTGAAACATCGCCTGTCCATTCCCTCCACAGATGCTGCCTGACCCACTGAGTTCCTCCAGCACTTTGTGCTTTGCACATGATTCCAGCATCTGCAGTTCCTGTGCCTTGATTAAAATTTCTCCTCCTGCTTTCAAATTTCTTTGAGCTCTCAATCTAATCATTCTTGTAATCTAACTCTGCCATATAACCCTCCAATTCTCCACTATTGCCATGACGGGCTGCTTCATTTTGGCAGCCGTCTATTTCATTCTAGAATTCCCATCCTAAATCTCCCTGCCCCATTCTCTTGCCCCATACCAGGCTTCGATCTTGATCTTGGGTGCTGTCTGTGTGGAGTTTGCATGTCTGCCCTGTGACGCTATGGGTTTCCTCCGTGTGCTCTGGTTTCCTCCCACATCCAAAGACGTGCGGGTTTGTAGGTTAATTGGCCTCTGTAAATTGCCCCTAGTGTGTAGGGAGTGGATGAGAAAGTGGGATAACATAGAATTATTATGAACAGGTGATTGATGGTTGGAGTGGACTCGGTGGGCCAAAGAGCCTGGACAATGCCTCATCTCTTAATTAAACTAAATTTAAAGTAAATTATTGTTACAGTTTGGTATTACAGTAGACATCAACTTTACGCAAATTCTGTGACTTAAGAGATTTCTAGAAACTTAACGTATAGAAAGATCCAAATAATGCTGAAGGGGGCAGCATAGGGTGATAAGGTGAATCAAAGGCCTATGGGATGCTTGTTTTCATTAGCCAAGACACTATCAAGAAGAACAAGGAGGTTATGGCAGAATGAGATAAAGCTGGAGTACTGTGGGCAGTTCTGTTTGCCACATCAGAGGAGAGATATAGAAACAAGGAAATACAGATGTTGGTTTACCAAGAAAAGACACAAAATGCTGGAGTAACTCAGCGGGTCAGGCAGCATCCCTGGAGAACGTGGATAGGTGACGCTTCGGGTCGGGACCCTTCTTCAGTGGTAGCTGAACCACCCTATCAACAACTAAGGCAACTCAACCATCCTACCAACAACTAGAGAGCAGTCCTGAGCCACTATCCACCTCATTGGAGACCCTCGGAGTATCTGTGATCGGACTTTACCTTGTACGAAACTTTATTCACTTTATTTCCATTTATCGTGCATCTGTACACTGTGGATGGCTCAATTGTAATCATGTATTGTCTTTCCGCTGATTGATTCCACGCAGCAAAAGCTTTTCACTGTACCTCAGTACACATGACAATAAATTAAACCCAACTCTGACCTTCTTCAGTTACCTATACATGTTCTCCAGGGATGCCGCCTGACCCGCTGAGTAACTCCAGCATTTTTGTGTCTTTCCATAGGAAATGTATGATTGGAGAGTGTGCAAGCATGATTAGGATGTTGCCAGGGATGGTGTGTGCAAGCATGATTAGGATGTTGCCAGGGATGGTGTGTGCAAGCGTGATTAGGATGTTGCCAGGGATGGTGCGTGTCAACAGGGGGAGAAAATAGGCCAAGTTTGTTTTCCTTGGAGCAGAGAAGCTGAGAGAGGAATCCAATTGGGATTTGCAAAAGCATGCGCATTAGATAGCATAGATAGTGAGAACATTTTCCCAAAAGCAAAGAGGTCTAAAACCAGAAGATAAGGGATGGATGATTTGGGGAGACCATGAGGAAATGTTTTCATCCAGGGAACAGTGAATGTGGAATGCAGTCCCTGAGAAGCTGGTGATGCATCTGTGAAGCACGGCACTGTTTGAGGGAGAGGGCGGATAGGCCAGATGAGGATACATGCTACAATTTCCATGAATCTATTCGTTTCCTGTGACAACTACCCCATGAACTGGATTAATTCCCTTCTCGTTAATGTGCGACAGTAATGGGTAATATAAACAAAAGGTGCAGTTTAGTGTTTTATGCATCACCGATTTTTGAAATGGAAGTTTTTCTGACTCCATAGAAGCCAGTGCCTAGAGTGAATCACATCTCTTTGGGATTCTCAATTTTTACTGCGGAATACTAAAATATTTTTCTGATGCATAATTCGCCACTGGTTGTAATCAACTTCTTCAGAGGAGATTCACTAATACCCGAGACAAAAATGAGAAAAAGGTTTCTTGCTGATAACATTTAATTTTCTTTTCGCTATTTTGAGAACTTTGCTTTGAAGACGTGCGCGCAGCACCGCTGAATAGATTTGCCCTCTTTCCAAAATGGTTGCTCTTTATCGAGTCTCTCTATTTGTTCGTTCGCATTTCAGTGCCGCTAATTGATGGGGGGTTTTTCTCTCTCTTCCAAAGTCAATAAGAAAACTGAGGAAAATGTAAGGTCCAGGACAGCAGAGAAAACATTGGGACTCGCCACTGATGAAATAGAGAGCGCAGCGTGTTCGCATTCTCCGCAGGATGTGCGAATCACTGGCACGAATTTACTGACCATCTCCAACCAGCCTTCAGGTGGTGGCGGTGAACTAGCCTTGGCCCATTGCAATCACCATGTTGAAGGCACTTCCCCCCTCCATTGTAATCTACCTCACTGGTGACCCTTGGACCATCCTTGATCGGGCTTTGCTGGTTTTAACTTGCACTAAACGTTATTGCTTTATCATGTATCTATACACTGTAAATGGCTCGATTGTAATCATGTATTGTCTTTCTGCTGACTGGATCGCACGCGACAAAAGCTTTTCACTGTACCTCGCTCGGTACGCGTGGCAATACACTAAACTAACCTAAACAGATCAAAGGTATTTATTTCACAAAATGCTGGAGTAACTCAGCAGGTCAGGCAGCATCTCAGGAGAGAAGAAATGGGTGACGTTTCGGGTCGAGACCCTTCTTCAGACTGAAGAAGGGTCTCGACCCGAAATGTCACCCATTCCTTCTCTCCTGAGATGCTGCCTGACCCGCTGAGTTACTCCGGCATTTTGTGAAATAAATACCTTCGATTTGTACCAGCATCGGCAGTTATTTTCTTACATAACCTAAACAGATTGTATCTTCCAATTTTGGCTCCATGACTTTGAAGGTGCAGTTAACAAATGTTCAGGTATTGCATAATTATGCTCCATTTTGTGGCATCGGGAGCAGACTTCTACCATTCAGCCTCACAGTTTACTCTCAATATAAATCCCACTTTCCTCTGGTTCAGAAATTAGCAACCCTTAATGAACAACAATTCACCTTATGGAAGGGTGGAAAAATATTCTCAGGTTGATTTGAGGTTATGGTCTCCAGTGTGCAGTCAGGGTTCTTACTCTTATGTTTCTTGGAACACCCTAAACTAATGTCCAAAGACAAAGTTCTGGCCTTCGAAAACCCACGTCCTAGTCTTTAGAGTTCGGTGACATCAGACCTCGTGGAATGCTTGATCAAAACACGAAAGTGCTGGAAGAACTCAGTGGGTCAGGCAGTATCTGTGGAGGGAACGGACAGGCAACATTTCAGGTCGTGACCCTTCAGACTGAAGAAGGGTCCCCCAACCCGGAACATCCCGTCTCAAGAAGGGTCACCACCCAAAATGTCGCCTATACATTCCCTCTACAGATGCTGCCTGAACTGCTGAGTTTCCTCCAACACTTTGTGCTTTGCTCAAGGTTCCAGCATCTGCAATTCCTTTGTGTCGTGAGGAATACTTAGTGCAAGCAGCCTGAAACTTGGATCGGGAGGATTGGCAAACTGCAGCAAATGAAGGAGTAAGATGAGAAAATATGTCACAAAAAGAATCAGCTTCTTGCTATTCATAAATCCTTCCCTGTCTTTACCTTTTCCTGCCACTGTAACCTCCATCAGCCCACCAAACCCTTGGCATCTCTGCTTTCCTCCATTTCAGCCATCTTGCACATGGTTAACTTGAATTGCTCCACCATTCATTCACAGCCATGTCCGAAACTGCTGGAGCTATGGAATTCTCTACCTGAATCTCTCTGGTAGCCAGCAACTCCCACTTTTACCTCCCTTAGGCCATTGCTTAAAATCTACAGTTATCAATTTTTCTTCCATCTGACCTAGAACATCCTTTGAAGCTTGACATCAACTTCTGCTGATAGCACATTTCTTAACGTGCCCCACAGCAATTAACAAAGTCTAGTCTCTCTTGTCATTAGATCTGCCCCCAAGGGTCTAAAAATGCTACAAACAGTGAATAGTTTTGCATCTCAATAGCCCCTATGGAATGCCCAATCTGTGCTGGCTTTCGCAAAAGGCAACCTGATTATTTCTCATACGTCAGAACCTTTTTCTCTGGGTGGAAATGTCCAACACTGGAGGGCATAGCTCGAAGGTGAGGGGGGGAAAGTTTAATAGAGATGTAACAGGTTTTTTACACAGAGAGCAGTGGGGACCTGGAACGCATTGCCATGGGTGGTGGAAACAGAGCTGATAGTGGTGTTTCAGAGCCACGGCCTTTAACGAGGCACAAATAAAGGGATATGGATTGTGTACAGGCGGATGAGATCAGTTTAACTTGGCATTATATTCGGCACAAACATTGTGGCCCATACCTGTGCTGCACTGTCTAACATCACGATGCCATTCGGCCCTTCCAGTCCATGCCAGCTCTCAGGGCAATCCCACCACCCACTTATTTCCCAGTGAACCTATTCTCTCACACATGTCCATCGACTCCCTGCCACATTTTCCTCCCGTCTGCCTCCACTGGGAGTAATTTGCAGCGACCGATCTACGAGCCTCCTCATGTGGTCTCCCTTCCACCTGCTCGCTCCTGCACAAGCCGGTAATGTTTTATTTCTGCCTCACGTACTTTTCCAATTTCCCTTTTGAAGATGAGTGCTGAATGCCTTTCTCATATCCTTCCAGGCAGTGCCTTCCAAGTCCTAATCACTGACTGCATATAAAAGATTTCCCTCCATTCACCACTGGCCATTTTGCCAATCACCCTAAATCCTTCGTCCTCTTGTTATCCTCCCCTCGGCCACTGGAAGCACTTTCTCTTTATTCACACCGATCTAAACCTGTCACGGTTTTAAGCACCCTCATAAAAATTCCACTACCCAACTAAAGTAAGGGTGCAACATAATGTTTTCTGTTTACACGCACTTAAAATAAATTACCTTGAGTTGGGTTAAATGATCTTCACACTTTACTGACCTTCTTCTCTGAGAGTCTGCCAGAGGAGTCAAGGTGCTCTTTCCCCTTCCCATCCCAATGAGACAATAAAGGCAAACAGCAAAGTTATTTTCTCCATTCGGGAGACTTTAATTAAATACCCCGAGTCCGAGCACAGATCGTTCGCTTCTGGTTTAAAAAGAATGTACCGTGACTGCCTTATTTTTGCTGATGTCCCACTTTTTGAGGATTTTATGCTTGTATTACAGTTCCCTGGGAGCAAATGAAAGCAAATTTAGTTGCTGCCAAAAAGACGAACACTTAGAATTAATGTGAACAGAGAGGATCAGCTCGGCAGCACAGATACTGAGCACTGGCCTTTAGGCACCCGATTCTGTGCTTTGATTTCATTTACACATTTTGTTAAATAAACCATTTCATTAAAATAATGCCCAACCCCCCCACCATGCCCAACCCCCCCACCATGCCCAAACCCCCCACCCCCACCCCCACCACCACCATAGAGCACAGAATCAGGCTCACCGAGTCTGCGCCGAAAAGCGATTACTCCATTGTCAAGTCAAGTCAAGTCAATTTTATTTGTATAGCACATTTAAAAACAACCCACGTTGACCAAAGTGCTGTACATCAGTTCAGGTACTAAGAAACGAACATACAATGGCACACAAACATAACAGCACATACATAAACAGTTTACAGCGCCCCCTTAGAGGGCCTCAAACGCTAGGGAGTAGAAATAGGTTTTGAGCCTGAACTTAAAGGAGTCGATGGATGGGGCAGTTCTGATGGGGAGAGGGATGCTGTTCCACAGTCTCGGAGCTGCAACCGCAAAAGCGCGGTCACCCCTGAGCTTAAGCCTAGACCGCGGGATAGTGAGTAGCCCCAAATCGGCCGACCTGAGGGACCTGGAGATAGAGTGGTGGGTTAGAAGATTTTTGATATAGGGGGGGCAAGCCCGTTTAGGGCTTTGTATGTGAATAGAAGGAGCTTGAAGTTGATTTTGTACCATACTGGGAGCCAGTGGAGAGAGGCCAGAATCGGGGTGATGTGGTCCCTTTTACGGGTACCCGTCTGGAGTCTCGCTGCGGCGTTTTGGACATACACTAGCACTATCCTAAAGACGAGGGACAATTTACAATTTTACCAAACCTGTATGTCTTTGGGATGTGGGAGGAAACCCGGAGCACCCAGAGAAAACCCACACGGTCATAGGGAGAACGTACAAACTCCATACAGACAGCACCCAGTAGTCAGGATAGAACCTAGGTGCCTGGCATTGTAAGGCAGCAACTCTACCGCTGTACCACTGTTTCGTCCTTTGTTGAGAGATGATGTTGGGAAGGTTTTGCAGGACCCTTCCAAGAAGGATGGGTCTCAATATCAGGAGAGACTGGGATTGTTTTCCTCACAGGAAAAGATTTAATAAAAGGCGATTAGAATTCTGGGAGACTTTGACACAGTACATTTTGGGGAAATAGACCCTGTTTTAGGAGGGCAAGTTACTGGGGAAAAAACAAATTTTAAATAATGAACAAAGTAAGTCAAAGAGGAGAAGAGAGACTTTTTTTCTTTCATCCGACATGTTACCTGCAATGAAGTAGATTCAACAGTAAATTTTGAAAGAGAAAATGACAGATTAGTTTGCCTTTCCCCACCGAGGTAAACTGATCACACTCTAAACTTCTCCTCATAACAATCTTTGTCTCTCTCTCTCCTCTCTTCAAACATTAAAGTCCCTGCTACTAACTATTTCCAGACCACTTCATTCTTGGCACTTTGCGCACCCAGTCTTTCTCTGACAGTGAGCGTAATACACTAAACATCGACTATCTTAGCCTCTAACCACAGATCTTTTTAATCACCCATACGACCAGCTTCCACCTCTGTAGCCTCGCCAAAGCCAACTCCCTCCAGCCCTTCAGATGGATGGAGTAAGTTTCCAACAAGTGCAGTTCCTTGCATCTCCAAAGGAGATTTTTCGGTTTGAGATCCTTCATCAGGTCCTGGACCTGAAAGGTTAACTCCTTCTCTTTCAATAAATGCTGAATATTTTTAATTACATTTTTTTAATTTTAGATTTCCAGCATCTGCTATCATTGGCTTCGGTGGGGAATCTGGATTTGCCTTTGCGGTCCCGTTCCGCTTTCTCTCTCACTCTATATCTCTCTCTATCTCTCTATCTCTCTCTCTCTCTCTCTCTCTCTCTCTCTCTCTCTCTCTCTCTCTCTCTCTCTCTCTCTCTCGCTCTCTATCACTTGTAAATGGCAAAAAAAGGATTTGATGTGAGGAAGGGATGTGTGTGTGAGCAATGAAACATAGGAAGCGATGGTCTCTTCCCATCCCACACTACTTGCACAGGTCTGGCAGTGGTGGGAGTAATTCGAGATGATTAGCACTGTACAAGCAACACGTTGGTTGAAGAGCCTGTTGGTTCTAACGAGACAAAATTAGCCCAGTCACTGCAACAAAAAAAAACCTGTACTAGATTTGACTGGAACAAACAGGGTGGCTGATTCCCTTCCCTCGTGTCAGGTAAGGTTCTGAGGACGTCTCACCGTGACGTGCCAACAGCGAGTTCAAGGATTCATGTATCTTGCACCAATCAGTGGGAGGGCGAGGAGCGATTGGCAGCCTGGGCTCTCACATAGTCGGGCCATCTGGTCAGGAGGCGGACTCCATACCGGCTTGGCCACCGCAACGTTGTCGCTGCCGAAGTGAGGCAACAGCAAGCTCAAGGCTTCGCTCAGAAATTAGGATTAACAGCCAGCCGTCAGACAGTTAACAATGACGTACCCTCGCTCCAAGCATGCCAGGTGATGATAACACTGGGAGAATGTTTCTGCTATAATTAGGGAGCAGCTGTTCCTTGGTACTTGCTCCAAATCCACCAGCAAGAACACTTCATAAATAAGCAAAACTCTCCTCCCAGCTTTTCTCTCGGCTACGGGGTTTTTTAAACCCTCTCATAGAAACATAGAAAATAGGTGCAGGAGTAGGCCATTCGGCCCTTCGAGCCTGCACCGCCATTCAATATGATCATGGCTGATCATCCACCTCAGTATCCCGTACCTGCCTTCTCTCCATACCCCCTGATCCCTCTAGCCACAAGGGCCACATCTAACTCCCTCTTAAATATAGCCAATGAACTGGCCTCAACTACGTTCTGTGGCAGAGAATTCCACAGATTCACCACTCTCTGTGTGAAAAAAAATGTTCTCATCTCGGTCCTAAAAGACTTCTCTCTCACCGCCTCGGCCCAGAGCCTCCGGTAGCAGGCGCAAGAAGTTCAGGGAGTTCTACGTTGCCAAGGCACCGAGCCATTTCTTAGTTCCATTACCTCCTATTCCCAGTAAATCAGCTGCCTTTTCACTTTCCGTTCTTCGACTCCATGTTATGTTTAAAAACAATTCCCCTCCTCCTCGTAACAATCTCCGTCAAAAAAAACTGCTTGCATCAGGTCCTGGTTCGGCAACGCGAATGCCCGGGAGCGAAGGAGATTTCGGAGAGTGGTAGACACTGCCTGGCTCGTCACGGGTGCTGACCTCTTCACCATCGAAGGGATCTAACTGGCAGACAATACCATCAAAGACCTACATCACCCTGGCCACGCTCTCACTTGGCTCCTACCATTGGGAAGAAGATACTGGAGCCTGAAAACCATGACCACCAGGTTCAAGATGAGCTTCTTCCCTGCAACCATCAGGCTCTTGATCACGACATCATACTAACTTCAGCAACTATGAACTTTTAATAAAGTGTGTCTTTGGTTGTGCTTTGCGGGTTTTTGCACTGATATTGCATTACTTACATTGCAATATTAATTTTGTGATTATTATATTTATCCTGTGGGGCATATTGTGTTTACCGGCCCGTGAAGATGCTGCAAGTAAGAACTTCATTGTCCCGTTGTCAGGAGCTAGGACATTGAAACACTCTTAACTTGAAGAACCACAACATCTCTCCTCAAACACCCATCCTTGGCCACTTTGTCAGAGCAAACAATTCCCCGTCTCCAATCTCCCTTTAAGGTACCCTGCCCTTGAATACTTTATCACCTCCCAAGATGGACACAAAATGCTGGGGTAACTCAGCGGGACAGGCAGCATCTCCGGAGAGAAGGAAGGGGTGACGTTTCACCTCCCACGTCTGTGTTTCAAAAGCATTCACTTCATATCTTCTCCCTCTTCCAGCACCAAACCTGGTCTTAATTATAGTCGTGAACGGCGTACTTGAAAGTCCGTCCCACAGAATGCTGTCAGACCAGCTACCTTACGTGAGCTTTGCACTGCACTTGGAAGAGAGGTGGACGTAGAAGGGGCAGCAGCAACCGATGCAAAACAACACACGCGGTGGAAGCAAGGAATCCCCATTGTACCGGCCAAGGGGAGGCTTTGCACAGGTCCAATTGCAAATTCTTCCTTGGGAACAGACGGAGAAGCAATTACCTGGAAAATGGCGGCCTTTCCACGCTGGGGGAGCGGTGTGAAAGGGAGGGGTATTTCAGCACTTGACAAGGGCTAACTCCAATGTGGGGTTTGCAGGATGCGAAGGTAATTGGGAAGTGCTGCACTGGGATGCACAGGGTTAATCGCAGTCAGCAACCACGCTGACGAATACCAACCCAGTCATGCTGCCGTGCTTCACAGATCAGCTTATTCATCAACTCACTTGCAAGGATGCACTTAATTATCACTGGTTAACCAAGGATGCTAACATATTGAAGCTGTGTTTTTTTGGGGGCATGTGTGAGGATAACAGCTCCCTTCCTTTTTTTCCCGCGAGGTTTTCCCCTCTGTTTCTCAGTTTTGCCTTCCTCCATTTTTAAATCTCTGCCACTCAGAAGGAAGATTGTCAGAGAGACAGCAGAGCATGAAGCCTGAACGGCCACTTCCCACACTGTCAGATTCTATTATTCAATGAGACCTTGTGAGACGGGCAAAGTTAAAGGAGATGTCCGGGGGAACGTTTTTTTTATACAAAGAGTAGTGAGTGCCTGGAGGGTGCTGCCAGGAGTGGTGGTGGAAGCGGATGTGATAGTGCCACTTAAGAGGATTTTAGCACTTGTAAAGGCAAAGAATGGAGTGATGTGGGTCACATGTAGGCAGAGAAGATTTGTATATCAAAAGACAGAAGCGCTGGAGTAACTCAGAGGGTCAGGCTCAAAGATACTAGAGGAGCAAGATAGACCACTCGACCCTAAAAACCGTAGTATGTCATGGCGCCATTTTAGGAGGCAGAAACTTGCAGAAACATTTAAAAAGAAAAATAACAAAAATCTATGAATTGATAGATGAGATATTTTCTGCATTTTAATGGTATCATATCATATCATATCATATATATACAGCCGGAAACAGGCCTTTTCGGCCCTCCAAGTCCGTGCCGCCCAGCGATCCCCGTACATTAACACTATCCTACACCCACTAGGGACAATTTTTACATTTACCCAGCCAATTAACCTACATACCTGTACGTCTTTGGAGTGTGGGAGGAAACCGAAGATCTCGGAGAAAACCCATGCAGGTCACGGGGAGAACGTACAAACTCCTTACAGTGCAGCACCCGTAGTTAGGATCGAACCTGAGTCTCCGGCGCTGCATTCGCTGTAAAGCAGCAACTCTACCGCTGCGCTACCATGTAGCGCTACACATACTGTTCCCCCAAAACACTGATTACACTGCGAAAGGCATAGCGAATGGCAGGGTTTGCCTACTAAAATGGCGGACATTACGCTCCTTTGCGTACTACACTTCAGTATAGGCGATTTCAACGGAGTGGTCCATCTTGTTCCTCTAGTATCTTTGGTCAGGCTGCATCTCTGGAGAACATGGAAAGGTGATGTTTCGGGTCAGGACCCTTCTTCAGTCATTTAACCTCATCATGTTCAGCACAAACATTTTGCTAACACTATCACTAACACAATCCGACACACTAGGAACAGTTTACAATTTTTGCCGATGCCAATTAAGCTACAAGTCTGTACGTTTGCGGCGTGTGGGAAGAAAGCGGAGCTCCTGGAGAAAACCCTCACGGTCTCAGGGAGAACATACAAACTTTGTACAGACAGCACCCAAGATCAGGATCGAACCCGAGTCTCTGGCTCTGCAAGGCAGCAACTCTACCGCTGCGACACTTTGCCAAACTCTTACTCAACTTAAGGGATAAACTTTGGAAGGAGCAAAGCTTTGCGTCCCTGTAATCTATTCCACCACCTCAAAACATCCCAAAATGATCTACAGTCAAACTAAAGTACTTCAAGCGTAGTCCCATTGCACTGTAGGAATGAGGCAGGAATGTTTGCACACATCAAGACCACACAGCTTCCATGAATAATGCCATTGTAAAGCATGACATTTGGATAGATGTATGGATAGAAAGGGTTTACAGGGCTATGGGCATAATGCGGGCAAATGGGACCAGCCCCAATATGCCAACTTGTTCGGCATTTACAAGGGGAGTCCTAGTACCTGTGCCACACAGCTCGATGATCTTGATTGAGAGATAAATGTTAAGCAAAACACTGAAATGAGCTCTGCTGCTCTCCTCTGAAGAGGCCGCACACTTACAGGCAGTTTTCCAAGACCATGGGAGCCCCTTCCTTCTTTCCATCTCAAGTGGCTCTTTATTGCGACACCAAGACAAACAACATCATGATGAGCTTCGGCATGAAGCCACATCCTCCCTCCTCTGTAGCACAGCACACAAGAGCATCCAACCTGCAACCTACACATCAAAGCTGCAGAAATGAAAACTATGTTCCCCGCACCACCCTCACATCTCAGCTGTTTCAAAACACAGCTCATCGTGATACTCGGGGAACCTTGCACAGGAAGGTTGCAACCTGGCTCTGAAGCAGGGTCCCCACCCAATACATCACCTATCCATGTCGCCCAGAGATGCTGCCTCACCTGCTGAGGTACACCAGCACTTTGTATTCCACGCAAGATTCCAGCATCAGCAGTCTAAGGTAACAGCCTGGTTACAATAGACAATAGACAATAGGTGCAGGAGTAGGCCATTCAGCCCTTCGAGCCAGCACCGCCATTCAATGCGATCATGGCTGATCACTCTCAATCAGTACCCCGTTCCTGCCTTCTCCTCATACCCCCTCACTCCGTTATCCTTAAGAGCTCTATCCAGCTCTCTCTTGAAAGCATCCAACGAACTGGCCTCCACTGCCTTCTGAGGCAGAGAATTCCACACCTTTACCACTCTCTGACTGAAAAAGTTCTTCCTCATCTCCGTTCTAAATGGTCTACCCCTTATTCTTAAACTGTGGCCCCTTGTTCTGGACTCCCCCAACATTGGGAACATGTTTCCTGCCTCTAATGTGTCCAATCCCCTAATTATCTTATATGTTTCAATAAGATCCCCCCTCATCCTTCTAAATTCCAGTGTATACAAGCCTAATTGCTCCAGCCTTTCAACATACGACAGTCCCGCCATTCCGGGAATTAACCTAGTGAACCTACGCTGCACGCCCTCAATAGCAAGAATATCCTTCCTCAAATTTGGAGACCAAAACTGCACACAGTACTCCAGGTGCGGTCTCACCAGGGCCCGGTACAACTGTAGAAGGACCTCTTTGCTCCTATACTCAACTCCTCTTGTTATAAAGGCCAACATTACATTGGCTTTCTTCACTGCCTGCTGTACCTGCATGCTTCTTTTCAGTGACTGATGCACTAGGACACCCAGATCTCGTTGAACATCCCCTCTTCCTAACTTGACACCATTCAGATAATATGGGTCCACATGGGTCGAATCACCAGGAAAGCCACAATTGTCACCTGAGCCAGGTTTCTGACTTTACCTTCCCTCTCCTATCAATGGTTCAATGAAGCTTTATTTGTCACACATGCAACTGCACAGTGAAATTATTTTTCACAAGCTGGCGGCGCCATTTTTGTCACCATTATTTAAAGTCCAAAGTCCGGTCCGCTCGCACGCTCAGGGTATTGGGGCAGTTCCCGCAAACCTACGTCCCTCTCCTCGCCAGGCCATCTTTGTGTCCCAGGGGCGCCTCCCCAAAGGCATGGAGGCATTGTGGCCCTTGCTCCTCACGTTGACGTCACCAGCTCCCTCCTGGTTACGCCGACCGATGTGCTTGAGCAAGACCGATTCCTCGATGCAGTACTGACCAAATGCTTAAAAGGGCACATTTGAATGAGTGGGTTACCACATCATTACCACATCATTAACACCCCAGATAGAAACTTGAAAGCCGAGGACAGAAAGATCAGTGTGGGAATGGGAAGGGGAACTAAAGTGTTAGGAATATGGATCATGTGCAGGCAGAGGAGAACAGGCCTATTCCTGTGCTGTACTGTCCTGCATTTTATATGTTCTCAGCTGGGAGTTGGAAAGAGGACTCTACTGCAAAGAGCAATGAGAGTGCTCCCTATCTTTGTGTCTCAAACGTGCTGAGGCAACCCCTTAACTTTCCTGTAGGGGTAATATTGAAGAATCCACTTCAAGGAAAGGCAAATGGAAAATGGATCATGAATGCTGGCCCTGCCAACAATGCCCAACTGAATTAAAAAGACAGAACCTACAACACAGCACTCACTGAACCTGGCCCCATTGCACGTCCTCCAGGCCAAGCACATTCTACATGAGGAACAAAAACCTGTGCTGATCCGCCTTTTCTCTCAGCGTCAGCACTTTACAGCCCAGAAAGTAGTTTTTACTTGAAAGAATCACGATTACAATGGGTACACCTGGACAATCTCTGCATACCAAGCACCTACAAGAAGTAACTACAAAATAAATGGACTGTTTATTAAGTTTCCGTCTATGCTGAACTTAGAACAACCACCATTGTATCCAAATGCACAAGTGAAGGAGCATCAACCCGACTAGATTACACAAGGTGATTTAAAATTAGACATTATCAAATCATTTACCAAATTTTTGTACATTTGTGTCTCGGTTGATTGAATTGAACTGAATTGATTGAATGAATGAACTGAATTGATTGATTGAAAGATACAGCATGGAAACAGGCT
The DNA here is from genome assembly GCF_053455715.1 of Rhinoraja longicauda. Taxonomy (NCBI): domain Eukaryota; kingdom Metazoa; phylum Chordata; class Chondrichthyes; order Rajiformes; family Arhynchobatidae; genus Rhinoraja; species Rhinoraja longicauda. The sequence continues at coordinate 25,553,315 of NC_135978.1, forward strand.
CTTTGGCCCACCAAGTCCACGCCAACCATCGATCACCTGCTCACACTGGTTCTATGTTATCCCACGTTCTCATTCACTCCCTACGCACTAGGGGGCAATTTACAGAGGTCGATTCACTTACAAACCCGCACATCTATGGAATGTGGGAGGAGGCCGGAGATCCCGGATGAAACCCACCTGGTCACAGGGAGAAAGAACATGCAAACCACACACAGACAGCGCCCGAGGTCAGGATCGAACTCAGATTTCTGACGCTGTGAGGCAGCAGCTCTACCCGCTGCGTCAACTTGCCGCACCTTGTGGAAAATGGAGGGTGATAATGGAGAGGAGTGGGGGACTTTTATTGGACTAAGTGATTAATTTTCACCTGCAGTGCAGTAATAGTCACTACAATAAAAGCTGCCCCGTTCCCTGTCCATTTGTTAAAATCTGCCAAGAAAATGGCAAGGCTTATTGGCACCATTGCTCATGTATGTAATTTGGAGTGGCATTCCACAGGAGAAAATATATTCACCATTCTAAAGATAAAGCTCAGCGAGGCGCCTAACAATTAGTTGCATACAGCTCATCGATACCTGAACAAAGGAAGTTAAGCTGTCAAACTGAGAAGGCAGGTGTAAAATTGACCCTTCAGTAATTAAAAGGGTAGAGGCACAGGTTTAACAACATGCTGTCTGAACAATGGGGAACAGATGTATCTTGCAGTATCTCGAGGACCTAGCTTCCAGGCCACTGTTGTTAGTGTTGATCCACAGAAACACTGAGAACTAAAAACAAGTGGAAAATCAATTGAATCTGCATGAGCTGAAGCCCATAATAATCTATTCTCACAATGAAGACACAAGGAACTGGACATGTGAGAACCTCAAACAAAAACACAAAGTGCTGGAGAAACTCAGCGGGTCAGGCAGAGTCTGCGGAAGGAAAGGACAAACGACGTTTCGGGTCGGGATACGGTCTGAAGGAGGATCCAACCCAAAACGTTGTCTATCCAGTTCCTCCACAGATGTTGCATGATCCGCTGAGTTGCTCCAGCACTTTGTGTTTTGCTCGCAATGAAATAGACTGAGAATCCTACAGCTCGCTGGAAGAGTTAGTAATCGGACACGAAGACTTAATTATGTTTTAAGTGTTCTCTAAAATGTAAACAAAGTTGATGAATATTTGCCATTGACTTTTTTCCTGATGTGTGCATAAACTCTTTAATAGGATTAGCCACTCAGCCAACCTGGTGACATCACAGCTGCTGTACAATACGAATCACATTGATGGCAGTAGGCATCAGAAAAGAGAATGTTCTCACCAAACTGAGTCCTGGGCTCTGGTGGGAACCATTCATTAAGATCAGTCGTAAATGCCAGGTATTTATTCACAAAATGCTGGAGTAACTCAGCAGGTCAGGCAGCATCTCGGGAGAGAAGGAATGGGTGACGTTTCGGGTCGATACCCTTCTTCAATGCCAAATGTGTTATCATTGTCAAAACGTCAAGAATCCCACAGCCCAGAATGCAAAGCCAACCTATTTGACATCAGAAATGGCAGAAAGGTGAAAAAAAAGACACAAAGTGCTGGAGTTATTCAGTGGGTCAAGCAGCATCTCTGGAGCACAGTGGCGCAGCGGTAAAGTTGCTGTCTTATAGTGCAGAGACCCAGGTTCGAACCTGACGACAGTTGCTGTCTGTATGGAGCTTGTACGTTCTCCCTGTGACCGCGTGGGTTTTCTCTGGGTGCTCCAGTTTCCACTCACATCCCAAGGTTTGTAGGTTAATTGGCTTCTGTAAATGATGCCTAGTGTTTAGGATAGAACTAGTGCCAAAGGGTCTGTATCCACGCTGTATCCCCAAACGAAACTAAATAAATAGGCGATATTTCAGTCACGATCTTTCTTCAGACTGATTGTAGGAGAGGAGAGAAAGCTGAAAGAGAGGTGGGGGCAAGACAAGGCCTGACAAGTGACTGGTAGTTGCTGTTGCTGTTCATGTCCTCCAAAGATACTGCCTGACCTGCTGAGTTACTCCAGCACTTTGCATCCTTCTTTGTAAACCAGCATCTGCAGTCCTTTGTGTTTTGCAAAAAGGCGACCATGCATCAATCAGAGGTGGTGTAAGGACTCTCAAGCATTTCCAGTGAAAACCAGGGGATCTCTCATGCTATCAACATTTAAAGCACATCTCTCATCTTTCAATCAAGCTTCCCACCAGGGTCGTACAAGCAGCAGCAGGAGAAGCCATCGATTTGAAGCTCCGTGACTTTCCTTCCCACTGCCGTTCATCAACAACAGTTTGTCCCTGGAAAGCAGCCCCTATGTCCCAAGTTGTTTCCCCAGGAAGATTGCCAAACAAAACAGGTAGAGCAATCCAAACAGGTGAAGAGGCATGTTTAAAGGGGTGGGAGGGGGGGGAAGCTTCAAAGAATTGAGCGGGTGGAGACTGAGGGAGAGGTAGAGAGATTTGGGGAGGGAATTTGCAGAGTTTAATGCCTCGGAGCTGAACAAAGGAGCCGTCAGTTGTGGAACAAAGCAAATGGTGACTGCACAATAAGAGGCCAGAATTAGATGAGCGCAGAAATCTCAGAAGATTTTTATTCTTTAAGGGTGAGGCCGTATACTACTGCCTGATCTGAAACCACACAGTGGAGTCAGAAGAGTCCCGACCCAAAATGTCACCTATCCACTGTTGTCCAGAGATGTTGCCTGACTTGCTCAGTTATGCCAGTGCTTTGCGTCTTTTTCCGTAACCACGCGGGTCAGCAAGCCACGGGTTGATGGGCAAACAGCAGGAAGCAGGTTTCGAACAGCAGAGTTTTGCATTCCTGGTCTACCGATCGCCAACTTTTAATTATAAATGACACAGTAAACTCAACCCACCCACATCTTTGGCAACTATACAAGAAAAAAACATGTTTCAGTAAGGCAGAATTTCACACCATCTGAAAATGCAGCAGCAGCCACAGGGGATATGGGGAAGACACTTTCAAGAACTTAAGAATCAAGTTCTTTGCTGGTTGCAACAACAACTCATGTTTACGCTGCACCTATGATGTCACAAGACATCGCAAAGCACTTCAACAGCAAAGTTTGACACTGACAACATAAAAGAAGAGTGTTGGCCAAAAGTAATTAGCTAGGTTTAAGGCAGGTGTGGAGAATGGGTTTCAGAAAGGAAACTCCAAAGTTAGTTTTAGTTTTTGGAGTTACAGCATGGAAAATGGCCATCAGTCCACAGAGTCCACGCCAACCATCGATAACCCGTGCACGCTATTTCTATGTTATCCCACATATTTCTATGTTATCCACTCCCTGCACATTAGGAACAATTTGCAGAGGCCAACTAACCTACAAACCCACACGTCTTTGGGATGTGGGAGGAAACCGGAGTACCCGAAGGAATCCCACGCAATTATAGGGAGAATATGCAAACTCCATACAGGCAGCACCCATGGTCAGGATCGAAGCCAGGTCCCTGGTGTTGTGAGGCAGCAGCACTACCCGCTGCTACCCTAAATTTTGAAATTGAAATTTTAGCCTTTGCAGCTGGAGGCATGACTAAAATCTAGATGCACTAAGAGGCCAACATTGCAAGAGCACAGAGATCACTGAAAGCTTGAAGAGATTTCAAAGACTGGGAAGGGTAAGGTCAAGCAATGATTCGAAAGCAAGAATGAGAATTTTCAAAAACGGAGACATTGCTTAAACAGCTAATGTAAAGCCAGGAACCTCTGGAGTAATGGTGAAATCAAAAGAACACAAGCTATAACAGGGGCACCGCTGCTTTGAATGAGATCAAGTACTCCGAGAGGGGAAAAAGGAAAGCCAGCCAAGAGTGCATTGGAATAAACAAGGCTCGAGTTAACAGAAGCCTCACTAACAGACGCAATCGGGAGATTTTGCGCCTGTTTCCACCAGTGAGTCCATGGTGGAGAGAGTTAGTAGCTTCAAATTCTGGATGACCTGTCCTGGGTCCAGCACACAGATGTAATCATGATGAAGGTTCGCCAGTGCCTCCACTTCCTTAGAAGTTTTAAGAGATTCGGTATATCTCCAAATGCTCAAACAAACTTTACAGATGTACCTTAGAAAGCATCATGAGAGGTTGCATGGTGGCCTGGTACGGCAATACCAGTGCACAGGAACGCAAAAGGGTGCAAAGAGTCAGCCCGGTCCATCACGGGCACAGCCCTCAGCACCATCGACAGCATCCACATGAGACGCTGCCTCAAAAAGGCTGCAGCAATTATCAAGGACCCCCACCATCCGGGCTGTGGCCTCTTCTCGCTGCTACCAAAGGGCAGACGATTTTAGTGGCTGATGTCCCACAACCGTCAGGTTCAGGAACAGCGACTATCCTACAACCATCAGGTTCTTGAATCAACCTGCACAACCTTAACCCTGGCTTGACACCAGATCACTTCTTCTACCACCACGGACTTGTTTCAGGTTCCTGGGTACGCACATCGCAGAGGATCTTACCTGGTCTACCAACACCATCACCACAGTAAAGAAGGCACAGCAGAGACTCCACTTCCTGAGGATCCTCAGGAAAACCAACCTGCAGGAGAAGCTCATGTTGTCCTTCTATCGCTGCTCCATCGAGAGTGTGCTGGCATACTGTATAACCACATGGTATGCCAGCTGCTCAGAAAAGGACAGGAAGGCCCTTCAGAGGGTCATCACGACGGCCCAGAAGATCATCGGCTGCTCACTGCCCTCCCTGGAGCACCTGTTCAGACTACGCTGCCTCAGTAGAGCAGGCAAAATAATAAAAGATCCATCCCACCCCGGCCACCGTCTGTTTGTTCATCTGCCCTCTGGTCGACGTTTCAGGTCGATCAAATCCCGAACAAACAGACTTAAGAACAGTTTTTACCCCAGGGCCATACGAGAACTGAACACTACCTTTGCACTAGGCAACACCGTTAAAAAATCTTGTACTTAATATAATTGTATTTAATTGTATTTATGTATTTATTTGTTTTTGCATTTATTGCATATATGTTTGTACGCACCGTCAGGATTGGCTATTTTTTAATTTCGTTGTACTCGTTGCAATGACAATAAATGAATATTATTATTATTATTATTATTATTACTTGTGTTTTTGCACTAATGTCCTGTTTTTTTTGCGTAGCGTTCTTTCTTTTAGATAATTAAGTAATTTATATATAATTTATGTGTATATGTGAGTCTATGTGCCTGTGATGTTACTACAGAAATCAGTTTAGTTCATTGTCATGTGTACCGAGGTACAGTGAAAAGCTTCTTTGTTGCGTGCTAACCAGTGAGCAGAAAGACAATACAAGCAGGATTTGTAAATGTATCACCCTTGTTGATATGCCAATAACCTGGACTTGACCTGACTTGATCACAGTCACGTTGCGGATACTTGATCCATAGTTCATCTCGGGATCAAATATAAGACCAAAGCCATGAAACCTCTGGCTCAGTTTCATTCAGATGGCAGGATACAGGATTGGCAAAGCGAGGAAGGAATGTAGTGTATAGTAGAATGGAAGAAAACATTCTCACCATTACATAAACTGGAGCAAAGCATATTCATTTAATTCTGAGTGTAGTAGAGGCCTTCTGATGGGGGACATCGGGCTGGGCATGTGCCTGGAAACCTCAGATGAGATTGAAAGGACAAACATTCAAGACTTCCACAACGCACTCACTATTGGACATTACCAACTGCACATAATTACCATGCCATTTTTTAGTTTAGGTTAGAGAGAAACAGGCCCTTCGACCCACCGAGTACATGCCGACCAGCGATCATCCCATTCACTAACACAATCCTACACACACAGGGAACTATTTTACATTCATACCAAGTCAATTAGCCCACAAACCTGTACGCCTTTGGAGTGTAGGATGAAACCGGAGCTCCATTAGAAAACCCACGCAGGTCACGGGGAGAACGTACAAACTACATACAGACAGCACCTGTAGTCAGGATCCAACCCGGGTCTCTGGCGCTGTAAGGCAGCAACTCTACCCCTGCACCACCATGCCACCCTGTCTTCCTTCATCATCGCGAGAAAATATGGAAATTCATTGACCAACAATCAAAGCAATTGACAGTCTCCATCGTTTCTTGGACAGGAGGGATGGAGATTTTGCATTTTCTCGACCTCTAGTGACACACTTACATAAATAACTAAGTCGTAACAGTCATTGTTCGACATAGGAACAGGGCTCATCACATTCCAAGAAGGGCCTCGACCCCAAACGTCACCTATCCATGTCGTCCAGAGATGCTGTCTGACCTCCAGCACTTTGTGGTTTTCTTCTAAAAACTTTCTTGTTTCCTTTGAAGAATTGCCGGTCTCCACTCAGTGACTCTTAGGAAATCAAAAAGGCAGTAGAGAACCACAGAGGCAGTGGTGCAGCAGTTAGAGCCACTGCTTCAGCGCCAGGGACCCGGGTTTGGTCCAAACCACGGTGCTGTCCATGTGGGGTTTGCACGTTCTCCCTGTGATCGTATGGGTGCTCCGGTTTCCTGCCACATCCCAAAGACTTGTGGGTTTGTAGATTCATTGGCCTCTGTAAAATTGCCCCGAGTGCATAGGGAGTGGATGCGAAAATGGGATAGCATGGAACTAGTATGAACGATGTAATTGATGGTGGGCGTGGACTCGGTGGGCCTGTTTCCATGTTGAGAATAATACAGTCCAGGTGGATGGTATGCTGCTCTTAACGTCTACATTGGTTCTTCACCCTATCCAAATGATTCCGAATACCTTAACTCCAAAACCTTTTCTTCAAGTATTCAGCCAGTTCCCTTTTGGAAGTCACTACTGACTTTGGTTCCTTCACCCTTGCAGGCAGCACATTCTGGATCATAGCAACGCAATGCATGAAAGGAAATTTCCTCCTGCCACCTCTGGTTCTTTTGCCAAACACTCGAGATCTATCCCTTCTGGTTATTGGCCCTTCTGCTGGTGGAAATAGGTTTTTATTTTCAATGCTTTGATCAAATTAAAAACCTCGATGTTTCTTTTCAACTTCTCTCCTCTCAAGGATTTCCACCTGCCAGGCCATGCCTCTCTTCTTGCTGCTACCGTCGGGCAGGAGGTACAGAGGCCTGAAGTCCCACACCGCCAGGTTCAGGAACAACTACTTTCCCAGTAACCATCAGGTTCTTGAACTGACCTGCACAACCCTAATCTTTCCTCACCATCAGAACACGCCATTACAATACAATACAATACAATATATCTTTATTGTCATTGTGCAGGGGTACAACGAGATTGGGAATGCGCCTCCCATACGATGCAATAATTTAATTAGCTAGTCAGTATTAATTTAAACAACCCAATGAAACAAATTGTAAACAGTTTAAAACAGAATAAAGTGCAAGTAGATCTGTGCCAGTTCACTGTGCGATGTGACCATCCGGCTCAGCAGGACCGGTTCATAGCAGCTATGGCCCTGGGGATGAAGCTGTTCCTGAGTCTGGAGGTGCGGGCGTAGAAGGCCTTGTATCGTCTGCCCGATGGTAGGAGTTCGAACAGACTGTTGCAGGGGTGTGAAGAGTCTTTGTGGATGCTGGTGGCTTTTCTGAGGCATCGTGTGTTGTAGATGCCCTCCAAGGCTGGTAGCTGTGTTCCGAAGGTCCTCTGAGCTCTATGGACTACCCGCTGAAGAGCTTTCCTCTCTGCCTCCGTGCAGCTGAGGTACCACACAGGGATGCCATGTGTTAGGATGCTCTCTATGGTGCAGCGGTAGAATGTCGTCAGCAGCTGTTGGGGTAGACATGTGGGTGGCACAGTGGCGCAGCGGTAGAGTTGCTGTCTTACACCGCCAGTGATGCCAGTTCGATTCTGACTTCAGGTGCTATCTCTACGGAGTTTGTACCTTCTCTGCGTACATGACCATGTGGGGTTTTCTCCAGGTGCTCCAGTTTCCTCCCACATTCCAAAGACGTGCAGAATAGAACTAGTGTACGAAGTATCGCTGGTCACCCCATACACTAGTTCTATTCTACACACTAGGGACAATTTACAGAAGCCAATTAACCTGCATACCTGCACATGGACTCAGTGGGCGGAAGGGCCTGATTTCCATGCTGTATCTTTGAAGCCAAACTAAACTAAATAGAAGGACCACCTCTTGCACTATCATGGCCTTGTTTTCCAATAATGCCTGGCACTAACTTGGGCGGCATGATGGGGCAGCGGTAGAGTTGCTGCCTTACAGCGAATGCAGCGCCGGAGACCCGGGTTCGATCCCGACTACGGGTGCCGTCTGTACGGAGTTTGTATGTTTTCCCCGTAACCTGCGTGGGTTTTCTCCGAGATCTTCCGTTTCCTCCCACACTCCAAAGACGTACAGGTATGTAGGTTAGTTGGCTTGGTAAATGTAAAAATTGTCCCTAGTGTGTGTAGGACAGTGTTAATGTGGGGGCATCACTGGTCGGCGTGGACCCGGTGGGCCAAAGCAGGGCCTGTTTCCGCGCTGTATCTCTAAACTAATACCTTTTTTTATTTGCACAGCCTTTTTCTTTTCACTGTCTTGTACAATTTTTGTGTAATTTATGTATGGTTTATGTATAATTAAATGTTCTGCCTTGTCTGGAGTCTCTGCATCTGTGATGCTGCTGCAAGATTTACATTGTACCTGTACCATACCATACTATGAAAATGATAATAAATTTGACCCAACTTCAAGCCCCTTTACCTGTGACATTTATTGAATTTCTCCACACACCTCAGAGGAATGGGGGTAGAGTCACTGTGATCATTCAGTCACTCTTGTGAGCTGTTCACTTAATTACCAAGGAGACCCTGAAAGGCCTGGATAGGGTGGATGTGGAGAGGATGCTTACACTCGTGGGAGAGTCTAGGACCAGAGGTCATCGCCTCAGAATTAAAGGACGTTCCTTCAGGAAGGAGATGGAGGAATTTCTTTAGTCAGAGGGTGGTGAACCTGTGGAACTCATTGCCACAGAAGGCCACAACTCTCTGTGTGAAAATGTTTTTCCTCATCTCAGTCCTAAATGGTCTACCCCTTACTCTTAAACTGTGGCCCCTGGTTCTGGACTCCCCCAACATCGGGAACATGTTTCCTGCATCCAGCGTGTCCAATCCCTTAATAATTTTATATGTTTCTATAAGATCCCCTCTCATCCTTCTAAATTCCGGTGAATACAAGACCAGTCACTCCATTCTTTCATCATATGGCAGTCCCGCCATCCCGGGAATTAACCAGGTGAACCTGCGCTGCACTCCCTCAATAGCAAGAGTAAGCAATCCCCCGCTTGCCAAACATTTTAATTCCCCCTCCCATTCCCACACTGGCCTTTCTATCCTGGACCTCCTCCACTGTCAGAGTGAGACCATATGCAAATTGGAGGGACAGAACCTCATATTTTGATGGGCAGTTCAGTGCTATGAATATTGATTTCTCTAATTTCAAGTAATCCCTGTATCCCCTCTCTCACCCCTCCCTCACCCTAGTCATCCTGCCAGTTCCACTGTTTGCATCCATGTATCCCTTTGTTTTTACTTCTTCCACAGCCAACGATGGACCATTTTTTCCTTGGTGATCAGTGCCGGCTCTGATTTGTTCTAAACCTTTTCATATCTCTAATTTTCCTCTCCCCTGACTCTCAGTCTGAAGAAGGGTTTCGACCCGAAACGTCACCTATTCCATTTCTCCAGAGATGCTGCCAGACTTGCTGAGTTACTCCAGCATTTTGTGTCTATCTGCAGTGTAAACCAGCATCTGCAGTTCCTTCCAACACAAGAATTTCATTGTTGGGTTTTGGGACATACATGACCATAAAACACTCCTGTATTTACCTGTCACTTTGATAGGTTTTAGGCCCGGCTTTGTCCCACCCTCACCGCTCTTTACCAGTTTTCTCCCCCCACTACAATCAACCTGAAGAAGATTCTCGACCTGAAACATAGCCTGTCCATTCCCTCCACAGATCCTGCCTGACCCACTGAGTTCCTCCAGCACTTTGTGTTCTGCTCAAGATTCCAGCATCTGCAGTTCCTTGTGTCTACTTTAAACACCTTGATGGGTTAACCCCTCAAACCCTAACCCTAAACCTCATGGGGCTACAGGGTACATTGGCACTGCCGTTCATTATAATGTAAGTGTAGTTTTAACTCTGGTGAACCGGCTGGGTCAGATACGTCTTGCAGGTTTCAAGATAAATCAACTGCTTTCCCTTCAACTACAGCTCACCTTGGCTCTTACACTTCAGCTTGTTTCAGAGCATCAATTAACAACATTGCCTGTGCCCCTGTTGTGAAACCAGCTGACTGAGGCTCGCTGCACATTGGCTGCATCAGGTAATGGAGGATCAGGTAATGGAAGATCCCACAGGCACCTGCAACACCCTAAATAATCAATATTCTGCTGCTGGAGGTGTTTTCGCCTTGCCGAGAACACAGCTGCAAGGTAAATTATTCCATGGGGGGTGTGGAGGGCCATGGATAAGATGGAATGTTTTGTCTTAGCAAGCAGTGTAATTGATAATGAACAGAGTGCTCGGAAAAGATGCAAGCATCTTGGATCTTGCAAGAGAGTGCAAATAGGCACGCAGCAGGTTTTGGATCTGAGCTTCCGAGGGAAATTATAAGGTGGGAAACAATTCATATATATTGGCTCTTTCAAAGAGCGAGCAAGGTTGCAGATGCTGGTTAATACACAAAAGGACACAAAGTGCTGAGTAACTCGGCAGGTCAGGCAGCATCTCTGGAGAACATGGAGAGGTGATGTTTCGGGTCGAGAGCCTTCTTGAGACTCCACGACGTTTTGGAGTAAGTCAGCGGGTCAGGCAGCATCTCTGGACACATGTCTTTGACATTCCAAAGACGTACAGGATTGTAGGTTCATTGGCTTCAGTAAAAGATTGCCAATTTTCAGTAAAAGATTGCCAATTTTCCCTAGTGTGTAGGATAGCACTGGTGGACAGGGATCGCTGACCGGCGCGGACATGGTGGGCCGAAGGGCCTGTTTCCGCGATGTATCTCTAAAATAAACTAAGTCACGGTGGCAAGTCACGGTGGCGCAGCGGTAGAGTTGCTGCCTTACAGCGAATGCAGCGCCGGAGACTCAGGTTCGATCCTGACTACGGGCACCATCTGTACGGAGTTTGTACGTTCTCCCCGTGACCTGCGTGGGTTTTCTCCGAGATCTTCGGTTTCCTCCCACACTCCAAAGACGTGCAGGTTTGTAGGTTAATTGGCTGGGCAAATGCAAAAATTGGCCCTAGTGGGTGTAGGATAGTGTTAGTGTGCGGGGATCGCTGGGCGGCGCGGACCCGGTGGGCCGAAGGGCCTGTTTCTGCGCTGTATCTCTAAATCTAAAAATCTAAAAAAATCTAACTTAAAGCGGTCAGCAAGTCCTGTTCTTTCAGGTAGTTCTGCAATTCTTTCCCCGCCAGCTATTCATCAACTTCCCTTCAGGATGTGAACGTGGGTCTCCTTCCACCGCACCCCCTGACTCGGCATTCCACATCACAGCCTGATCACACGTCCTTCTTTGAAAAATGTTTTTCATTTCACCTCAGTCCTTTTCCATATTATTCCAGTTCCACGTCCTCTGGTTATTAACCCTCCTGCCACTGGAAATAGTTTCTCTGATTTACTCCAATTGAAACTTCACGCATCTACCAAGCATCTCTACTCTGTGGAGAGCAGACCTAAATGCACAGACCTCTCCATGAAACTACCACGCTCTGCCTCTGATGCATTTTCTAGCTAACCTGGATGAGGAGAGGGGAGGGACGTCAGTTTGCGGGAACTGCTCCAGTACATCGAGAGCGCGGGCAGACTGGACATTAGACCTTGAACAATGGCAGTGCCAGCATGTGTTAATACATATGCCAAAAGAATTTCACTGTGCTGTTGCATTTGTGACAAATAAAGTACCATGGAACCATTGATTTAAACCTTCGATTGAAACTAGCATCTGCAGTTGTTTTTCCTATGGAACCATTGATAATCTCCTCTGCAGCCTCTTTCAGGAATTGGGAGATGAGAGGTAGATTTAATTAATTGAAAGAAACAGCATAGAAACAGATCCGAGTTCAGGATCGAACCTGATTCTCTGGTGCTGTGAGGCAGCGGCTCCACCATCTGCACCATTGTGCCGCCACAGATTTCTGATAACTTGAATTTCCTCCTTGTATCTCAACTGGCCAGTTATCATATCATATCATATATATACAGCGCGGAAACAGGCCTTTTCGGCCCACCAAGTCCGCGCCGCCCAGCGATCCCCGCACATTAACACTATCCTACACCCACTAGGGACAATTTTTTACATTTACCCAGTCAATTAACCAACATACCTGTACGTCTTTGGAGTGTGGGAGGAAACCGAAGATCTCGGAGAAAACCCACGCAGGTCACGGGGAGGACGTACAAACTCCTTACAGTGCAGCACCCGTAGTCAGGATCGAACCTGAGTCTCCGGCGCTGCATTCGCTGTAAAGCAGCAACTCTACCGCTGCGCTACCGTGCCGCCCTAATCTCACGTTACCCACAGACAGTGCCTGGTCCCATTGTTGTTTCCTCTCTCTCTAATTGCACTCCTTAACCCAGTACGGGAACGTTCGATAAACCTTGGAATTACCTGAGCAACCTCAGTCTCATCCTATCTAGGATAGTCCTTTATTCCTATCCATTCCATCCCCACACGACCCTTCCTGCAGCCTATAAGCAAAGGGGCTCATGTTGTCGACCTCCCCGTGGTGAGCCCTGTCAACTGACCTCAGTCAGGCGAACGACAACAAACAGAGACAGCAGGAGCAGAAGCAGCTTCATAACCTCTGCTGCCTCAAACGCAAGAAGAAGCCTATAAGCAAAGATACTAGAGGAGCAAGATGAACCACTCCGTCGAAATCGCCTATATTGTAGTACGCAAAGGAGCGGAACGTCCGCCATTTTAGTAGGCAAAACCTTCTATTGCCTCTCGTTCGTTATATCTCATCTATCAATTCTCGTAGTGTAATCAGTGTTTTGGGGGAACAATATGTGTGATTATACCATTAAAATGCAGAATATATCTCATCTATCAATTCACAGATTTTTGTTATTTTTCTTTTTAAATGTTTCTGCAAGTTTCTGCCTACTAAAATGGCGCCATGACATGCTACGGTTTTTAGGGTCGAGTGGTCTATCTTGCTCTGCTCTATTATCTTTGCTTATAAGCAACTTGTTTTCTCACTTTCCCAATTCTGCTGCAGTATCTTTGACCTGAAACAATAGCTATGTTTCTCCTTTCACCAACGCTGCCGAGACTGCTAAGTGCTTCCAGCACTTTCCAATTTTATTTCAGCTTTCCGGCATCAACAAGTTAATTAATTTTCAATCATTTTCCTGTTCAACCCTTCTGTGCTTGGACTAACTTCAAGAGCCTGCTGTTACTTCTTCCTTCAAAGGTGGCCACCTGCAAAGGAACAGCACGTTGGCTTCACTGCCACTGCCTGCATTTAATGCCCTTGAGAAGCTGGTAAATATTAGTTGTGTTCTTGAACCAGTGCACTTTGTGTGGTGAAGCTGCTCTTCATATATTCATATGCCATTCAGCCCATCAAGTCCATTCCGTCACTCAATCATGGCTGATCCATCCCTCCAACCTCACTCTCCTGCCTTCTCCCTATAACCCCTGACACCTGTACTCATCAAGAATCTATCAATTGCCACCTTAAAAATATCCATTGACTTGGCCTCCACAGCCGTCTGTGGCAGGAATTGCAGATTCACCACTCTCTGACCAAAGAAATTCCTCCTCGTCTCCTTTCTAAAGGTAGGTCCTTTTATTCCAAGGCTATGGTTTCTTGTCTTATACTCTCCCACTAGTGGAAACATCCTCTCCACATCCGTTCTATCCAGGCCTTTCACTATTCGGTAAGTTTCCATGAGGTCCCCCCTCATCCTTCTAAACTCCAGCGCGTGTAGGCCCAGCGCTGCCACATACTCATCGCATGTTAACCCAATCATCCCTGGGATCATTCTCGTAAACCTTCTCTGGATCAGAGATACTAGAGGAGCAAGATGGACCACTCCGTTGAAATCACCTATACTGAAGTGTAGTATGCAAAGGAGCCATTTTAGTAGGCAAAACCCGCTGTTCGTTATGCCTCTCGCAATGTAATCAGTGCTTCGGGGGAACAGTATGTGTGATTATACCATTAAAATGCAGAATATATCTCATCTATCAATTCTCAGATTTTTGTTATATTTCTTTTTAAATGTTTCTGCACGTTTCTGCCTACTAAAATGGCGCCTTGACGTATTACGGTTTTTAGGGTTGAGTGGTCTATCTTGTTCCTCTAGTATCTTTGCTCTGGATCCAGCACATCCTTCCTCGGACATGGGGCCCAAAATTGTTCACAATACTCCAAATGCGGTCTGACCAGCACCTTTATTGAGCCTCAGCATTACCTCCCTGAGAGAGAAGTTAAGCAGGAAGAGCCATGATTCTGACCCAGCAACAATGACGTCGCACCTAGCGTACCGCGAAGTCAGAACGGTGAGTGAACCTGGAATGAAACTCACAGCCCATTCCATCAACACGCGCTCACTGTTCTCATCTTTCCAGGCGACAGAGACCCTTGGTTTTGAGAATGCTGCCGATGAACCCATTGCAAATTGCTGTAGTGCCTAGTCTAGTGTGATTGATATTAGTTGAAGTGAGATGGGAACGTAATGGAAAGTGTATTGTAAATCAAAATGCAATACACAAGTTTACTGCATCCCCTTGGAACAGTTTCTTGGATTACCATGCGTTTAATTCTTCGTTTCAGTTGACCGCATCAACTGGCATCCCTTTGGGAGCTGGCTCCTCTTTGGTCATGAATAACAGGTACCTCGAGAAGCTTGTAGCAATAGCTGTACCAAGCAGAGAAACCGATGGAGGAGTTGACAGCCTCTGTGCACATCAGCTTTGACGTTATCTCTTTACAGTGTGGGTGCGAAGGGGCAATCTGTCCCTGGAGTCTGTTCCACACCAGGCAAAAGCAGGACTACTTGTGTGGTACAATCAACCCAGTTCAGTTTATTTCATTGTCACGTGCACCGAGGTACAGTGAAAAACTCCCCGAGTGAGGGGAGGCCAAAGGGGGAAAGCATGAAATCAGAAACTAAAGCAGAAAATACTGAGCAAGTCTGGAACCTCTGTGGAAATTTCATGGGCAGCATAGTGGCGCAGCTGATAGAACTGCTGCCTCACAGCACCAGAGACCCGGGTTCAATCCTGACCCTGGGCACTGTCTGTGTGGTGTTTACACAGGTAAGACCTCATGGGTTTCCTCTGGGTGCTCCGGTTTCCTTCAATATTCCAAAGGTGTGCAGGTTTGTAGGTTAATTGGGGTCTTAAAAAAAAGTTGCCTCTAACGTCTAAGAAGTGGATGAGAAAGTAGAATAACATAGAATTACTGTGAACGGGTGATCGATGGCCAGCATGGAGTTGGTGGGCCAAAGGGCCTGTTTCCATGCTGTATCTCCAAAAAGATTTAACATTTCAGGTTGAAGTTCCTTTGTCAGAATGGAGAACGTACCTTAGCTCGCAAAAAAAGAATAGCAGAAGTGTAGATTGAATAAGATTGAAAAGTACAAAAATTGAGCAGAAGGATATTGAAAGTGCTCTACAGAACCCTTGTAACCTATGGAGTTTAACTGGCTGTGGTATAATAGGTATAAATTCTTTCAATTCTATCAGGTTGGGGGCAGATGGTAGTGATCAGGGAGATATCCATGGAGATCAATCATAGAGTCATACTGCAGGGAAGCTTTTCAACCCACCACATCGACACTAACCATCAATCACATGTCTACACTAATCCCATTTTTCAGCTCAAATCCCCATTAACTACCATCTTCCACGCCAACTCTCTTGCCACCCACTTACACCCACTAGGGGCAATTTGCGGCCAATTAACCTAACAACCAGCACATCATTTGGCACATGGGATCAAACCAGAGTACCTGGAGGAAACCAACACAGTCACAGGGAGAAAGTGCAAACTCCACACCCACGGTCAGGATTAAACATGGGTCTCTGTAGCTGAGAAGCAGCATTGCTAATTGTTGTGCCATTGAGCAGCATTACCACTGGAGATTTAGTCATTTGCAATCATTGTCTCCCACGAGAACAGAAATAAACTGCAGAATTTACTCAGTGTACCGTAGACAGAAAGGAGAAAAACAGCTGGAAGTACAAAAGACAAGAAAGTAGTGTCAGGAATTATACTTAACAAGAAGTACAACATTGTCTGTGAAGCTATCACTGAAAACTGGACAGACCTTGACTGATTTTCCTTTCCCTTTATCATATAGTCCACAGACCATTGGGAGAATTGCTCTCCAAAGGCTAACTGTTCTTTCTGCAAGCTTATCAATGCATCCATTGACAGGGTTATCAGTCCTGATATCACGTCAAGGCAACTCAGTAGCAGCTGGAGTATAGGAAGCTCAAAGGCATCATCAATAACCTCCGTCCAAACCATGTCTCTACAGATTACCAAGTCATTGGAAGGTTTGTTTTGATTGAGAGACACAGCATGGAAAAAGGACCTTTGGTCCACTGAGTCCACTCCGACCATCGATCACCCGTTCACATTAGTTCTATGTTGTCCCGCTTTCGCAACACCTCGCTTGCAGGCGATTCACAGAGGTCAAGTAACCCGCATGTCTTGGAGATGTGGGAGGAGACTGGCGCGCCCGGAGGAAACCCATGTGGTCACACGGAGAATGTGCAAACTCCACTAAGGCGGCACCTGAGGTCAGGATCGAAGCCGGCTGGGTCTGTGGCGCTGTGATGCAGCAGCTCTACCATCTGCACCACAGTGCCACCCTACAGGTCTGCTCTGAAGTAACATGCCGGTTTCAAAGCAGTAAGTGATAGAAATAGAATTGGAAATTAAACGTTGATATAAAAGAACATTTGAAACCAAAGTTTTCCATTACTCTGCTGCAATAGCCATATCTAACCTCCAATGGAAAATAAATGTCAGTGGGAAAGAAGATCAAACAGCAGAAGAATTAAGAGACCAATGAGCCTCTTGACTGTTGTTGCATTAGCGCATGCCTTGAAGCTCCCCAAAGAACATATTGTGCTTGCAGAAAGGCGGCATAAGGGTGTGGGCTGCTGCCTCAAGGTGTCAGAGACCCAGGTTCGATCCTGACTACAGGTGCTGTCTGTGCGGAGTTTGCACATTCTCCATGTGACCATGTGGGTTTTCTCCAGGTGCTCTGTATTCCTCCCACATTCAAAGGATGTGTAGGTTTGAAGGTTAGTTGGCTTCCGTAAATTGCCCCTAGTGTGTTGGATGTAAATGGGGGACAACATGGAAGTAGAGTGAATGGGTGATCAATGGACGATGTGGACTCGGCGGGCCAAAGGGCCTGATTCCGTGCTGAATCTCTTGACTAAACTCTGCTGCCAAGATCAACATTGATTGCCTGTCTCGATTTGCCCCTTTAAAAACGGAGGCAAGGTGAACTGTTGCCGTTATCCATGTGGCAAAGATGGTGCAGTGCCAGTCGGGGCCTAGTGAGTTCACACCCGCCTCTTTGAGCCTGGTTCCAGTAGCATGAGGTGGAAACTCTAGGGAGACACTTCACGCATTCCTGAATGACCCCTGCACTGTCGACAGCGCTGTCTTTTGCATGAGATGACAAACTAAGCGGCCGTTCGAATATACAGAAATTCCACAGCACTATTTTTAGGAAGAGCAGAGGTGCTGTCCTCAGTGTGCAAAAACATTTATCCCTTAGCAATTACAACATGACTGCAATATGTGGGACCTCATGCTGCATGCAAATTAGCTGCCACATTGCTTGCATTGCAACTGCGAGCACAATTCATAAATACCATCCTGGCTGCTAAGCAAATCTGATGGGTTATGGTTGCAAAAGACACAATATGCAGGGCAGTCTCTTCCCCATCTCTACGCAGCGTTGTGGGTGAGGGGGCTGCGTAGCGATGCTGCCTGGCCCGCTGAGTTACTCCAGCACCTTGTGTTTTGAACAAACCCTGGCACCAAAGATAATAGAGCAGAGCAAGATAGACTACTCAACCCTAAAAACCGCAGTATGTCATGGCGCCATTTGGTATCCCCAACCATCTCCTGCTTTTGACCTTTTAGCTGGTAATAATCACATATAGGTAGATCTGTTGAAGTAAAAAGACACAAAGTGCCGGAGTAACTCAGCAGGTCAGGCACCATCTCTGGAGAACATGGACGGGTGATATTTCGGGACAGGACCTGAAAGGTCCGTTCTCCAGAGATGCTGCCTGACCCGCTGAGTTACTCCAGCGCTTTGTGTTCTTTTGTGTAAACCAGCATCTGCAGTTCCTTGTGCCTATAGGTCTGTTGAAGTACCTGAATGGCAAGACAAATATATATTCCAACTTGATGGAGACACAACGAACTGCAGATGTTGGAATCTTGAGCAAAATGCAAAGTGCTGGGGGAACTCAGTGGATCAGCCAGCATCTGGGGTGGGAATGGCTAGGCGATGTTTCGGATCGGGACCTCCTTCAAACTGGAGAATTGATGCTTTATTGCTCAACAATAATTATTTTTCACTTAAGATGATTGTATTTGAGTAAATCCCTGCCTCCTCCACCTACATCCCTCAGCCTGGCTTGACATTTCATTCCTCTTTTCTCCTTATTTGACAACCCTATGTCCCCTTTTCACCTCTAGCTTTTGTCACTTACTCCACCCATCTGCTACTCAATTCCCCCTCACCTGTATCCACCTATCGCTTGCCAGGCATTGTCCCGTCCCCACCTCTCTTTTACCAGCTTTCTGCCCCGTTACTATAGTCAGTCTGAAACGTTCTCCTGTCAATTCCCTCCAGCGATGCTGCCTGGCCCGCTGAGTTACTCCAGCACTTTGTGTTTTGAGCAAACCCTGGCACCAAAGATAATAAGAGCAGAGCAAGATAGACCACTCGACCCTGAAAACCGCAGTATGTCATGGCGCCATTTTAGTAGGCAGAAACTTGCCGAAACATTTGAAAGGAAAAATAACAAAAATCTGTCAATTGATAGATGAGACATATTCTGCATTTTTATGGTATCATCACACATGCTGTTCCCCCAAAACACTGATTACACTGCGAGAGGCAGAGCGAACGGCGGGTTTTGTTTACCAAGATGGCAGCCGCTCCGCTCCTTTGCGTACTACACTTCATTATAGGCAATTTCGATGGAGTGGTTCATCGTGCTCCTCTAGTATCTTTGGCTGGCACTGCATGTGGAAGAGACATGAAAGACTTGAGCAGTGGTCAGTCCTTGGGTCCCAGTCCAAAGGTTCAGAGACCAGAAGAAGCTTCGCCAGAGTTCAGGAAGGTGCAGACAGCATGCATTTCAGCTCGAGGACAGAAATCAAAATCAAAATCAGAATTGCACTTAAATTTTAATGCTACAACAGCACACTTCATGATTCATGGCCCCAAAATTGCTTAAACCTTAAGTGCGTCAACTTGCAAGTGGCAGTTGTGTGGCAGGTAGCTTGCCCGTCTTTTCATTAATAAGGCTGTGCGCTGATGGGGGATGGGCCACGAACAGAACTGCTAGAGAAAGCAACTTATTTTGATTCACCCTCGCACAGATACAAGTGTTCAGCTCATTAGCTATTTGGACGGGGAACAGATATTCCCATCTAAAAATATTCTCACAGGGAGATGTGCAAATGGAAGGAAAATAAACCCCCACTGTGGTACTATGTAGAAGGAGCAGGGAGTACAGGATGACCCTTTCACAGGCACGAAGGGCCAAATGGCCTCAGTCTGCACCGGATCACTCCACAATGACTCTAACACTTGCCTTACTCATGAGGGGCTTCAATTGGCAACATCTGCTGACATGCTCCAATTTACCGAGTTAACATGGGGAAGTAAGACTTTACCTGCATGTGTGAAAAAGTGATTGTGATTTAATTGGCACATCAGACAGGCAGGGTGGGGGGAGGACTGACTATTTCAACAGTGTCTCCATATGGAGTGGAAGCGTGCTATATCTAGTCAAAGTAACACTGAAGTAAGGGTTGCGTTCACACTTTAATCATCACATTCCTGTTCATGGAGGAGGGAGGAGAGAGGGATGGAGAAAGATTATCTGGCGTGGCAGTGATTTAATCGTATTATGTCCCCTTGTCTCCCGTTAATTACTCCGAATACTTTTTTAATGTCTCTTTATTAAACTGGTGAAAGTGTACAGCACTTACTAATATCTAGCCAATTTTGTTGCCATGGCATCATTCTCGGCTAATTATCATCAGTTAAATGATGTAATCGCCGGTTTTCAGACGCTGTGTGGAGGCTTCTATTGCCATCAATGACATCAGTTTCATTTTTAAATGACCACGGCATCAACGCCAGGCAACTTGTGGCACAGCTGGTAGAACTGCTGCCTCACAGCGCCAGTGGGCCATGGTTCGATCCTGACCTCGGGTGCTGTCTGTGTGGAGATTATACATTCTCCCTAGGATGGTGTGGGTTTCCTTCGGGTGCTCCAGATTCCTCCCACATCCCAAGGACGTGCGGGTTTGTAGGTTAAATGGCCCTCTGTAAAATTGTCCCCATTGTGTAACGAGTGGATGCAAAGTAGGATAGCATAGGATCAGTGTGCGACAGGTGATCAATGGTCAGCGTGGACTCAGTAGGCCGAAGGTCCTGTTTCCACGCAACATCTTTGGACTAAGCTTACTTCGTTGTCATGACAACCACCCAGAACTCTCAGCAGCCATTGCAGTCAGGCAGAGAGGCACAGGTTGAAAGCAAAAGTGATACCAGGAGAGAAAGCAAGACAATACTTGATGTTTGGGTCAAATTAATGAAACAAAAACTATGGAAGAGGCTAGCAAAAGGCTGGAGATAGCAAACAGTCAAGACAAATGAAGCAGGTTTGCCTAAACAGCCAAAGGCAAAACAGATAGATTTTTTTGCATTGATTTTTAATCTTGGTAGCATTTCCTTTAATTTAATCATAAATGCAATTTAAATAGAAATGGTTTTCAAAACCATGCCCCAAATAATTTGGCACAACAATTTTCATGCATTTATGACCTTTAGTGCACCTAAAATGCCCCAAAGCACTTTACAAGAGCACAGTTAGACTAATATCAAGTCACGTGAAAATATATTTGATCACAGACACAGGCTCTAAAGGAGACACTTAAATGAAGGAGGAGGAGGGTTGAGCACAAGGGTGGCTAATGATAGTGGGCAGAGACAAGACCAAACGTAAGAGGGAGACACAAGGATCTGCAGGATCTTCAGGGTGTACCTGTGAGGGAAAGGACAGGTGACGTTTCGAGTCAAGCTGATTGAAGCAGGGAGGAGACAACTGGAGGGGAGGAGAAGTCTGGTGGGGGTGGCCAAAGTGGTGGCAAGTTGATAGGTGAATACAGGTGAGGAGGGTTTCATTGGTAGGTGGGAAGATGGGTAGAGGTGAAAAGGAGACAAAAACGCGAGCGGGAGATGTCTAACCAAATTTAAATTTAGATTTAGACTGAATGGAACATGACTGAATAGAAAGAAGCCTAAATGGAGCATCCACAACAACGTTAGGGGTTGAGACAAATTACTTGTTTCTGTGCTACACAAAATCTTAATTACTCCCATCTAAAGAAGCAAACATGGTGCCAATTTGCTAATTTGCACATCTGCTGGCTAGTTTTGAACTTAGCTGGCATTTATTCAAATGTATATATGTTTTGTGAAACACGAACAGAGGGTAACGTATTCAAATTGACACAAAACTAGGTGGGGAAAAAGTACAATGAGGACGAAATCTGCAAAAGGGCAACTAAGGGCAAGAAAACTGCACATCACTGGGAAATGTGTGGCGATCCACTCTGGTAGACAGAATGGAAAGAGAATACCTTTTAAAGATATGAGAATTGGTCAATGTGGAGTACAAGATGATCTTAGTCTGTTGGCTCATGTGATGAGGACCATCAACAGGCAGATACAACAAGCAGAAAGACAAAATGACCCAAATTGATTGAAAGATACAGCATGGAAACAGGCCCTTTGGCCCACCAATTCCTCACTGATCATCGGTCACCTGTTCACACCCGTTCAATGTTATCCCACTTTCTCATCCATTCCTTACACACGAGGAGCAATTTACAGAGGCCAATTAACCTACAGACCCGCACGTCTTTAGGATGTGGGAGGAAACTGGAGCACCCGGAAGAAACCCAATGGTCACAGGGGGAACGAGCAAACTCCACACAGACAGCTCCCGAGGACAAGATCGACCCCGGCTCTCTGGCGCTGTCAGGCAGCAGCTCTACCAGCTGCACCACTCTGTCACACATTGGCATTTGTTACAAAAGGGAGTAGAATTCAATAGAATTCAAGAGAAAGGAAGTGCTTGCAGTAATAATGCAGGACTTTGGTGAGACTACACCTGAAGCACTATGTACAGCTTTGTAATATAGACCAAAGGATGAATCTACTTTCCTTTCAGCAAGATATCCTGAGAGATTGAGTAAGACTGTACTATACTTACTAGTAGTTTAGTGGAATAAGGAGTGGTCTCACTGAAGAAGGCCCAATTCTGAATGCAATTTAAAGGGGGGACATTGAAGGGTTTCTGAAGAAGGGTTTCAATTTGAAATGTCGTCTGTTCAATTGCCTCCACAGATGCTGCCTTAACCACTGACTTCCTCTTGCACTTTTTTTAAAAACTCAGGCCCTGCCTTGAACCTGCAGACCCAGAGCCAGGGGGATGGTCTCAGGATAGACAGACTCGGCCATTTACAATGGAGATTGGAAGACATTTTACGGAGTCATGAGCTCATCTTTGTATTCATCATAAGCTGCTTGTGAGTGCTGCAAATTTTAATATATTCAAAACTGGAATTAATATTAGGAGAATCAAAGCATATGAAGAAGAGTTTCGACCCGAAACATCACCCATTCCTTCTCACCAGAGATGCTGCCTGGCCTGTCCTGCTGAGTTACTCCAGCACGTTTTCCCACCTAGTTTCGTGTCAATTTGAATACATTACCCTCTGTTCATATTTATCATAACATATATACATTTGAGTCTGTCTAAAGCATATGGTGGTTAAATGGGTCCTTAATAGTTGTAGATATAATGGTCAATTAATAACATTGTTCTATGCTAACAAATTAGAGCAGTGATCATGAATGTCATTTTTTAAGGGAAATCAAAAGACATTAAAAATGGGAAAGTAAAACTCAGAATATAGAACAGCATAGGACAAGACGAGGCCATTTGGCCCTACCAAATATTATGTTAAACCAATCTCCTCTGCCTGCACATGATCCATCCGTCCATTCCCTACATGCACACATGCCGATCTAAAAGCCTCTGAAAGCTCTTAAGGATAGCGGAGTCAGGGGGTATGGGGAGAAGGCAGGAACGGGGTACTGATTGTGAATGATCAGCCATGATCACATTGAATGGCGGTGCTGGCTTAAAGGGCCGAATGGCCTACTCCTGCAGCTATTGTCTATTGTCTATAAATGTCACTATTGTATCTGTCTCCACCAACACCTCTGGCAGCACGTTCCAGGGGTGGTGGTGGAGGCAGATACGATAGTGGCATCTGCCACCCACTGTATAGAAAATTTGCCTGCAAATCTCCTGTAACCGTCCCCGTCACTTTAAAGCAATGGGCCCTAGTCTTTGACATTTCCACCCTGCGCAAAAGTTTCTTATTGTCTCGGCTTTCTATGTTCCCACAATGTTATATATTTCTATCAGGACTCCCCTCAGCCTTGGACCCTCCAGAGAAAACAATGCAAGTTTGCCCAACCTCTCCGTATAACTAATAGCCTTGAATCCAGGTCTAGTAAACCTCTTCTGCACCCTCTCCAAAGCCTTCACATCCTTCCTGTAATGGGGTGACCAAAACTGCGCACAAAAATCCAAATGCTGCCTAACCAAAGTCCAATAAAGCTCCAACGTAAATTTCTGACTCTTATACTCAATGCCCTAACTGATTAAGCAAGCATCCCATATGCCTTCTTTACCATGCAGGGAGATGATCTATTATCACCTTGTTGAATGGTGGGGCAGGCCTACTCCTTATCCTATTATCCTAAATACCAATATGTCAGCTACATCACAAGAATGCATTGTTTGGTTTAGTTTAGCGAGTCAACGTGGAAACAGGCCTTTCAACCCACCAAGTCCGCGCCGACCAATGATCCCCGTACACTGCACTATCCAACACACTAGGGGCAATTTACAATTTTATTTTTACCGAAGCCAAATTAACCTACAAATCTGTACCTCTCTGCAGTGTGGGAGGAAAATGGAGCACCCGGGAAAATTCCACGTGGTCACGGGGAGAACGTACAAACTCTGTACTGACAGCACCCATAGTCAGGATCGAACCCGGGTCTCTGGCGCTGTAAGGCAGCAACTCTACTGCTGAACCACCGTGCTGCCCGAAATGTTAAAAAATGAAAAAAATTGAAAGCTAAAATATATATTTTAAACACTCTTCAGCCTCAGCCCGGGCACATAGCTTGTAAGAAACGGCGTACCAACAAAGTGAAAAGAAAAGCTGGAATGAAATTCGTCATAATTGTTCATAATATTTTTAAAGATCCTTTACCATGGTCATACAATGCTTTCCATGGAGTTAAAAGCTTTTAATTGGAAATATAATTGGCAACATGCTAAAAATTTGACAAATTAAACAAGCTTGGCTATTCCAAGGGTATGACAAGACCTGCTGTTTGTAATCTTTGTTAACACATTTCCGCATTGATGAAAATTTAATATAGATGCAAACCTCCAATAATTCCATTATTAAAGGCAATTAATCGTGTTATACATAGAAATGTAATGGTTAGGTATGAATATAAACTTTATGCAAGATACTTCTAACAACAAACATAATGCACACAATTCATGACTGATTTCATGTTAAAATGTAGTAGTAAGGAAAAGGAGAAACAACGTGTTTTAGCAGAAAACATTCCAGTGGAAAAGAAACCTTTAATACATTGATGAAATCCTAAATAATGATGGCATCTACTTTGCTGTTAAAATCTCAGAATAATACAGAACAGTAGACAACCATTTAGGTTCATTTAGTTTAGAGATATGGCGTGGAAACAGGCCCTTCGGCCCACCGAGTCCACACTGACCAGCGATTCCTGCACATTAACACAACCGTACACACACTTGGAACAATTTTACATTTATACGTTTATACCAAGCCAATTAACCTACAAATCTGTACATCTTTGTAGTGTGGGAGGAAACTGAAGATCTCAGAGAAAGCCCATGCAGATCACGGGAAGAACGTATAAACTCTGCACAGACAAGCCCCCATAGTCAGGGTCGAACACGGGTCTCTGGCGCTGTAAGGCAGTAGCTCTACCACTACGCCACCGTGCCACCCATGATTTAATTTGTTTTAAATTGCAAATGTTGGCTATCCAAGATATATACCGAAAATGTTGGAAATGCTCAGCAGGTCAGGCTGCACCTGTGGGAAGAGAAACAAGGTGAATGCCTCAGGTTGATGACTATCATATGCCCATGCCAAACTCAAATTAAACATTGACAGGAGACACAAGGAACAGCTGATGTTGAAATCTTGAGGAAAAACACAAAGTACTGGAGGAACTCAGCGGGTCAGGCAGCAATCCGTGGAGGGAACGGATAGGTGACGTTTCGGGTCAGGAAGTTTCTTTAGACTACAAATTAAATGTTTTACAGGCAAAACCACCAGTCAATTCTGAAGGGTTACATCATTATTCAAGTTTAGAAAGAAATAGTGAATAAAAGGATGATCTATTTATATATATAAATAGATCATCCTTTTATTCACTATTTCTTTCTAAACTTGAATAATGATGTAACCCTTCAGAATTCACTGGTGGTTTTGCCTGTAAAACATTTAATTTGTAGTATATATATATATATATATATATATATACGTGTAAATGTGTGTGTGTGTGTGTATAACCTACACATTATATATATGACATACGACAGAATTTGTCCACAATAGATATCATACATGTATATATATATATATATATACATGTGTGTGTGTGTGTGTGTGTGTGTGTGTGTGTGGCTGTGTGTGTGATATATATATTTATTATATATATATATGTGTTTTATACACTGATCAGCCAAAACATTATGACCTGTTGAGCCAAAACATTATGACCACCTGCCTAATATGCTGTTGGTCCTCCGTGTGCAGCCCCACATGCAGCAGGGTGCGATGCACTGTGTATTGCGACACATTCCTCCCTTGACCATCATTTAAATTTTCGGTGACTTGTGCCACAGTGGACCTTCTGTCAGTTCGGACCAGACGGTAAATTTGTTGTCGTCGCGCATCGATGAGCCTTGGGCGCCCAACACCCTGTCGCCGGTTTGTGGTTTGTCCCTCCTCGGACCACAGTCGGTAGGTACTCACCACTGCTGACCGGGAGCACCCCATAAGCCTTGCCATTTCAGAGATGCTCTGACCCAGTCGTCTGGCCATAACAATTTGGTCCTTGTCAAAGTCGCTCAGGTCTTTACTCCTGCCCATTTCTCCTGTATCCAACACATCAATGTCAAGAACTGACTGTTCACTTGCTGCCTAATATATCCCACCCCTTGACAGGTGCCATTGTAGCAAGATAATCAATGTTATTCACTTCGCCTGTCAGTGGTCATAATGTTTTGGCTGATCGGTGTATATATATATATGCATAAAACACATTATATTTTAAAATCACAAGCAGAGATTTTTGTCAAAAGAAAATGCAGATTATATTAACCTTTGTTTATTGGGAACCAACATCACACATTCATCTAAAATTTCACAGCAATATAACAGCAAAAGAAAAATCACACCATGGCAAATACCAGATTAAGGAGATCAATTAGAAGCAGGCAAATTGGATATATAAACCACCATTTTTTTAAACAAAAGGCGGCAAGGAATAAAAAGCAAAATTTAAGAACATGGATGAGTATATCAACGAAATTGTTTTAAATGCAAATAATAATTTTTAATCCTATTACCTGCTTTCTTTACTAAACTGAGAAATTATTGCTGGAAACACTCCTCAGGAAATAAGAGACACATTACATCTATACATGTATTACATCTATACAATGAGTAACTTGCAACATCACCCACGACATAGCTTTTTAACACATACATGTGGCCCTCCACACAACAACCTACAAGGAAATGGCATCCAGAACATTGCAGCAGTATAAAGTATAAAGATACTTCACAGGAGTATCTCCAACTAAAATTTGGCAGACAGCCAGATTTTGGGCAGGTGAAAGAAATCAGGTTTTAAGTGGGTTTAATGAAGGAATTTCATAGCTTAGATTCCCCGCATCTGAAGATACCCCCACTGATGGAGCCATGAGATATGAATGTACGTACAAACAAACATACTAATTAGGATCAGCTGGAAGCTACTCAGCTTCTTGTGCCTGCGTTGCCATGTAATAAGATAATGTCTGGTTTGATTGCAACCTCAACTTCCCTACTGGGGTAATCTTACATCCCCTTGATTATCAACTGTTTATCTATTTCTTCCTTAACTGTCATATGTACCAACAACGGAAACAATAAAATTCTTACTTGCAACAGCATAACAGGCCTATAAACACAATGTACACACGTAATATATATGAAAAAAATCAATAAAGGAATAATCATAATACTACTGTAGTTGAAAAAAACAAACAAAGTCCGTAGTGCAAATGAAGACAGTCCATAGATGTTCACACCCAAGGTTGGTGTAATGCAGTGTTCAAGAGCCTGATGGTTGTTGGGAAGTTATTCTTGGACCTGGTGGTCGTGGTTTTCAGACTCCTGTATATTCTTCCCAATGGAAGGAGCAAAATGAGAGCGTGGCCAGGGTCTTTGATGATATCGGCTGCCTTTTTCAGACTGCGCTTCCTGTAGATCCTTTTGATGGTGGGGAGGTCAGTACCTGTGATGGACAGGGAGTCCCCCACTCTCTGTAAATATTTAAAGACTGTCTCTACTACCCTTTCGAGGAACGCAGTTCCAAAGACTCGCATCACCCCAGTATGAACATCAAACAAGTCATGGTTAGTTCTAAGGAATTGTTGACTATAATTTTGCCAGAAGCTTTGAAGGATAATGATTAGTACAGGCGTCAGGGGTTTTGGGGAGAAGGCAGGAGGATGGGCTCAGGAGGGAGCGATAGATCAGCCATGATTGGATGGTGGAGTAGACTTGATGGGTCGAATTGCCTAATTCTGCTCCAAACACTTATGAACTTATGACATTGTGAGCAGGTCGGATGCCATAACCAACCAACCAACCAGCTACCCACCTCACTCCACTCCACCCTCCCCCTCTCCGACCCTTTTCTCCCCTGACACTTCATACATGAGGACCTGCATTAATACACCAGAGAACCCTTAAGTGCCCCAATCATTGGGCAGAGCCCTGCCTCAGGCGATTCAACAACACAGGGATTACGTTAGTTTTTAGATATATTTATAATAATGGCTCTGTCGTCAGTGCAGGCATCACTGTCTATTAACAAGAACAAACCTCTGAGACGATCACCGGAAGTGGTGACAGACACTAATGGTGTGAAAACAGACCCCAAGCTTGAATTATAGGGAAGAGAGTGCAGCTTGGGGAATGCACGGGCAGCTATAATCTAATTTTGGAGTGCGGAGCTAGCGAAGACTGTTGCAAACCGCTGGAGCTTCACCTGCGATGGGTTAGAATGTCACCAGGACCCTCTCGACAATGTGTGTGTTAACTCTCTGTAATTCACTGAAGATTGAATTCCAGCAATCTTGTCGCGATTACATCACAAATTGAATCCTTCAAGTCATCACACATCAATTGAAGGCAATACCCTGTCGACATGCTCAACGCCTGCTGGCTGAGAATTGGGGAGGTGAAATTGCCTTTCAGCCAGCACTCAGTAACAAGAAGTCAGGTTTAATTGTTATAAATGATACTGGTGTGGATATATATCTATTATATAAAAAAATAATAATGGGTGGCCAAGAAAGATCACAATGAAAATAATCTCATCTGAGTGTTCGCGGAACAATAAACCACTTGAGCTTTCCCTTTCAGTCTAGACAGGAGAAGGATTACTGGGCAAAGCACTTGACTTTCAGTAAGTTCTACTCAGAGAAGTGGGGGAGCTTTATTGCATTCACCATGGCAACAGAGAATTCCTGGTTTCTGCCAATACACTTGGGGAGGTGGGGGGGACAAAGAGGGGGAGGAGGAAGAGCTTGGGGAACCTTGCAGTCAAAAGCAAGGAAGTGATTGGATTATTTTTTTAAATGTTCACAGACTTGATACTTTCCCACTATATCACTTAACAATTCAGATTAAGTCTGAAGAAGGGTCTCGACCCGAAACGTCACCCATTCCTTCTCTCCAGAGATGCTGCCTGAGTAACTCCAGCTTTTTGCGTCTATCTTCGGTTCAAACCAGCATCTGCAGTTTCTTCCTACACACTAAGTCTGCCCCCTGTACCTGCAGAGTCAAGATGGCTGCCCTATGCCCTAGTCCTTGGACTGTCACCAGAATGTATCAAAGCAGAGAGACTTTGGGGTAGCCCAGAGAAAAAAGTGGAATGAGTTGGATTTAATGCCGCGCTGTGAAGCCGCAAGGTAAAGCGAATGATCCGTCCGGGAGAAAGAAGACCCGCGTCATCTCATGCGGTTGAAACACCAACATATTTTTCAACAAAGAACATACCCGTATTCTATGGAGTTTGCGAGAATGTGAAGTGATCTTATGGCAACATAAACTATTTATCTTCGTGATGGTTTAATATGTTCATTGCTGAGGTCAGAATAATGGAACAATTAAAATGAGGGCAAATATCGTCCTTCAGAGGGTCATGAACAATTGGGGTCTCCCCATACAAGTCTATATACTCTCAACAAAAAACAAACTGCTGGATGAACTCAGCGGGTCTGGCAGCATCTGTGGAAGGGAGTGTATAAACAGATTGATATGCTGAAGGCCTGATCTGAATACAATACAATATATCTTTATTGTCAACGAGATTGGGAATGCGTCTCCCCTACGATGCAATAAATTAATTAGCTCGTCAGTATTAATTTAAACAACCCAATGGAACAAATTAGAACAGTTTTAAAACAGAATAAAGATCATATTTATATTTGCTATATATTCTGGACTGAGGAATAGACATTTAAACAAAAAGGGAATCGAAAGACATAGAGACTGGGCTGAAATATAAGCTGGAGATAGATGAGGAAGGAAGGACAGCATCACATATTTGAGGTGCCATTGGCTATTCTCCTGCCCTCGTTCTTACGTTCACTTCTTTATAGGACTCATGTTGCAGCTTTTTAGGACTTTTGTCGCATTTGGAGCATTGTGTGTAGTTCTGGTCACCCCATTATAAGGAGGATGTGGAGGCTTTGGAGAGGGTGCCGAAGAGGTTTACTCTTAATGCTGCCTGAATTTGGGGTATTAACTACTTGGAATGTTTTCTCTGGAGCATCGGAGGCTGAAAGAAAACCCGATAGAATGATATAAAATTATTAGAGGCATAGAAAGGGTAGACAGTGAAAACCTTTCTGCCAGGATGTTAACATCAAGGACTTGAGGGGATATCTTGAAGGTGAGATGGGCAAAGTTTAAAGATGATGCGTGAGGGAAGTTTTTGTTTACACAGGAGGTAATGGGTGCCTGGAACATGCTTCCAGGGTGGTGGTGGAGACAGATACAATAATGGCATTGAAGAGGCTTTTAGATAGGCAAATTGATATGCAGGGAATGGAAAAATATGGATCACGGTGGTTAGATTAACTTGCCTTCATGTTCGGTACAGACATTGTGGTCCAAAGGGGCTGTTCCTGTGCTGTACTGTTCTATGTTCTATGTTCTTATGAAGGTTATGGAAGGTTAAGGGAAGATAATGATAACGGTGGCGCAGCGGTAGAGTTGCTGCCTTACAGCGCCAGGGACCCAGGTTTGATCCTGACTACAAGTGCTGTCTGTACAACGTCTGCACGTTCTCCCCGCGACCTGCGTGGATTTTCTCCGAGATCTTTGGTTTCCACCCACATTCTAAATACGTACAAGTTTGTAGGTTTGTGGTGTAAATGTGAATTGTCCCTAGTGTGTGTATGATAGTGTTAATGTGTGGGGATCGCTGGTCGGTGCGGAATCGGTGGGCCGAGGGGCCTGTTTCCGCGCTAAATAAAATTAAATAAAAATAAAGATTCACTCAGGAGTAATCTGGCACCGTAGCAGTCTCCATGCCTGCCCGACTTTGGCCTCCCGGTCCAGATCTAAGGCAGCTAATGTTGGAAATCCATTCCTGGAAACTTGAACATGAATCATTCAGCTTGCAGCCAGAAATTTCACAGATATTATAAAGATAGGAACATCATAAAAGTAAGATTAAAGACCCCAAAGCTTTTTTTAATCCATTTCCTCCCCCCCCCCCCCCCCCCATGCTCCCATAACTACCCTCAGGTTTACTTTACAAGGCAAGATTACAAGGACTGCCCACACCAATGACATTTCCATGGTTACTGTCACTGCCTCTCAGCAGGCTCCCAGCAGGAGCCACTGTTTCAGTGGTGCAAGATGTACACCAGCACTTCTTCCATGCCACCGGTAAGGAACTCTGGCCTTTCATCATGGATGAAGGCTTCGCAGCCCAGCTAAGACACATCTAAACTTATTGCGACTTAGCAATGGCAAACAGAATATCCCCAACCCTACCATTTCTTCTCCTCTCCACTCACTCCCAACTTAAAACATGTTTAGAAATCAACCGAGGGCAGCACAGCGTGGCAGAGACCCAGGTTCGATCTTGACTACAGGTGCTGTCTGCGCAGAGTTTGCACGTTCACCCCGTGACCGCGTGGGTTTCCTCCCACATCACAAAGACGTGGGGGTTTGTATATTAATTGGTCTCTGTAAAATTGCCTTCTAGTGGGTAGTGAGTGGGATGCGAAAGTGGAACTAGGGTGAGCGGGTGATCGACGGTCGGAATGGACTCGGTGGGCTGAAGGGCCAGTTTCCGTGCCCTATCTTTCAACCAAAACAGAAGTCACATTTGTGAGCTATTCATCATTTTGCATGAATGATTATGAGGTCACTGACTCTCACCAATCCCAGGACTATGTATGCATTGTGGCCATTAAACACTGTGTGATGTGGTTCTTCAACAGTCTAGCCCTAATCACTCACCTCAAAAGGATCCAATTAAAAATAAATTGCCCACAGTTTATTTCCTGGCTAATTGACCTCTCTAAAGCAGAGGCCACAACCTCCAGTTTTTTTTCAGCAACCAGGAAAGGAATAACCGATGAATCCTTGACCTTTAAAAATGAACAGGATGAACTACCATCCTCACGACTTGGGTCTGACAATTAGGTTATTCAAACAATATTGTGCAATTGCATTAATGTATAAGAACTTTCCACTAATTATGCTTTCTGAACCAATCTACCTTTAGCACATTTAAAGTCCCTTTGTCTGATATTTTAGCCAGTTAACTTAAAAGTATATTAAAGTAATAGTGTGCGAATATTTGGAGTGATGTTAATTGGAGAACCTATTTCAGATCACCATACGAGTCGAAAAATAATAAGCCTTTAGGGAGATTGTTTACATACCCTCTCACAAGGGAGATTTTAAAAATATAAAATATACCCAAATAATATAAAGATTAGAGAACGCAATACCAAAGAAATAATGCAGAAATGCTAAAAATACTCAGTGGGTTGGGCAGCATCTACTTATATTAACATGGTCAGTAAATTTGCACATGACACGAAAATTGGTGGTACCAATTTGGACAGTAAAGAAAGACATCTAATTTTACAACAAGATCGAGATCAGTTGGGAAGGTTGGGCCAAGGAATGGCAAATGGACCTTAATTCTGACCAGAGTGAGGAGTTGTACTTTGGTATGTCAAACCAGGGCAAGATTTACATGGTAAATGATAGAGCCCTGGGAAGTGTTGCAGAACAGAGTGATCTGGGAGTGCAGGCGCATGCTACCCTGAAAGTGGCGAGTCGGGAGGGCAGGGTGGTGAAGAAGGACTTTGGCACACTTGCCTCAATTGGAAAGGGTATTGGGTTCAAAGGTTGGGGCATCAGGATGTAACTGTACAGTGGTTGCTGATACCACACTTGGAGTATTGTGTGCAGTTTTGGTCTTCCAGTTGTAGGAAGGATGTCATTAAGTTGGAAAGGGTGCAGAAGAGATTCACCAGGGTGTTACCTGGGTTTATTCACAAAATGCTGGAGTAACTCAGCAGGTCAGGCAGCATCTCGGGAGAGAAGGAATGGGTGACGTTTCGGGTCGAGACCCTTCTTCAGACTGATGTCAGGGGGGCGGGACAAAGGAAGGATATAGGTGAAGACAGGAAGATAGAGGGAGATCTGGGAAGGAGGAGGGGAAGGGAGGGACAGAGGAACTATCTAAAGTTGTACCTGGGTTACCTGGGTTTGCAGGCTTGAGTGATAGGGAGAGTTTCGGACTTTTTTCTATGGGGCGTAGAAGGCTGAGGAGTGACCTTATTGAGATGTACAAGATCATGAAGGCCACAGACAAAGTGTAGGGGGAGAAGATTCTAAAACTTGAGGTTGCAGGCTTTCGGTGAGAGGGTGGAGATTCAAGAGGAATCTCAGGGAGAACTTTTTCACTGAGGATTTTCTGTATTTGAATGAACAGCCAGAGGAGACTAGAGAAACCAGAGAAGGGTTACAATTATGACTTTTAAAAGATATTTGGACAGATGTATGAACAGGAAGGATTTTGAGAGCTATGGGCCAAATGTAGGAAAGTCAGATCTGCCCAGTATGCCAACTTGGTCAGCATAGTAAAGGTGGGCCAAAGGGCCTGTTTACATGCTGTTTTGTTCCATGACAGAGAAACATTGTAAATGTTTCAGATCAATTGGCTTCCATCAAACAGGTGGCCATTAACCTGTTTAGTTTTCTCTACCCACAGATGATTACTGACTGATTTCCAGTATTTTCTGTTTTTATTTCAGATTTTTCTGCATCTGCATTTTAAAAAATGATTTGGAGTACTCCACAGCAGGCTGTTAGTTGGAATGAATCTGCATTCGCTTTCAAAGAGCAATCCAGTTAGTTCCACTCCCATTTTCTTTCCCCGTACTCCTGCAATTATCTTCCCCCCTTCATATGATGGCACGGTGGCGCAGCGGTAGAGTCACTGCCTGACAGCGCCAGAGACACGGATTTGATCCTGTCAACGGGCGCTATCTTGTGGAGTTTGTACATTCTCTCCATGACCTGCATGGGATTACTCTAGGACCTCAGGTTTCCTCCCATACTCCAAAGATGTATAGGTTTTGTAGGCTAATTGGCTTGGTATAATTGTAAATTTCCCCTAGTGTGCATCAGATAGTATTAGTGGATTTATTCACAAAATGCTGGAGTAACTCAGCAGGTCAGGCAGCATCTCGGGAGAGAAGGAATGGGTGACGTTTCGGGTCGAGACCCTTCTTCAGACTGATAGTATTAGTGTGCGGGGATCACTGGTCGGTGCGGACTCAGTGGACCGAAGGGCCTGTTTCTGCACAGTAGCTCTAAACTAAACTAAATTAATTTATTATCCCAAATTTTCACTGCATCTGTTCACCAGTCCAATGTCAGACAGTGCTTTCCAAATCTTAACAAGATTACAAATCAACATGGTGGCCCAGGGTTTCTGCTCTCCTCTTCCTTGCCTCCATCTGCACGAGTGTCAGTCCGTCAGCAACCGGCCCTGCCTTAGAGCCACACCACAATAGGGACTTATACCTAAAGAAACGCAGAGGTTTTCACGATGAGAACAAAGTCCTTCAATATGGCGGCAGCAGTGGGCGGAGATGAATGGTGGCGGTGAGCGGGGTGTGGGCTCACCCCTCCTGCCCTCGGAGGTGCTCCAATGTGTCTGGATTGAGGCGTCGGTGGAGTGGGCTGTTGGAGGCCCTGCAGCAGCCTGGGACGCAATTAGATCAGGCGCTGCTCTAAGTGGCCAAGCGCGCGGATGAGACACGACCTGCAGCAGCATGAAGTAGTGGAGCAGCCGTGAAGGACACCAACAACATCGCCTGGTTAGGCCGACCCTGAAACTCCAATTCAGTGTGGCCGCCGGAACAACGGGCCTACATGGGCAAGTTAAGACTCACATTTTGAACCACTCTGAACATGAAGGGTACAAAATGGCACCGGAAATGTGGCACTCTTATACACCGACTCTACTATCTTAAACTCTTGTACTTAAGTATGATTGTGCCTAATGTATAGTAAGATTGTTACTGAACGTTCTGTAAAAAATGAATTTTGTAGTACCTGGGTACATGTGGCAATAATGTACAATAATGTACGTGAGAGGACGCTG
The DNA here is from genome assembly GCF_053455715.1 of Rhinoraja longicauda. Taxonomy (NCBI): domain Eukaryota; kingdom Metazoa; phylum Chordata; class Chondrichthyes; order Rajiformes; family Arhynchobatidae; genus Rhinoraja; species Rhinoraja longicauda. Next base: position 25,588,676 of record NC_135978.1, read on the forward strand.
GCGCTATTTGTTCGCCGCTTCTCCGTCAGGACAGTTTGTCTGTTTGTTTTTATGTCTTGACTGTTTTTGTAAAGCATTTGGAAAAGCGCTATATAAAATAAATGTTTATTATATTATTATTATAATAAAGTTCCATTGAACCACTGATCCTTGTTGGCAAGGTCTGTTACATTTCTAATTAATGTGAGTGTGAAAGAATTTCCCACTAAATATATTTTCAGCACCAATTTAACTTCAGGTCCTGGGGAGTCAGTTAACCAACGATTCAACTTATTGTATGCTACTATTTAGATTTATGCATAAATGGAGGTATACAGCACAGAAACAGGCCCTTCAGCACAACTTGTTCATGCTGACCAAGATACTTTATCTAAGCTAATCCTATTTGCTTGAATTTTGCCCATCTATATACTAAAACTCTCGTTTGTTATCTTGTTTGTGACTGAACTTCAGCCAAAACGGTACACGATAGCGTGACAATTTTAGGCCCACCTTACTCACCATTGTCACTTTAGTGGTAGTGCAAGTAGTTTTATTGAAATCGGTGTTATTTTTTTAAAGTTATTCACATTTTAAAGTGTAAAAGGGGGGGAGGGGGAGGGGAGGGGAGGGGGAGAAGGGAGAGGGGAGTTGAGGAAAGAGGGGAGGACGGAGGACAGGGTGCTGCACCAATGTAGGAGAGGTTTGGGCCCAACTAGTCCACTTTGTCTAGTAATCCTCTAAATGTTTCCTATCCATATACCTATCCAAATGATTTTTAAGCATTGTAATTGCACCTGCCTCTACCATTTCCTCTGGTAGCATATTCCCTATATCCATCACCCTCTGTGTGGGAAAAAAAAGGTGTTCCTAAGATCCCTTTAAAATCTCTCCCCTTTTACCTCAAACCTATGCCCTCTAGTTTTAGACTTTCCTATCTTGGGAAAAGACTGTGACTATCTACCTTATCTATGGCAAGTGGGCAGCACGGTGGCACAGCGGTAGAGTCGCTGCTTTACAGCGCCTGCAGGGTTCGATCCCCACTACGGGTGCTGCTTGCACGGAGTTTGTACGCTCTTCCCGTGATCACGTGGGTTTCCTCTGAGATCTTTGGTTTCCTCCCACACTCCAAAGCATACAGGTTCGTAGGTTAATTGGCTTGGGTTTGTATACTTGGTATAAGTGGAAATTGTCCCTCATGTGTAGAGGATAGTGTTAATGTGTGGGGATCATGGACTTGGTGGGCCGAAGGGCCTGTTTCCGCACTGTATCTCTAAACTAAACTAAATCTCTAAACTATGGCCTCTCCTTATTTCATACAAGGTATTCCTTTTTGTGTCTAAACCAGCATCTGCATTTCCTTCTTACACATTCATCAGACTCCTTTGCTCCAGGGAAAACAGTCCCAATCTCTCCTGATCTGCCAAGCTCTCCAATCCAGGCCAAACCTTTGCAATTTTTTTCTGCAAGTTCTCAAGCTTAATCGCATCCTTCCCACAGTGTGACAACCAAGTGCAGACTAACCTACGATGTGTACAACTACAACATGATGCCCCAACTCCAACACTTAATGCCACGGCCAACAAAGACAAACATGCCATACATCTCTTTCCCTTCCTGTGTTGCTATTTTCAGAAAACTGTGCTGAACACAATGGGCTTCATGACCTTCTGCTGCGCTGTGACCGTTCAATTAATCAACTGAGAAGAAATGATGGTCAAGATGCTGGGAATTCCCTGTTGCAAAGTAACGCAGATGCCAGAAGTCTAAATAAAACAGCATTAGTGGAGAAAGCAGATTGTATCGTTGACTGCAATCCCCAAGAAAGGTCATTGACCTAAAATGCTTTGTTTAGGTTAGAGATACAGCATGGAAATAGTCCCTTCAGCCCACTGAGTCCACGCCGAGCATCGATCACCTGTTCATGTTCCATGTTATCCTGTAGGATCTACTGAATCCCACGACAGAAAGCAAAGAACAAACGACACTTAGCTGAGCCAGACACCTTGTGTCATGTTTATTCCAGAAGCCCCTTTTACCTACATTCTCACCAATCATAACCCATGTGCAGATAAGGCCAATTAGTGCGTCTGACCTTGGAGTTGTTATTGAGCTCTTGTGGCTGGACCTTCTCGTGAGGCTGGATCTTCTCGTGAAGCTGCTGGCAGGTCGCCAGCGGTGACAGGCTGTATGCAAAACCAACGTGGGCGTGAAGGTTCCACAGCTCCCCCCTCAGTCACCGAGTCACACAAGGTGGTGATTGCCTGGCTCTGTCCTGCCCTGTACCGGACTGGCGGGTTGATTTTACGGCCTGATCTTGTTTGGTACTGCAGTGTGGGAGGTCTTTGACAGGAAGTGTTGGGGTCTTGTGACCTCGCCGGTTTGGTGGGTGAGGTAGCCGGTTGGTCCTTGACGTATACGGTGTCAGTTTTTCCGTTCCGATAGATCACAAAACGTTTGGGTAGGCGTTGGCTGACTTGGTAAGGGCCATCGTATGCTTGCTGAAGAGGTCGGCAGTCGGCATCGTGTCGGACCAAAACATGTGTGCAGCGTTGGAGGTCAGCCGGCACGTGGACCATTGCAGGTGTTCGCCGTGTCGGTGTGGGCCTGAGTAGCTGCATAGTTCGCTGTATTCGATCGACATACTTGCTTGGATCATAGGATCTGTCTGTGGGGATTGGTTCGACAAATTCACCGGGCAGCTTCAGAGTTGTGCCGTAAACCATTTGTGCCGTAAACCATTTCCGCCGACGAACATCCTAGGTCTGCTTTCACTGCCGTACGAATGCCAAGCAGAACCAGTTCACTCCAGTTCGATGCGTCTCCTCCAGCTGCCAGAGCGGCTTTCAACTGGCGGTGGAACTGTTCAATCAGGCCGTTCGCTTGTGGATGGTACGCAGTCGTTCGAACCCGGTTCGTACCAAAGAGGTCGGTTAGTGTTTGAAACAGCGCAGATTCAAATTGCGGTCCTCAGTCTGTTGTGATCGTAGTTGGGACCCCAAAGACCGAAATCCGTCGGTCAACGAAAGCGCGGGCCATTGTTTCCGCTGAAGTGTTGATGACTGCATCAGGGAAGGTAGACAGTATAAAAACAAAGATACTAGAGGAGCAAGATAGACCACTCGACTCTAAAAACCGTATTATGTCATGGCGCCATTGTAGTGGGCAGAAACTTGCAGAAACATTTAAAAAGAAAAATAACAAAAATCTGTCAATTGATAGATGAGATATATTCTGCATTTTAATGGTATTATCACACATACTGTTCCCCCAAAACACTGATTACACTGCGAGATGCACAGCGAACGGCGGGTTTTGCCTACTAAAATGGCGGACGTTCCGCTCCTTTGCGTACTACGCCAGTGTAGGCGATTTCAATGGAGTGGTCCATCTTGTTCCTCTAGTATCTTTGGTACAAAGAGCAGGGTGGGAGGGGTGAAGTAGGGGCCGGCTGGCTTTAGGTGAAACCAGACGAGGAAGGAGATGATGGGCAGATGGAGCTAAGAGGGAGAGGGGGAGGGGGAGAGGGAGGGATAGAGGGAGAAGGAGAGGGAGAGGGAAAGGGAAGGTGAGAGGGAGAGGGGGAGAGGGAGGGATAGAGGGAGAAGGAGAGGGAGAGGGAAAGGGAAGGTGAGAGGGAGAGGGGGAGAGGGAGAGGGAGGGATAGAGGGAGAAGGAGAGGGAGAGGGAAAGGGAGGGTGAGAGTGGGAGGGAGAGGGAGAGAGGGAGAGGGAGAGGGAGGGAGAGGGAGGGAGGGAGAGGGTGGGAGCGGGAGGGAGGGAGGGAGGGAGGGAGGGAGGGAGGGAGGGAGGGAGGGAGGGAGGGAGGGAGGGAGGGAGGGAGGGAGGGAGGGAGGGAGGGAGGGAGGGAGGGAGGGAGGGAGGGAGGGAGGGAGGGAGAGAGAGAGGGAGAGAGAGGGAGAGGGGGAGGGAGGGAGGGAGGGAGGGGGAGAGGGGAGAGGGAGGGGGAAAGGGGGAGAGGGAGGAAGGGGGAGAGAGAGGAAGGGGATGGAGAGGGAGAGAGGGAGGGAGGGAGGGAGGGAGGGAGGGAGGGAGGTTACATAAGGAGTTTAACAGCATCAGTTGTGGCTCAGTGGGTAATGTCTGCCTAATAAGTCTCACTCTAGCAAAATACTGAAGGAATACCTGATAGATAGATAGATGGAACAGTACAGCACAAGAAGAGGCCCTTCAGGCCACAATGTCCACGCTGTCACATGATGCCGAGTAAAGCTAGTCCCCTCTGCCTGGATGTGATAATGTGAATGCGGCACAGTCAGAGGTAAAGTCTCATCATCTCAAGCCCACACAGCACCAGCTCTCTGAAGGAGAGCTGGGGAATTCATCCGGTGCCCTGGCCATATTTATCCCTCTACCAAAATCAGATGATCTGAATATTATTATATTGCCATTGGTGGGAGTGTACATACACAAACTGCCACATTACAAACGTCACTGCATAACTACTTCATTGCCTGCAAGAACTGTGGTGAATTCTGAGCAGGATGTGGAAGGGGCAATATAAATGCTGTTACGCCTTTCTTTTCCTCGTCCAGCCCTTCCTATGTGTTCAAGAGAGAATTAGATTTCGCTCTTCGGGCTAACGGAATCAAGGGAAAAGGGGGAGAAAGCAAGAATGGGGTACTGATTTTGGACGATCAGCCATGACCATATTGAATGGCGGGGCTGTCTTGAAGGGCCGAATGGCCTACTCCTGCACCTATTTTCTATGTTTCTATGTTTCTCTGTCAGCCGAGAATGTGCGCTCTGTTGAACTGCCAACCTTCTGACGCGCACAGTACTGTTATGAGCAGAGCCAAGTTGAATAATAATCAGAGACGGGAGGGGAGGAGAGAGGGAATCAAACATCTTACAATGGAAACCAATAAAAAGCGCTTAACTTTGTGTAACCTGTCAAATTACATGATAGTAATGACATTGCAATTCCCACAGGAATAATCGGGAGCATCACCCGGGCTAACGTATCAAGTGTCAGCACTTAAACCCTGGCAATGGCAGATATTGTCAAATTATGACTTATATTCCATTAAATTCCATTACTGTCTTCGTCAGCCTATTGTATTAGACACAATAAACGTACAAAGCCAGGCGTCCATGGATTCTGCAGTATGCAGTGCTGTTTATCAGATGAGACGTTAAGCTGAGGTACCATATGCCCTTTCGGGTGGGCATAATGGATTGCCTGGCGTTGTTTCGAGGAGCTGGGGAGATCACCCAACGTCTTATCCCCAATCATGATCAATGAGTGAATAAGATTTGGCCACGTTTACAGGTAATTAGTCCAGTGGCAATTAACTGCTGCATTTCCCACAATCTCAACAGTGACTGCACCACAGAACCACTTCACTCGCTCTTTAGGGCTTGCTGTTGTCATGGAAAGGTAACTCACAAGTTTCTCTGTCTTTGTATTCCTACAACATTCAAAACTAATCATATCATCGCTAAACAGGTCCGTCCATTTCTCTCGCAAATTAGGAAAAATAATTAAGTTTGCAATTACTATCTATCATCAAAGAAAAAACTCACTACCATTTTGTTGTGTAAGCCAATCTCCCATGGTGTTAGAAACAGGATCAAATGTGGTTTTCAAGTAAAGCAAGGTGAGAGGCAAGGATAATTGGTACCAGAGAGATTCCACTTCCTCGATTCAACATTAACATCAACAAAACAAGAGTAAAGAAGCTGTATTCAAGTTCTGAAGGAGGGTCTCGACCCAAAACGTCACCTGTCCATTCCTTTCACAGATGCTGCCTGACCCGCTGAGTTATTCCTGCACTTTGTGTATTACATAAAATTCTAGCATCTGCAGCTCCTTGCCTCTTTATATCCAAGGTCAGTAAGTTCCAACAACAGTAAGCAAGAAAGTATACCCTTGCCTGAACAGGGAATTTGAACACCATATCCTGAAAGGCTAACAGCTTAAGTGATGATTCCTTATGTTACGACAAAATATATTTTACGTTTAGTCGCGAAGAAAAAGGAAACTACATAAGGTTTAGGAAGTTGAAATCAGATAATCACCCGAGGAGAATAATGGAAGCAGGGAAGAACTTAAACAAATAATTAAGAGGGTTAAAAGGGGCCATGAAATGTATTTGCCAAATAGAATTAAAGAAAACCTAACTTATTTTACACCATTTAAAAGAGGGTGGCGAGGGAAAAAACAGGCCCGCTCAATGACAAAGGCAGTAATCTATGCCAGGAGCCTGAGGAAGTGAGCGTGGTCTGAACTGACTACGATGGCACGTTCAGGGTGGGCTGTTCAGGATCTCTGGGCATGTTCACGGTGGAAAGGAACAAAGAAGGACCGGGCACGTGAGGACCGTCGTGAGGGAGGGGATGGGGGGGGTCAACAAAGGATGACCTGGAGCGGGGGAGGGGGGAGATCAAGGGGGACCTGGCGAGGATATTTTTGTAACTTTCTAAGCGCCCTTTATGTGGCGACTATTTGCATTCCTTGGGTATGCAAGCAACGAACTTCACAGGGACGTCACATGTGACAATAAAGCATTCATTCTAGGACATGCCGATATTAAGGAGGAGATGGTGTTGGATCTCCTGAAAAATATAAAGGTGGATGTCAGATGGAATGATAAAGGGCCTGATGGAATCTATCCTAATATAGTAAAGGGAGACATGAGAGATCTTTGTATCCTCTTCACCCACAGGCAAGCAACTGTAGAGATTGAGAATAGATAATAGACAATAGACAATAGGTGCAGGAGTAGGCCATTCGGCCCTTCGAGCCAGCACCGCCATTCAATGTGATCATGGCTGATCATTCTCAATCAGTACCCCGTTCCTGCCTTCTCCCCATACCCCCTGACTCCGCTATCTTTAAGAGACAGTGTTGTGCCTTTGTTTAACATGGCAAAAGGGACAAACAATGAAATTATAGGCCAGTGAGCCTTACATCAGTTGTAAGGAAATTACTGGAAAAGATTCTTAGGGAAAGAATTTACTTCCATTTGGAAAAACACAGAAGGTCAGCATAGTTTTGTGGGGGAGAGGGGAAGTCATGTCTCATAAATTGGAGTTGAGTTCTTTGAGAATGAAGACGATTGGAATGTGGGGCAGTGGACGTTGCCTCCATGAACTTCAATAAAGCATTTGATAAAAGAAGACATCACGCGCTGGACTAGCTTGGTGAGTCAGGCACCCATCTCTGGAGAAGATGGATAGGTAAAGTTGCAGGTCAGGACAATAGACAATAGGTGCAGGAGGAGGCCATTTGGCCCTTCGAGCCAGCACCACCATTCAATGTGAGCATGGCTGATCATTCACAATCAGTACCCCGTTCCTGCCTTCTCCCCATACCCCCTGACTCCACTATCTTTAAGAGACAGTGTTGTGCCTTTGTTTAACATGCCAAAAGGGACAAACAATGAAATTATAGGCTAGAGCCTTACATCAGTGGTAAGGAAATTCTTCAGACCGGTTGTTGGGAGGGGGTAAGAAGGAAGCTGGAAGGGAAGAGAGGAGGGCAGCACGCCACCTGGCAAGTAATAGGTCGATACAGGTGAGGAGGGTTATTTTTGAATGCCAGATGGTTGGACAAAGGCTAGATGTCCAAAGCCGCAAAGAAGAAAGTATTTGAAAAGGTCCCTGTGGCAGACTGGTCCTAATGATTAAGTTATGCGGGATCTATATGGGTTGGGAAGTTGCGATACAAAATTGGCTTTGTCTCAGAAGACAAAGGATAGTGGCGGAGGAGTGTTTTTCTGACAAGAGGCCTGTGACCAGTGGTGTTTCCAAAGGATCTGTGCTGGGACAACCATTGTTCGTGATATATATAAATAAGCTGGATGAAAATGAAGCTGTTCTGATGAGTACATTTTCAGATGACACCAAAATTGGTGGAGTTGGGTACAGTGAGAGAGCTTGCCAAAGGATACATCAGTTGGAAATTTGGATGGAGAAATGGCAGATGGATTTTAATCTGAAAAAGTGTGAAACGTCGCACTTTGGGAGGTCAGATGCAAAGTAATATGGTATATGGTAGGACACTTGGGAGCATTGATGTACAAAGAGATCTCGGGGCGTAAGTCCATAGCTTCCAGAAGGTGGCAACACAAGTGGATCGGGTGGTAAAGAAGGCAAACATCCTGCTCACCTTCATCAGTATTGATGTATAATAGTTAGGGCATTGAGTATAAAAGTTAGAAAGTCATATTACAGCTGTGTAAAACTTTAAGTAGGCCACATTTCGAGTATTTTATGCACTTCTGATCGCCATATTACAGCAAGGATGTGAAGGAGAGGGTTCCGGAGATTCATCAGAATGTTGCCTGGATTGGAGAGCGTTAGTTATAAGGAGAGTTTGGACAAACTTGGATTGTTTCTCTGGAAATTCAGAAACTGAAGGACAACTGATCGAAACTATAGGGGAAGACAGTCTGAACCTTTTCTCCCCAGGCTGGACATATTAAATACTAGAGGGCATCAGTTCAATGCGAGTGAAAAGCTTGAAGGAGATGAGCAAGGCGTGTCTTTTCCTAACAGAGTGGTGGGCGCCCTGAAGACACATCCAGCGGAGGTGGTAGAAAGAGATATGCTAGCGATGTTTAAGAGGCATTAAAGACTGGCACAAGAACATGTAGGCGATTAGGAGATACAGATCGAGACCCTTCTTCAAACTGAAGGGTCTCGACCTGAAACATCACCCATTCCTTCTCTCCAAAGATGCTGTCTGACCCGCTGAGTTACTCCAGCATTTTGCGACTACTTTGATTTAAACCAGCATCTGTAGTTCTTTTCTACACAAAGAGATACAGATTATGTGCATGCAGATGGGATTAGTTAGATCAGTGTCATTGGGGTACTGATTGAGAATGATCAGCCATGATCACATTGAATGGCGTTGCTGGCTCGAAGGGCCAAATGGCCTACTCCTGCACCTATTATCTGTTGTCATTGTTGAAACAGGCCAAAGGGCTGGTCCTGTGCCGTACTTTTCTATTCTGCAGGGCAGTACCTCTTTACACAAAGCCCTGTGACAGCAATTGTTTGTCATAAGGTCATAAGTGATAGGAGTAGAATTAGGCCATTTGGCCCATCAAGTCGACTCCACCATTCATTCAATCATGAATGATCTATCTCCTGCCTTCGCCCCGTAACCTCTGACACTTGTACGAATCAAGAATCTATCTATCTCTGCCTTAAAAATATCCACTGACTTGGCCTCCACAGCCTTCTGTGGCAAAGAATTCCAAAGACTCACCACCCTCTGACTAAATACATTTTGCCTCATCTCCTTCCTAAATGAACCTCCTTTAATTCTGAAGCTCTGACCTCGTCCCAGACACTCCCACTGTGTCCAAAGCTTTGGCTTGATGGGCAATATTCTAGGTTCAGATGTTTGTGGGTTAAAATCTCACTTGATGGTTGAACCCAAAATCAAGGCCGACACATTTAATGCAGCCCAAGTAGTGTTGGGCCTCAAGAGATGCCTGCTACTGTTTGCATGAAACTTAATCTGGTACCCAGGCATGTAACAATAACAACACTTAAAAGACATTTGTTCAGTTTAGTTTATTGTCACGTGTACCGAGGTACAGTGAAAAGCTTTTGTTGTGTGCTAACCAGTCAGCAGAAAGACAATACATGGTGGCGCAGCGGTAGAGTTGCTGCCTTACAGCGAATGCAGCGCCGGAGACTCAGGTTCGATCCTGACTAAGGGCGCCGTCTGTACGGAGTTTGTACGTTCTCTCCGTGACCTGCGTGAGTTTTCTCCGAGATCTTCGGTTTCCTCCCACACTCCAAAGACATACAGGTATGTAGGTTAATTGGCTGGGCAAATGTAAAAATTGTCCCTAGTGGGTGTAGGATAGTGTTAGTGTGCGGGGATCACTGGGCGGCGCGGACCCGGTGGGCCGAAGGGCCTGTTTCTGCGCTGTATCTCTAAATCTGAAAAAAAAATGTTAAAAATCTACATGGTCACAATCGATCCATTTACAGTGTATTGGACTGGTACATGGGTGTGAAAGGCTGAGAGGGATAAATGGGACATGCTTAGATGGTGCCTCTTGCACAACATGGACAAAGTGGTCTGAAGGCCCTGTATTGGAAGTGGTCTGAAGGCCCTATTTCTGTGCTGTATGAGTCCCTGACTCTAAAGGATCCCATGGCATATGAAGCTGAAAAAGGGAGAGCTATTGAAATCCAGGTCAGTATTTATCCCTCAATCAACACTATCAAAAACAGGCACAAAGTGCTGGAGTAACTCAGCGGGTCAGGCAACATCTCTGGAGAACATGGATAGGCGAGACCCGACCACAAACGTCACTTATCCCTGTTCTCCGGAGATGTTGGCCAACCTGTTACTCCAGCACTTTGAATCTTTTTTGGTAAACCTGCATAGGCAGTTCCATGTTTTTACTTTCTCTCAAAAACAGGCAGTTTGGTCATCGTCTTGTGGGAGCTTGCTGTGTGGAAGCTAGTCACCACATTATCCGTACTACATTTGGGTGGCACGGTGGCATAACGGTAGAGCTACTGCCTTACAGCACCAGAGACCCGGGTTCAATCCTGACAATGGGTGCTTGTCTATACGGAGTTTGTACGTTCTCCCCGTGGCCTGCGTGGGTTTTCTCCAAGATCTTCGGTTTCCTCCCACACTCCAAAGACGTACAGCTTGGATTGGTATAGGTGTGAGATTGTGTGTAGGGTAGTGTTAATGTGCATGGATCGCTGGTCGGTGGAGACTCGGTGGGCCGAAGGGCCTGTTTCCGCGCTGTACGTCTAAACTAAATTAAACTAAGAGTATACTTGAAAAGCAGTTCATTGAGAAATTCCACGGTTTTGAAAGAGACCATGGAAATGCAAGTCCTTCTCTTTGCTTCCATGTCAACCGTGCATTGTGAGGATGCACCACTGTGACGGGGGACCGTGCTGGGGAGAGACGTGGATGCAGATTCCATGCACGGGAGGAGCTGATGTTTTAGTTTCCAAGAAAATAGCTATAAATGTACTTAAGAATATATCTATAAAGTTATACCAGCTTCAAATGCTAATTTAAAAATACATTTATATTAGAACAGTGCAGGTTGGAAAAATTCAGATGGTTTCTACTTGATTTTTCAAGTCTCTGGACTTTTTATTTTCCCTCTTCAATCACTGTTTAGGAGGCAGTGATACCAATGCAGTCCGTTTTCCGAGTCTTCCTATACACTGGAGTAAATCTAGCTTCATTCTATCGCAGCCCTTGGATACTGCGAGGCCTTTGATCATTTGGTTCATTTCTTCTGACTTGACACAGGGCTTCCTCAAGATTACAGCAACAGAGTCAAAAGGATCAGGCAGCATTGTGGAATCCTGCATTCGGAGATAGGGAACACAGAGATTGGGAGCTCCGTCACCCTTTGATCGGGTATTACTCGGTCCTCAGCAACAGGCTTTTACTGCCTTCACATCCGTGAAATCAATTCTTATATACGACATCCGAGACCAAACACTGCATCCTAAAAACCTGGTTTGGCAGCGGGGGGTAGTGGCACTGTGATTACGTTAACACACCTAACAATCTCGAGAACGTGAATTCAAATCCCACCATACCGGAACGTTATCCTGACCCAGAGGGCTACATCCTTTATTCTTTTCATTTGCCTTTGCAGGCACCAGCATCCAGATTTCTATCCTTACCTGAGAGCTCCTCACATGTCCTGCACTCGTTTCATTCCCATTTTAAGACAAAACTTTCCCGTATAATTCTGAAAGCTCCAACAATGATCCGGACGATACAAGATAATAGAAAGATACAGCATAAACCAAGAGCAGTGTAGCCAGAATAGGCTAAATATCTCTTTGATTTTTTTAAAAAACTATTCAAGCTCCTTGTTCTCTGGGGCAAATTTTCCACTGTTCAAGTATAACGAACTGCAAGGAATTAAGGAGATTAAAGCTTGGAACAAGCTATAATTAACAAACATAATGGCATACAATATCATTTGGCAGACTAGTGGGAAAATGCACTGGGTGAGCTGACTTGAGAGATAGAGGGTGACACTGCTTCCACTGATTCTTTTGCACTTAGCTGATGTAAAGGGAATGGGAACCAAGTTTTGACCAAAGTGGCTTCTGACAAAATACAAGTTGCCGTCAAGCTGGCAAAATACATATCTGCTCAAGCTTCACCATGCATAAAATGTAGGCTGATAGCTGAGTGCATGTTTCAGTTTCAGTTTAGTTTATTGTCACGTGTTCCGAGGCACAGCAAAAAGCTTTTGTTACGTGCTATCCAGTCAGCAGAAAGCACAATACACGATTACAATCGAGCCATTTACAGTGTGTAGATGCATGATGAGGGAATAACATGCAAGAAAGAACTGCAGATGCTGGTTTAAATCGAAGGTAGACACAAAATGCTGGAGTGACTCAGCGGGTCAGGCAGCATCTCTGGAGAGAAGGAATGGGTGACGTTTCGGGTCGACACTCTTCTTCAGACTGATGAGGGAAAAGTGTTTAGTGCCAGCAAAGTCCGATCAAGAATAGTCCGATGGTCACCAAAGAGGTCGATATTAGCTCAGCGCTGCTCTCTGGTTGTGGTAGGATGATTCAGCCATGTTGAGCGAATGCTGCACTTTTAGATAGGAACATTGGGCTGGGAACTTGCCTGACTGTTAAAAGTGGATGTAAACTAATCCACAGCACCTTTCCAGGTGATAGGATGTCCACCCTCAGCTAACACAATCAGATAAGGGCGGAACAAGACATCCATCATGTGTGGGAAAGAGCTGCAGATGCTGGTTTAAATCGAAGGTAGACACAAAATGCTGGAGTAACTCAGCGGGACAGGCAGCATCTCCGGAGAGAAAGAATGGTTGACGTTTCGGGTCGAGACACTTCTTGCTGGGTTTCTGCGATTGTGTGGTCACGGTTGCATGTTTTACCATCGTATTTTAACAAAATTCACTATATGCGAATAGAGCATGAAGACTTAAGGATACATGTTAGGTCAGAATTAAATTATACATGAGGCCAGCCTGATCACAAGCCCCGCTAGGGAGACTTAGAAGGAAGATCCATGCGATCAATGTTAAATACTGCATGGTTTAATTATGGCAAAAGGTGAGACAAATATCATGGTAACAGCGGGTAGCATTGATGCTTCTGAACCAGCAGGCTGTGGGTTCTAATCTCATTAAGGTTTAAGCACAGAATTTTAGCAGTAGTGGGGAAAAACACTGCAGAACAGCAAGTGGTCCATTCTGTGTCTGATGTTCATACTTCATTCAACATCACTAATGCAAATGGTCTTCATCAGAACGAACGAGCACTGCACAAATAGGCTGCCTATTTGCCTGCTTGTGTTCCAATACTAAATAACACTAATGAATGTCGTGCTCTAGGTGGTATTGAGATGTGATAGCTGACAAGCTTCTGCTTTAGGTTTTGTGCAGTATTCAAAACTCACTTACCTCAGCTCCCGGAAGACAAAGTGGTTTGCATTCTTCATCTTCCTGTGCAACCTCATTTCCATCACCTGTCCCACCCCCATAAAATTTACAGGCTTTTCGAACCAACACTTGCCATTCCCTCACTCATAGATTTCTGTGGTTATTGATCCAGGTCTTCTCCATACTGTTGCATTGTGGACCTTGACCGAACCATCGTACAACAAGGTACTGATTCATGCTCTTTGGTGGATCTGTACAACTCGTCCTACTCAATGGTCCTTTATTGTCACATTTGCACTGCACAATGAAATTCTTCTTGCATTGATATCACATGCATGTGTCGCCATATTTTTGCGCCATTTACATGAATGTCCAAAGGCTGATCCAAGCGCTCGATGTACTGGAGTTGCTGCCAATCCAGGTAGGCCCCAGGCTGCTACAGGGCCTCCTCTGTTGCCCTCAACCGGCTCGGCCCACAGACCAACATCCCTCTCCTCGCCCGAATGACTTTGTGCCCCGGGGGTGGCCGGCCGTGAAGGCGCTGGTGGCAATACCCCGGTCCCTCTCCTCCCGGCCCACTCCTCGCATCCGTTGTCACCCGCGCGCGGCTCCCTCCTCCTCAGCTCTCCGGTCTTCGGGGCCAAGCTCGGCGGCCTCCAAGCTTCCCCCGCAGGCAGCGGCACGCCGGGTTTTTCTGACTGGTCCTCCTCCGATGTTCTTTCACTAAGCCGAGCAAATATTCTCTCGATAAAGGCATCCCTTTTCAAAGTTTCTAAATCTGCTTCCAATGCTGTTAAGACAGTACATTCCAGACCTTGGATTTGAAGGCTCACAGTGACCATTGCCCCAGTGTCATCCCACAAAACGTGGGCTTTTGATCAACATCGGAAGATTCCCATAACAAGGCAAAGGACATTGCCGCAACCAGTAAAGCAAGACGCATTGGCAACTCACCTTCTGTTACATTTTACAGACAAGTGCACTGAGAATGAACTGAAAGTAACAGCTCTCTCTCTCTCTAGAGTTCAAGTATGACAAATATAAACCTTTCAAAGAGTCCCACTTGCAGTTTATGACACCAAACATGTAGCCCATTATCTTTAATTCCTTCAGCTAATTAGAAACCAAATTGAGTCATTGACAAAGCTGTGAATTGTAACGTCTTGACCTGTGACTGCTCAGTGAATTTGATGGGAAAAAAGTAACCATCCAACCAAACACATCATCCCCAAACAACACACAAACCCAAGCCACGGATGTCCTACGTTCTCCACAAGTGCCACATCTATTCAGATCTCCCGTAATTACTTACAAGTCCAGACTAGCCCTGTGGGCTTGGTGCTCTAATCTGTTAATTTAATGAGTTGTCGACTTACCTTTCTATGATATCAGCTATTGTGCAGGCAAACATCTGGAGTCCTTCAGGCATTTGCAGGGCAACTAAACGAGACAGAGAGAGCTTTTTTTAAAAGGCTGTTTACTTTTAGTGTTTTTGTTTTTATTTGCAGTGTTAGGATCCATGATGGAGTCCGCTGAATGTGTTCGACACCAATTGCCCACATCCTCTCTATGGTGACTCGAGCTGAGTACTTCCCCACAACTCAAAGCTACCGACACACACAAAGTGCTGGAGTAACTCAGCGGGTCGGGCAGCATCTTTGGAGAAAATGGATAGGTGACATTTTGTGTCGGGTCTGGAGAAGGGTCCCAATCCAAAATGTCACCTATCCATTTTCTCCAGAGATGCTGCCTGACCCGCTGAGTTACTCCAGCATTTTGTGTTTATCTTAGGTATAAACCAGCATCTGCAGTTCATTTTTATTACATTATTATTATTATTATTTCAAAACCACAGACTTCTCATGAACCTCAGGAGGACAGCTCCAATACAACACCCATCACTGTAAACTTACGCTTCCTCCATCACTGGAGTGAGAAGAATGCAGTCATAACCATTCACACAATTATCTACAATTCACCGAGGACTATTCGTCAGAAGTTCCCCAAACTGTTTCCTCACAAGAAGGACAAGGGTAGTAGATACATGGAAAAACAAGATCTATAAATTCTGCTACAAACCACACGCAAACATATCACCCTCTCTTTATCCATGCTGGGTCAATACTTCCCACCATGGGGTACATTCTCTGTGTGGACTTTAGCCCAAGAACATAGCTTTAGGTTTATTATTGTCACGTGCACCAAGGTACAGCAAAAAGCTTTGTTTTGCATGCTATCTAATCAGATATGACACTACACATAAACACAATAAAGTCAAACTCAAGTAGAATGGAAGAGCGAAGGGGAAAATACAGAGTGCAGATACATAAGCAACACAAGGAGTAATTCATGGAGCACCTCAAGCTTGCTCGGCAGTTCTATAAGATCCTGGCCAGTCTTGTGCCCCAATATCATAACAGCAGGAGAAATAGAAACAAGTGTAGACCATTGAGCCATTCGACAAGTTCATGGCTGATCTTCTACCATATCCTATACTGTCCCCATATTCCTTCATGCCCAGTATCTAGTATTCATTCAATCCTAGTTTTGAATGAACTCAATGACTCCACAGTCATCCGGTGAAGAGAATTCCAGAGCTTCACCACTCTCTGAGTGAATAAAGGGCCTGTCCCACTTAGGCGATTTTTTAGGCGACAGCCGGCGACTGTCAAAGTCGTAGCAGATCGCCAAAATTTTCTTTTACCCGACGACAATGACCACGACAATGCCGAGTCAGGTCGAGATTACAGCGTCTTCGGAAACATCGCGAAAATTCCCACACTGTCAATGCTTCTCTGGCGTCCTAATTTTCGCTGAAATCACTGACAAGTCAGTAAGTACTTGAGAGTTTTGATCTATAACATCTTGTATGGGTTATTTAAAAACCAAGCTTCATTGTAACAAGGCATAAACTGGATTTACTTCCAGTTTACTAATAGCTGTATTAAAAAAAAAATTAAAAAGTGGTGAAGTGGATTTTTGTGAAAATTGTGTGGGCATTCTTTGAAAATGTACGGGAGATGCATATCTGGTTTCTGGGTTGCATATCTGGGTTGGGAGCCCACTTTAAATGTAATGGCTGATGGCCATAAACATTGTGAAAATTCCCACGCTTACCTGACCGTCAAACTGTCGCCTCCAATCTACCTGTCCTGACGGTAAATAAATTGGTTAAACACAAGCATTTTATGGTATTTTGAAATAACTTTACTTATTTTAATATTATGTGCTTCTAAATGCATCTTAGAGAACCTAGCAAACCTGGGGACAGCATGCGACAGCGCCCGCAATAAGCAACGATACCTGGCGACAAGCCACCTGTCGCCGAGAAATTTCACTCCGGTTGATTTCACAGCGACGCGCTGAGATCCACTATGATTCTTGGAAGACTCCTCACGATCATGCCTGCGACATGCCCCGCCCCCTCCCCCTCCCCCCTCCCCCCTCCCCCCCCCTCCACCCCCCCCTCTCCCCCCTCCACCCCCCCCCCCCCCCCCCCCACACACACAACAATTTGCATTCATGTAGCACCTTTAATATGAAACACTGCATAGCTCTTTGTTACATACAGATGCCAAGCCAAAGGAGGCAAAATCGATCTGGTGCCTAAAATCAGCAAATAATTTGGGCACAAATTAATAATGTCATTATGGTTTTCATTACTATTGGTAGCACTAAGGAGAACCACGGATTCGAGGCAAGAGCAAATGCAGAACACACATTTAAAATGATACTAGACCAAGTGGACCCGTTGGGCCCAAACCTCTCCTGCATTGGTGCAGCACCCTGTCCTCTCCCCTTTCTCCTCAACCCCCCTCCCCTCGCCCTTCTCCCCCACTCCCCCCTCCCCCCTCCTCCCCCTCCCCTCCTTTTAAACTTTTAAAATGTGAATAACTTAAAAAATATAACACCGATTTCAATAAAACTGTCGGCAACAGCCTAGTCACCGGCAGTCGCCTTAAAATAGCCTAAAGTGGGACAGGCCCTGAAATCTCTCCCCATCTCAGTCCTAAATAGCCTACTCCTACTTTGAAACTGTAACTCCTTGTTCCAGGTTCCTGAGATGGGGAGAAAACTCTTCCCCTATCTACCCTATCAAGACATTTAAGAATTTTGCATGTTTCATTCTTCTAAAGAGTGTACAAGCTGTAATCTTTCCTCATATAACATTATTGTTATTACAGAAAACAGGCTGGTAAATGTTTGTGGTATTCCCTCTCGATCAAGTATGTCCTTTTATTTGTAGGTAAGGCAATCAATATTCCAGGAGTAATGTCACCATATAATTGTAGAAAGACATCTTTGCTCTTGCGATCAAATTATCTCACATAAAGATACCATTTGCCTTCCAAATTGTTATCTCCACCTGCATGTTAGCTCTCAGTGAGTTGTATACAAGAATACCAGGTCCCTTTGAAAATCGACATTTTTCCAATCTCAGAACATGCTCAGCATTTCCTCCTGAAAGAGACTACTTCACATTTTTTCACATTGTACTTCATAAACGTTACTGTTTTTCACTCTCACAGCATGGAAACAAGCACAGCAGCCCAACCTCTCCATACTGACAAAGGTGCCTTGGTGCATGAGTCCCATCTGCCTGAATTGCCCCATATTCCTCTGAACCTGTCTGATCCATGAACCTGTTTAAATGTCTTTTAAACATTGCAATTGGCAGCTTAGCACTCACATAGCTTGCCTATATTCTCTGAAGTGTCATTGCTTCCTCGTGACCACTCACATTTTCACTTGGTTTCAATTTCATCTGCAAACCTCGAACTATTATATTTGTTATCCTCAGCCAAATCATTGATGCATATTGTAAACATCATTTATAAGCATTGCTCCCACTAGTAATCTTCTGCATATCAACATCCTTGCGCAAATTAATGGAATCAAGCTACACTCTCGGATATAACAAGTCAATATACATGTTGCAGGACTATCTTTTATTCATTATCATTGCACCATTATGTCTTTAGTACATTATATGTCCACAACGATTCTCGTCTTCTTGGGCGATAAAGATCCGTGTTTGGACCCTTGCTTGACAAACCTAGATCACTCCAACCAGCTTTGCGATCTCTCGCTGTTTTTGTGAGCAATGTTGATGCAAGGATATGATCTTTGTTCGCCTCCTTGGAGTGCTATCCATTTTGTGAAGTGCTGGATATGCATTTTGTTTAATTGCTTGATATTTATTTTGTGAATTGCTTGATATCCATTTTGTGACTTGCTTGATGAGTTCTTCTCAGATGATGATAAAACAGTGGGCGGATGCTGGAGCAGTTGTTATTTTATCTTTAATTTATTTTGAATGTTATCGGTTTTAAATATAAGAACAAATAGTGGACATAGAAACTCATCATCTGAAAAAATAGCAAAGATCGGCCTGTGATTCAATTAGTTTGCAATAAGGGCGGCACGGTAGCGCAGCGGTAGAGTTGCTGCTTTACAGCGAATGCAGCGCCGGAGACTCAGGTTCGATCCTGACTACGGGTGCTGCACTGTAAGGAGTTTGTACGTTCTCCCCGTGACCTGCGTGGGTTTTCTCCGAGATCTTCGGTTTCCTCCCACACTCCAAAGACGTACAGGTATGTAGGTTAATTGGCTGGGTAAATGTAAAAATTGTCCCTAGTGGGTGTAGGATAGTGTTAATGTACAGGGATCGCTGGGCGGCACGGACTTGGTGGGCCGAAAAGGCCTGTTTCCGGCTGTATATATATGATATGATATAGGAAGGATGTAAAAATAATCAATTTCTGTCGTAAATAATTCCTTTCATCTAGAGACTGTGTTCCCTATTTCTAGATCTACCTATTAAAAGAAATGACCTCTCAGCATCAACCTGACGAGCCTTCTCAGAACTTTGTAAGCCTCGATGATATATAGAAACACGTTCTTCTAAACATCATTGCGTGGAGACCAAACTTACACCTTCTCTCCTCAAAGGAGATCTCTCCTCATGGGATGACCTCTTTATCCCCAAAATTAATCCCCGTTTTCAGAGGCTCACTGCCTTTGAGGGCAAAGGTTGATTAGTAGGACTGGCTGTTACAATCCCTGAAGTTTTGCACTACAATTGACTTGCATGGTGTTGTTCTTGGGGATGACCACTAGGTGATATTGCTACCATTCAGACACATCTTCAGTTGAGTACCTCAACGTCACTGGCATTTTATCACAAGACACCCTCAGTCGAGGCAGGGTGATCAGACCTGGGTGTGTGTCTTATGGTGAGCCTCTAGATGGTCACGTGGCAGCCCAGACAGCATCTCTTCTTTTCAGCCACAGCCAGTGACTGCTCCGTTCGGCGGCATTGGCAAGTTCTTCGGTTGCCTTCCTTTGGGCCTGCCCTCTGACTCCTACTTCCCTCAGGAGCCTTGCGGTGGAACTGGCTACAAACCCCCTGCACCCAACCTCCACTGGACGCACCCTTACACTCCAAACTCGCTCCTCTGCCTCTCCTGCAAGGTTACAATACCTCAGCCCTTTCCTTTCATAATGGCTCGTCCACAGCCTCCTCCCAGGGCACCGTCAGCTCAATGATGAAAACACGTCGACAGGAGTTGGACCAGAGGACGAGGTCTGGTCGCAGGTTGGTAGCTGCGATTTCAACTGGGAAGGAAAGTCTCTGGTCTAGGTCAACATAGTCCCTGGCTGTGTTCAGTGGGCATCAGTTGAGAGACACTTACACCTCACAAAACATTTCCATATTATTCATAAACTCAATCTCAATTTCAAGTTTAGTTCATGCCCCTTGTAAAATATTCAGAAAGCGTGACAGTACGGTACTGCACAATCTACATATGCAGTTGGATTAACACCATTCCAAAATTTCTTGTTTAAGAAAGAATTAGCCTCTGTTCTTAACCTAGTTTCTATCGAGTCGGTTTGCTGGAAATGCTGCTCTCAACAGTCAGATAATCTTTGTAATCTCGTTCAGATTTTTTTCAATAAACGCTGACCTTCCCAATGACCCAGATTGTGATTAAAATTCTCTTCCCGTCAGGCCTCCTTCACTGACTTTCACTGGTGCCCATGGACATATTCACAAAGGGTTGATGCAGCTCCCTCTTGCCAAGCCTGACCAGGGGGGGCTGCAATAATATTGCTGATTGCACACAGAGAATATCTGTCATTCACTTTGAAATTTCGAATCAGTGAGATGACACTTAGATTATAGGGAAGACAAAGATTCACAGCCCTATATGTAACATTTATGTAGTCACACAGATAATAGTGCATATTGATAAAACGGCAACCTTCGTTTGTTTGTCTACAGGTCTTGTCTAAAGGTTTTATTATGTAACTGCAATTCTTCATTCTTCCCAACCCCCCCCTCCCCCTCCCCCTCCCCCCCCTCCCCCCCTCTCCCCCCTCCACCCCCCTCTCCCCCCTCCACCCCCCTCTCCCCCCCCACACACACAACAATTTGCATTCATGTAGCACCTTTAATATGAAACACTGCATAGCTCTTTGTTACATACAGATGCCAAGCCAAAGGAGGCAAAATCGATCTGGTGCCTAAAATCAGCAAATAATTTGGGCACAAATTAATAATGTCATTATGGTTTTCATTACTATTAGTAGCACTAAGGAGAACCACGGATTCGAGGCAAGAGCAAATGCAGAACACACATTTAAAATGATACTAGACCAAGTGGACCCGTTGGGCCCAAACCTCTCCTGCATTGGTGCAGCACCCTGTCCTCTCCCCTTTCTCCTCAACCCCCCTCCCCTCGCCCTTCTCCCCCACTCCCCCCTCCCCCCTCCTCCCCCTCCCCTCCTTTTAAACTTTTAAAATGTGAATAACTTTAAAAATATAACACCGATTTCAATAAAACTACTTGCATTATCACTAAAGTGACAATGGTGAGTAAGGTGGGCCTAAAATTGTCGCGCTATCGTGCACCGTTTTGGCTGAAGTACAGTCACAAACAAGATAACAAACGAGAGTTTTAGTATATAGATGATAGTGACATTTAAGAGGGGTTTGCAGAGGCACATGGATATGCAGAGAATGGAGGGATATTGATCATGTGCAGGCAATGGAGACTAGTTTAGCTTGTCATTGTGTTTGGCATGGGCATTGTGGGCTGAAGAGCCTGTTCCTGTGCTGTATTATTTAACCCCCCACCCCTCCCTCCCTCCCCCACAGCCCCCCCCCCCCCCCCCCCATGTTTTCTGACTACTCCATTAAAAGCCCTTAAGCTTAATGTTTCAGAGGTGGCCCAGATGTAATGGGAGGAATAGCCTCTTCTTCAGGCAGCGAAGATTAGATCAACTTAAGAGACGGACACTGTGGGCCAAAGGGCCTGTTCCTGCACTGCACAGTTCCGTGTTTTTAATATCCCCCAGAGTTTGAGATGCATCAAGAAAAATAATAGGAATGCAGGATGACAGGAAGACAATAATCGGGAATGATCGAGGCTCAGAGCTTCAGGGAGTAGAAACAGTTCTAGACAGAGGTGAGGAATAACGTTGGAGAGATAACACTAGTGGGAGCACTTTGGAGTCTTCTTAACTGTGACCACATCATTAGAGAGAGTTTTAATCAAGTAATAACAAGAAACAAAGTATTGCAATAATTGTGGGGGACTCATTTTCATAAATCAGGTTGGCAAGATACTCCAGAGGAGAGTTCATAGAATGCATTCAGAACGCATTTGTAGGACAATGCATAACCATGGAACAGGCTATTTTAGATTTCACTTTGCATAATAAAACAGACATAATTTGTAATCTCTTGGTGATGCAAATGATAATAGAATTTCATATCAGCTCAATAGCAATATTCTTAAGTCCAAAGATATCCTTAAACTTCAATAAAGCCCTTTACATGAGAATACTGTAGATGACAAGGAGATCCTACTCTGGGGAAAAGGAATAGGTGACGTTTCGGGTCGAGACCCTTCATCAGACTTCTTTTAAATTTATTCCGTATCTCAGATATTCAGGTAATAATATGTGAACTCAATAACGACTAATCTCTGTTCCCTGAAATGCTGTAACTCAAGCAGTGCCTATACCTTTCAGCACTAATTAGACGTCAGTCAAGTCAATGGGAAGCCTGATAACGTAGTATTTCCCAGTCTGTTAAAGTGTCTCAACCCGAAATGTTACCTATTCCTTTTCACCAGAGATGCTGCCTGACCCGCTGAGTTACTCCATCCAGCATTTTGTGTCTATCTTCGGTATAAACCAGCATCTGCAGTTCCTTCTGACACAGGAAGAGGTACTAGCTGGGCATTGGTTCCCCACATCTGGAGCACCGTGTACACTACAGGTATTCTTATACTCAGAGGAATTCACAGGCATAACCAGTCTGCTGGGTAAAGTAAATTGGGAGATTAGATGAAAAAATAGATCGATGAGCCGATCCCATTTAAATAGATATTTGTAAATTCATAACAAAGTTCTGTGCAGTTCAGGCCGCCCCATTATTGGAAGGATGTGGAGGCTTTTGGGAGGTTGCAGAAGAGATTTACCAGGATGCTGCCAGGATCTGAGGGCATTAACTATAAGGAGAGGCTGGAGAAACCTGGATTGTCAGAGACAAAGAGACTTGATAGAAGTTAATACAATGATGAGGCATATCAGGTAGACGTTTAGACCCATTGTCCCAGGGTGGAAATGCTAAAACCCAAAGGGCATGTCTACAAGGTCCATGGTCCAAGGGAGAAAATTTAAAGGAGATCTGTGGGACAGTGTGGTGGGGTGGTGATGGAAACAGATACGGTAGGATCATCAATCTGCAGGAGATAGAGGGAGATAGAGCATGTGCGGGCAGAAGGGATTAGTTTATGTGTGTATCATGGAGTTATAGAACCATTGAATACAGAAACAGGCTCTTTGTCCCAACTTAGCCAAGCTCACCAAGATGCCCCCATCTATGCCAGTCTCACCCAGGGCCCATATCCCTCCAAACCTTTTCTATCCATGTACCTATGCAAATGTCTTTTAAAATCTGTTAAGAGTACCTGCCCAAACTACTTCCTCTGGCAGCTCGTTCCAAATGCCCATCATACTGTGTGTGAAAAGGTTGCCCCTCAGGTTCCTATTAAATCTTTCCCCTCTCATCTTAAACCTGTCCGCTGGTTCTCGATTCCCCTACTCTCGGTGAAAGACTCTGTGCGTTCACCCTATCTATTCCCCTCGTAATTTTGTACACCTCTATACAATCACCCCTCAGCCTCTGGCACTCTAAGGAATGAAGTCCTAGCCTGCCCTACCTCTTCCTGTAGCTCAGGATCTCAAGTCCTGGCAACACCCTCGTAAATCTTCTCTGCACTCTTTCTAACTTAATGACATACTTCCAACAATAAGGTGACCAAAACTGAACATAATACTCCAAATGTGACCTCACGAACATGTTGTACAACTGTAATGTGACATTCCAACTTCTCTACACAATACCCTGACTGATACCCTCTACCGAAAGCTTTCTTGACCACCCTATCTATCTTTGACGCCATTTTCATGGAACTGTTATCCTGCAATC
The DNA here is from genome assembly GCF_053455715.1 of Rhinoraja longicauda. NCBI lineage: Eukaryota > Metazoa > Chordata > Chondrichthyes > Rajiformes > Arhynchobatidae > Rhinoraja > Rhinoraja longicauda. The sequence goes on from NC_135978.1 coordinate 25,612,573, forward strand.
CTCAATCATGTTCAGCACAGACATTGTGGGCTGAGGGGAATTGTTAGAAACTATTATTAAAGACTTTCTAGGAGAGCAATTTAATCAGGCAAAGTCAACATGATTTTGTGAAAGGCAGTTTTGCCTTTGACCAATTTATTAGAAGCAAAACACGTTGAGGATAAATGGGAACCAGCGGATGTTTATAGTTTAGCGATGCCAGTGCGGAAACAGTCCCTTCGGCCCACCGAATCCACGCTGACCAGCGATCCCCACACACGAACACAAGGTAGCAACACTACCGCTGCGCCACCATGTCGCCAATACGTAGATTTCCAAATAATTTCTTTTAAGTACTACACGAGAGTATTGTGCAATATAAAAGCTCACGGTATGTGAGGTGACATATTGACATGCATACAAATTTATCATGAAACACGGAATACGTGTAAATAGATGTTTCTCATTGGCAAGATGTGGAAGTGATATGCCAGTGATCAGTGTTAGGACCTTTTTTTTCAACTTATGTAAATGACTTGGAGAGGGCTCCAAAGCCTCAGTTGCTAAATTTGCTGGTGACACATAAATAGGTCAGAAAGTAAGCTGTGGAGAGGATATGAGGAAGTTAAATAAGTTCAGTGAGTAAGCACAGATTCAACATATGGAGAAGAATGTGAAATTGTCAAATTTTGGCAGGAAAACCAAAAAGGCAGGATATTTTCTGAAGGGTGGGAGCTTGCAGAGTTGAGATTCACATGGAGTGAGGTGTCCTTGGTGCATGATTTGCACCAAGATACAATGCAGATATAGCACGGGATTTGGTCAAGAAATTTAACATAAAAGTAGGGAGGGTATGTTTCAGCTACATGGGGCATTAAAGAGATCTCACACAGTCCTGCATAGAGTGTTGGAGTCCTTATTTAAGGAAGATACAAGTAGTTCAGAGAGGCGACTTATACCGATACCTGGAATGGATGGGTTGTCTTGTGTAAAATTATTGAACCCAAAAAGCTTGTATCTGCTGGAGTTTGGAAGGGTAAGCCACAAGGAATGGCAGATGCTGGTGCACAAAAAGAAAGAGTGCTAGAGTAACTCAGCGGGTCAGGTAGCATCTCTGGAGAACAGGGACAGGTGACGATTTGGGCTGGGGCCCTTTGTCAGTCCGAATAAAGGTCCCAAACCAAAACGTCACCCGTCCATGTTTTCCAGAGATGCTTCCTGACCCGCTGTGTTACTCCAGCACTGTGTCTTTTTTAGAAGAGTGAGAGGTAGCTTGACTAAAACATAATATTTGCATGTTCTTGACAAGGTGGTCATGAACAGGACATTTTCCCTCATTGAAGAATCTTGAAATGGTCACTGTTTAAAAATAAGAGAGTTTCCACTTAGACCGAGAAAAGAGGATACATTTTCTCTCAGATATTTGGGAGTCTTTGCTCCTCTCTTCCTCCAGGAATGGTTAAAGTCTTTGAGTATTTTTCTGACACAGACATGGATAGATTCTTGACAAGCAAAGAAGTGAAAGGTTACCAGGAATTTAATTTAGTTTAGAAATACAGCAAGGAAGCAGATTCTTCGGCCCACCGAGTCTGCACTGACCAGTGATCCCTGCACACTAACACTATCTACACACACTGGAGACAATTTACGTGTATACCAAGCCCGTTAACCTACAAACCTGTTCATTTTTGGAGTGTGAGAGGAAAACGAAGATCTCGGAGAAAACACACGCAGGTTACAGGGAGGAGGTACAAACTCCGCACAGACAACAGATCAAACCCGGGACCTGGGGACCTGGGGCCCTGGCACTGGAAGGCAGCAACTCTACTGCCGTGCCTAGGAATGAGGAATTAAGTTTATAACAAGAGATCGGTTACGATTATATGAAGCGGAAGAGCAGAACTGATGGGTCAAGCAGTCTATTCCTGTCCCTAATTTGTTGTAGCAGGAGACTTGATGTTAAGTATCTGACAGGTTTAGGGTGGATGCTGCTAGCTAGAGAGAGACAGAGAGAAATGTTGGGACCACGTAAGGAAAGAAGCACAGCAAAAATGATCACCAAATGGTGGAGTTGCTCAGCGGGTCAGGCAGCATCTCTGGAGAAAAGGAATAGGTGACGTTTCGGGTCGAGACCTTTCCTCGGACTGAGAGTCAATTCGGGCACAACCATTGCAAGAAGGAGGGCCAACTGTTTGAAGCTCAGGGAAAACTAGTCCCGACCAGCAGAGTAAATCTGGCCTATTCATTCACATGGGTTTTTGAGTCCAATTTGTGAATCTTGTAGAAAAAAGACACAAAGTGCTGGTGTAACTCAGAAGGTCCGGCAGCATCTCTGGAGAACATGGACAGGTGACTTTTTGGGTCAGTCTGACTCTCAGACTGAAGAAGGGTCTTGACCCGAAACGTCACCTATTCCTCTTCTCCATAGATGCTGCCTTAGCCGTTGAGTTACTCAACTATTTTGTATCTATCTTCGGTGTAAACCAGCATCTACAGTCCCTCCTACACAAAAAGGATTCAATGGTTGACATCTGGTGAGAGCACAGCTGAAGACAACCATGTCTATGTGGTCTGTCCTTGAGTGGGTATGGGTCTGGGAACAGCCATTTTGCAAAGGGGCTAAATAATGAGAAGGAAAATATGAACAGGCAACATAATTATGAAACTCTCTCGCGTGATAAGGAAAGAAGATGCGTTTTGTTTATTCAGCCCTGAGATGAATGACAACTTGAAATGATTGACTTCAGAGTCACGAGAGCCTTAGGTTTGAACAGACATCCTTTAGATGATTGAAGGGAAAAAATCATATATAAGGGCAGTCTGCGACATAGTCGGCACACAAGGTGGCCTCACAGCGCCAGAGACCCAGGTTCGATCCTGACTACGGGTGCTGTCTGCACAGAGTTTGCGCATTCTCCCTGTGACCGTGTGGGTATTCTCCGGGTGCGCCGGTTTCCTCCCACTTTCCAAAGACGTGCGGGTTTGTATGTTAATTGGCTACTGTAAATTGTCCCTAGGAGGGGAATCCTACCCTTGGAGGATAGAACTAGTGTGAACAGGTGATTGCTTGTCAGCGTGGAGTTGGTGGGCTGTTGTACCTCTAAACCAAAATCAGCGACAATCTGGGAACAACCGTTGCAAGAAGAAAGATCCCGAGTTTGAAACTCAAAGACCAGGCCCTACCAGCAGTGTGAATCGAGCCCATTCATTCAAGGGGGTAGTACTTGAGTCCATGTAGAAACATAGACATAGAAAATAGGTGCAGGAGTCGGCCATTCAGCTCTTCGAGCCTGCACCACCATTCAATATGATCATGGCTGTTCATCCAAAATTAGTACCCCGTTCCTGCTTTCTCCCCATATCCCTTGATTCCGTTAGCCTTAAGAGCTATATATCTGGAGCATCTCTGGAGAACATGGATAGGTGATGTTTCAGGTTGGGACCTTTCTTCAGACTGATTGTAGTGGGTGGGGAAAAGAAAGTTGGAAGAGAGAAGAGCAGGAGAAAGTGTGGCAAGGGAGGGGAGGTTTTCTTATGATTTAGTGTAAAAAGTGATAAACTGGAACAGTTTAAATGAGGTTATTAAAAGTCAGTTGTTTGCACGTATTCTTAAGTAACTCGAATGCTAATAAAGATTAAGTCATACTATACCTTAGTTTAGAGATTTTTATTTGACTTATCAGTTAATACCGTATAAAGGTAACAGGGTCAGCATTGCATTAGCATTACATCAAAGAGTCAATTTTATAAAGATATTATTTAAACCTGAGGATTAGGATTATTTTCTATAAAGCAAAATATATATTTTAAATGATTTTTAAAAAGTGGAAGCAAATAAAAGAGTAAACCACCAAGATACATAAAGCAATTTGTAAAGGTTTCAACAGATTTGTACAAAATGAGCAATGAAGGTGTCCCTCACAAGAGATGTTGTGAGGGGCAAGAAGGAAATGGATGAGGTTTTGGAACAGATATTTTATGTGTCTTCAGGGCAGACAAGAAAAGGAACATGGACACAAAATGCTGGAGTGGGACAGGCAGCATCGCTGGAGAGAAGGAATGGGGGGCGTTTCGGGTCGAGACCGTTCTTCCTGACTTTTCGGGGTTGAGACTCTTCTTCCAGAGAGCATTTCAGGTAAAGTAAGGGACCACCAAGGGACCAAATGTTCATAAGATATAGTAGAATTAGGCAATTCCACACATCAAGTCTACTCCGCCATTCAATCATGGCTGATCATTCTTTCCCTCTCAAGTCCATTCTCCTGCCTTCTCCCCATAACCCCTGAATGAGAAAAAATGCTTTTTTTACAAAGCATTTATTTTGCATATGGTTGCCACCGGCATCCTCCTTTAATTATTCATACGCAGAATGTTGCAACATTGCTGGGCTTTATTGTTCCCTCACTAATTGCCCCTGAACTGAGGTGGCAGTTAATATCAAACGCATGATGGGTCCAAAGTCATATGTAGGAATGTCTGGGTAATAGTCATAGAATTATACAGCATGTAAACAGGTCCTTCAGACCAACTCGTCCATGCCAACCCAGACGTCTGTCTGAGCTAGTCCCATTTGCCTGCATTTGGCCCATATCCCTCTCCTTATCTACAGTAATGGTATTAATGTGTATTAATGTCACATGTACAGTGTGGAAAGGGACTATGTGATGAGAAGGAAAATATGAACAGGCAACATAATGACAATACAGTGACGAGTTTTTGCTTGCGTGCTATCCAGTCAAATCAACCCAAGTTGGACCTGAATACAATCAAGTCATACACAAGTACAACAGGAACATAGAACGGAACAGCACAGGAGCAGATCCTTCGGCTCACAATGCCCATGGCAAATATGATGCCAGGTTAAACTAACCTCCTCCGCATGTACGTGATCCATACTCCTTCACCCCTCCCATATCCATGTGTCCAAAAGCCTCCTCAATGCCCCTACTGTATCTGACTTCACCACTGGCAGCTCATTCCAGATACCAAACTGTCTAAAATACTCATCCTGCACATCTCCTTTAAACTTTGCCCATCTAGCTATGCCCTCTAGTTCTAGACATTTCCTCCCTCACTCTATGTGATAGTATTTCCACTGCCAGGTTGATATTGACTTGGACTCCAAGCTCCCTCTGTATATCAATGCTGAATTGTTGGCAGATACAAGGAACTGCAGATGCTCGTTTACTGAGGAATGAGACAAAACATATCCACGTTCTCCAAAGGATGCCGCCTGACCCGCTGAGTTACGCCAGCAGAGAGTGTCGGTCCCACCTTATTGGCACGCATGCGATTATTTGTGAAGAATGGCAATGAAAGTGCTGTTGGAGTGACGCTCATCCAGTGAAGAACGTTCCATCAATCCTACAACATGCACTTCGCAGATGGTGAAATGTTTTTTGGGGACCCAAGAGGCAAGTCATTTGCTTCGGACCTGCAGCCTCAGTATTCACGAGATTGTTTCAGTTACGTTTGTGGTTAATGGTGAACCTCCAGGATGTTGGTGGTGACTGGAACCCAGCATGGCATTGTCTGTGAACATCCGTGGTAGATGGTTAGATGGTCAGTTGATGGAGGTGGTCAATGCGTGGCACTTACGTACCTGCCGTTTGCTGGCCTACGCCCAATGTCGTGCACGGACAGCTTTGTTTTCTGAAGTGTTGCAAATAAGAATCGAACATTTTGTTATCATCACCACATCTGACCTTCCTTCTGTGGGAAAGGTTGTTGACAAAAGAAGCTGTGGATTGTTAAGCCAAGGTTGCTGCCCTCAGGCACTCCCGTAGCAATGTTATGGAGCTCAGATGATTGGTCTCCAGCATCCACTACCATCTTCCTTTGTGCGAGTTATGCCTCCAGCCAGAGGAGAGATTTTCCGCGCAAATCCCTGTGGCTTCAGTTTTACACGGCCTCCTTATTGCCACACTCAGTCAGTTGCCAGAAAAATGCTGGAATCCATCATTAAGGCGATGGTAAGAGACCACTTAAAAAGCGTATCATGATTCAGCTGGGTCGACATAAAAGGAAAAAAATGAATATTTGACTAATCTTTTTTTTGAGATAAAGCAGTGCATGTAGAATATATTCATTTGCAATAGGCAATTATTAAGATTCCATCTTTACGCAATATAAGGACTCAAGGAGTTGGGGTTAAAATATTAAACACAGTTATTGACAAGCAAAGAAAGGCTTTTCACTGTCTCTGTATACATGACAATAAGAAACCAATTCCAAAGAAGGGTCTCCACCTGAAATGTCACCTGTTCCTTTTCTCCAGAGATGCTGCCTGACCCGCTGAGTGACTCCAACCAACATTTTGTGTCTATCTTCAGTGTAAACCAGCACCTGCCATTCCTTTCCACACAATTCCAATACCAACCTGGCAGAATCATCCTGGCAAAATCACTAGAATTCCAGAGATGCAACTTTTACAAACTTTAAAGACCTTTTTTTTATAGAACAATCTTCCCCCCAAACCACAAATGAAGAGCAGCTTGTTTTGACGTCGCTCTCTATTTAACCGAAGAATCCATGCTTGCTATGGACGGATACCAGAAGTACTTCCATCAATCCGAAGCATCTTCATCGTTCTCATCCTACAATCCTCAGTTTTCCAGACTCCTTCGATCCCCAATTTTCAACATTCCACTGCCATGCTTTCGTGCCCTCACAGAAAGAGCTTTGGAATTCCCTCTATGTTGTTGTTCGTCCTTCGGGTTCGAAGATGACCATGACTTCACTTTCAGTTGGAGGATTGGTGACTGTGGGTCCGGAAGTGACTGGTGAGGCCAATCCGGGCCCGGAAGGCATGCCCACAAGTAGGACACAAGTGGATGGGTGCTGCAGTGGAAGTGGAGGTAGCCCGGGCTTTGCGCGCAGTGCGTTTCCTCTGGGCCTCTGCAGTGCGTCTGTTCTCTGCTGCACGGGCTCCTGTGGTGAGCTTGCTACGCCAGGTTGGACGGTCCAGAGCAAGAGACTCCCAAGTGCTGAGGTCAATGTTCAAGTCTTTGAGGGACACTTTGAGGCAGTCCTTAAACCTTTTCTTCTTCTGTCCTCCTACTGAGCGCTTGCCCTGACACAGTTCTCCATACAGAAGCTGTTTTGGCAGTCGACTCTCGGGCATTCTGAAGACATGGCCTGCCCATCTGGCTTGGGCTTTCCGTAGGAGGGTGTGGACGCTAGGGATTCCGGCCCGTTCCAAGACCTCTGTGTCGGGAATTTTGTCCTGCCACCTGATGTGAAGGAGTCTGCGTAGGCAGCTCAAGTGAAAGTGGTTGAGCTGTTTGGCACGTCTGCTGTAGACAGTCTAGGTCTCACTGGCATAGAGAAGAGTGGTGAATACCACTGCACGGTAGACCTTCAGCTTGGTGGTAAAGCTGAGTCCTCTCTGCTCCCAAACATTCCTACGGAGTCGCCCAAAGGCAACGCTGGCCTTGGCAATCCTGTTGTTGACCTCAGCGTCAATGTTCACCACTCGCGAGTGTACTGCCCAGATAGGTAAAGCTGTCGACTGCCTGTAAGCCTGTCAACCCTGATATCTCCGTCTCTCTCCTCTTTCAAGGTGTGCCATGAAAACCATCCCCTTGATCTGCTGTTATGTGGCTTGCCTGACGTTCGCTCCTGTGAAATGCTTGTAATATTAGCGATGACATATAAATGCAAATTAAATGCACCATGGAACTGTGGTAGTTCAATATGGAGGCCCGCCACCTTCTTTTCCTTTTAAGATTCGCAATGGATTTTAACATTGCCAGCAATACCCAGATATCATGAATATATCAATATATATATTTTTTTTAATCAGTCTGCAAACCATTATTCTTGAAGTAATGTTTGTTCAGTCAGTATTAGTAAGATGAGGTTATGCTTTGGTCACACATCCCTTGTGTAAACAGATCAAAACCGTGGTATTAACTCCATTACTGGCATAAAACTATACACAAGGCTTGAATCAAATGTCTCTAGGGTAGAGCAAACCTATATTTAGGCTTTTCGCCATTACTTTCCATCTCTGTGCAATCAGTGAAAGCTCAAATCTACAGGCCTGGACTAGAATTTAATTCTTTTTTCATAGGTGGCAACTGTAAGCCAACGGTCACAGGTGTGATTGGCAAGTGTAATATCATGGCTGTGAGGAAATGCGAGTCCCGCACTGCACGCATGAAGGGAACTGGGAGCATCTAGGACATGGGATTGCAGACTATGGGGTTTACATTAAACCCTGCGGGACGAAAGTACATACAACATCTTGGGTTCTACATCAGAGCAAAGACAAATGATGAGTTCCCCACACTGCAGTATAGCACAAAGGTATACAGTGAATATAGAACAGTTCATGGAATTCACATATAGATGGAACATCCATCCCATGTGTGTGTGTTGGAAGGAACTGCAGATGCTGGTTGAAACGGAAGATGGACACAAAAAGCTGGAGTAACTCAGCTGGAGTAACAGGCAGCATCTCTGGAGAGAAGGAATGGGTGACGCTTCGGGTCCAGACCCTTCTTCAGACTCCCATGTGGGTGCAGGCACAAAGAGTAATGTGGGAGTATAGAATTCAATTCAATTCAATTATTACTATTGATACAGAAAAGGTGCAATGTGAGGAAGAAGGGCCTCAACCTGAAAGGTAACCTATTCCTTTTCTTCAGAGATACTGCCTGACCCACTGAGTTACTCCAGCGTTTTGTGTCTATCTGCAATGTAAGGATACAGGTAGAATAGTTTTCATGGAGAGCCTGGGGAGTAACATGGCGTTCAGATCCAAAATAATATGGCGTAGTGGAATGGACAGGAAATAACATGGGGTAGAGATAGAGAAAAGGTATACAGTAAAACAGAAGTGTATAAATGGAGATATAATACACGAGTCATAAATGCACAATATGGAGTAATGATCCATAGTTCATACAATGTCAAAGTACAAATACAGAAAGAATATAATATTGATTTTTTTTGATTTATCGAAAGATTCAGCAAGGAAACAGGCCCTTCAGCCCGTCCATCATCGATCACCCATTCACACTAGTTCTGTGCTATTCCACTTTCGCATCTACTCCCCACACAAGAGGGGCAATTGTACAGAGGCCAATCAATCAACAAACCCACATGTCTTTGAGATGCGGGAGGAAACTGGAGCACCCGGACGAAACCTATGTGGTGACAGGGAGAACGTGCTAACTCCACACAGACAACACCCGAGTTCAGGATCGAACCCGGATCTCTGGTGCTGTGAGGCAACAGCTCCACCAAATGCGCCACTGTGCTGCCTCTCTAAGTGCAGGTTTGGAGAGGGTAGAACATGAAGGGACAGATAAAGAGAGGGGGTAATATCAAAGTGCAGATGCAGAGAGGGTGTAATTTGGTAGATGGGATTCAGGGAGCACAAGATAAATTTGCAACATGCTGCAATAAAGCATGCTCACTGGCCTTTGTGTATCGCTTTCTACTCTTCAAGAATATCTTAATCTCAACCAAGGCAATAATGCCATTGCAAAAAGAAAGTCTTTATATCCCCAGGGGATGCAAGACGGGTGATCAGCTATGGTTTACTCATCGTCAAAAAATGGGCTCACTGATATTCATGGTCGAAGCTCAAATAACAAATTGCATTAATATCATGCCTTTAAAAGCAGTAAAATGTCCCAAGACCCAGTGCTGGAGCATAATCACACAAAGTAATGACACCAAGTCATATAGATGGATATCAGGCAGCTGCCCAAATGCTCGGTCATAGAGCGAGGTTTATAAGGAACATTTACAATGAGAGGAAGGTAGAGGTTTGGGGAGAAAGGTCGGTAACTGAGAGCCGAAGCAGCAGAAGCCACAGCACTGTGATGAACTGCAAGGATACATCGTAATCTAGGACAGTGAGATAGAGTCATAGTCATACAGTGTGGAAACAGGCCCTTCGGCCCAACGGCCCAGAACGACCAACACGTCCCATCTACACTAGTCCCACCTGCCCTCATTTGGCCCATATTCCTCCAAACCTGTCGTATCCACGTGCTTGTCTAACTGTTTCTTAAATGTTGGGATTGTCCCTGCCTCAACTACTTCCTCTGGCAGCTTGTTCCATACACCCACCACCCTCTATGTGAAAAAGTTACCCCTCAGGTTCCTATTAAATCTTTCCCCCCTCACCTTATTCCTATGTCCTCTGGTTCTCGCTCCCCCTCCTCTGGGCAAGAAACTACGTGCGTCCACCCGATCTATTCCTCTCATGATTTTGAACACCTCTATAAGATCACCCCTCACCCTCCTGCGATATGTGGTGAAAGGAATAGATCGGGTAGAGTCTCTTGCCCAGGTTTGGAGAGACAAAAGGAGGGCAGGTGGGACTTGCGTAGATGGGACATGTTGGGCAGGGGTGGGCAAGTTGGACCGCAGGGCCTGCTTCCACTCTGTAACTCTATGACTCTATGTCATGGTTCTGCAGACAACAGCTCGTGCTGACAGAATAAAACACAAGCAAGAGGCAGCACCTTTGGCTGGGATGGGCAATAGTCCAGGAAAAGACAGAGAGATTCAGAGTAAAGCACTGGAAAGTGCTGGGGTAACTCAGTAGGTCAGGCAGCATCGGTGGCAGGAATGGACAGGAGACTCGGGCATGGGTCGGGACCCTTCTGCAGATAAAGAAAGATATAGAGTGCAAAGTTTTGGGATCTTTATCACAGTACAGAGAAATCAGTACTGTGGTAAAGATCCCAAAACTTGGCATGTTGACTGTTGTTTTTTTTTTTGAAGGTTGGCCAGTGAGTCGTTGGCCACATGCTGCACTGCCAGTCATTCACGCACAGCCTATGAATCTGCATGTTTCTTTCAGACGCATTTAACTGCATCAGACATGTGGCCAGCCAGATCTCACACTCAGTCCTTAAGCTCTCACTTCGTGCATGTCTCAGAGGCTACTGATTCACCTCCCCATCTTATTATTTCCTGTGGTACCAGCACTCTCTCGGTATAAACATAAACTAATCCTGGCTCAGTGGAGAGAAACATTGAGTACAAGAGTCAGGCAGTCATGATTCAGCTCGATCAGTTGCTTAGTCCGCAGTTGGAGTATCACGTGCACTTCTGGATTCCCCAATACAAAATGGACGTGGGGGATTTTGGAGAGAATGTAAAAGAGGTTCACCAGAATGCTGCCAGGATTAGAGGGTACTTTTATAAGGAGAGGTTGGACAGACATGGATTGTTTTTTCTGGAACATCGGTGGCTGAGGGGTGACCTGATTATGTAAAATGATGAGAGGCATAGATAGAATGGACAATCAGAGCCTTTTTCCCCAGGGTGGGAATGTCAAAGACCAGCAGGCGCAGGTGAGAAGAGCAAAGTTTAAAGATTTGTGGGGTAGAATTTTTATTTACATAGAGTGATGGGTGCCTGGAATGTGCTGGCAAGGGTGGTGGTGGAGATACGATAGTGGCGTTTAAGATGCTTTTAGACAGGCACGTGGATACACAGGAAATGGAGGGATATGGATCACCTGCTGACAGAGGGGATTCGTTTTGCATGCTATAATTTTCAATATGGATGTTGTGGGCCGAAGGGTCTAGTCCTGTGCTGTACTGTTCTATGCTCTATACTCATATCATCTTTTTTACTCAGCGGGTCAGGCAAAATCTCTGGAGAAAATGAATAGGTGACGTTTCGGGTCAAAACCCTTCTTCAGGTCTGAAGAAATTGGGTTCTTCGCGTCACCTACTCCTTCTCTCCAGAGATGCTACCTGTCCCGCTGGGTTACTCCAGCAATTTGTGTCTACCTTCGGAGTAAACCAGCATCTGCAGTTCCTTTCCACTGATCTTATTTACTTCTTCGCAGTCCCTCGGGATCAAGGGTTACAGCTTTCCGCTCCAGTTTTATGGTTCCCGGTTGGTTATGGATGCCAATGTGGGAACCACAGACATCCATCAGTGTCCCCCCCCCACCCCCCCCAAGGAGCATTGGGAACATAATTGAGTTTAGATTAGAGATACAGCGTGGAAACAGGCCCTTCGGCCCATCAATTCCGTACCGACCAGTGATCCTCGTACACACTAAGGATATTTTCTCATTTTTACCACAGCCAAATTAACCTACAAACCTGTACGTCTTTGGAATGTGGGAGGAAACTAGATCACTCGAAGAAAGCCCACGTGGTCACGGGAGAATGGACAAACTCCGTACAGACAGCACCCGTGGTCAGGATGGAACCCGGGTCTCTGGCGTGCTGCCCCATCCTTGAATCTTTTCTCCTGTTTGGCTGCCTGTCTCTTTCCATGACAAAACGGAATAGAATGCCTGTTTTGGGAATATGGGATTAGGCAAATGTGGCCAGTGAGTGGTACTGGGTTCTTACAGGTCGGGGTAAGGATACTTGCCCTTCCAGTGAACCAGAGACAGCATGGATAATGTCGACAACGCCTGTCCTTTCACTCTCTTCCCTTCCCTTCATCTAGGTGAAGCAACAAATCAATTTCACTTCTGACTAGTGGGGTTGAATTAATTTTTAAATATTAAGGGAGTCAAGGGTATTGAGGTTAGTACAGAAAAGAGGCACTGGGGGAAAGATCAATCTGATTGAACGGCGGAGCTGCTGCCTCAGTAGCGCCAGAGACTCAGGTTCAATCCTGACCTTGGATGCTGTCTGTGTGGAGTTTGCACGTTCTCCCTGTGACCACGTGGGTTTTCCTCTGGGTACTCCGGTTTCCTCCTACCTCCCAAAGATGTGAGGGTTCACAGGTTAAAAGGCCTCTGTGAACTGTCCCTGGTGTGTAGGGAGTGGATGTGAAAGTGGGATAACAGAACTAGGGTGAACGGGTGACTGAACGGGTGGGCTCGTTGGGATGAAGGGCCTGTTTCACGCTATATCTCTAAAAATAAACTAAAACTGAGGGCCAAATGGCCTACTGCACCCTCTATATTGTACGTATGATGAGACAGTAAAAGGAAACCTCACCTCTTCTCAGGCAAATATAAAGGATCCCACGGCACTACACTGAAGACAAACATGGGCAGTCGCTGCCACTTGGTCAGTATTTATCCCTTAATCTAAATCACTGAAATAGATTTACTTTATGGCAGCTTGCTCTGCATAAATTGGTTAGTGCACTTCCTGCATTACAACAGTAAACATTAATCGGACTTTATCTTGCATTAAACGTTATTGCCTTCCCCAGGGTAAAAACTTTATTACCTTTATCATGTAGCTGTACACAGTGAAAGGCTCGGTTCTAGTTTAGTTTATTGTCACGTGTACTGAGGTACAGTAAAAAGCTTTTGTTGCGTGCTAACCATCAGCGGAAAAAAATACATGATTACTATCGAGCCATTCAGTGTACAGATACATGATTATCATACATTATAATCATACTATACATTATAATCATACTATACATTATAATCATACTATACATTGATAATCATACTATACATTATAATCATACTACACATTGATAATCATACTATACATTGATAATCATACTATAAATTGATAATCATACTATACATTGATAATCATACTATACATTGATAATCATACTATACATTGATAATCATACTATACATTGATAATCATACTATACATTGATAATCATACTATAAATTGATAATCATACTATACATTGATAATCATACTATACATTGATAATCATACTATACATTGATAATCATACTATACATTGATAATCATACTATACATTGATAATCATACTATACATTGATAATCATACTATACATTGATAATCATGCATTGTCTTTCCACGCAACAAAAAGCTTTTCACTGTACCTCGGTACACGTGACACAGAAAGAAACTAAACTAAACAGATTTTGGGTTTGAGTTATGAGGAGAAGCTCGATAGACTGGATCTTTTATCCCTGGAATGTAGGAAGCTGAGGAGTCACCTTATAGAGGCATACCAAATTAAAAATAACTACAATCTCTTCCCCAGGGTAGGGGAGCCTAAAGCTTAAGGCTTCAGGTGAGAGGAGAAAGATCTAAAAGGAACCCGAGGGGCAATTTTTTCACATACAAGGTGAAGCATACGCAGAATAGGCTGCAGGAAGATGTGGTAGAGGCGGAATCAATGACAACATTTAGAATACACTTGGACAGGTACATGGATGGGAAAGGCTTGGAGGGATATGGCCCAGGCAAAGGGAAACTAGCTCAGATAAGCAACATGGACGAGTTGGCCCACAGGGGCTGTTTCCGTGCTGTATAGCTCTATTGCTCGGTGACATTTCATATCTATTTTATTTGGTATCAAGCACTTAGGGATCTCACGCTTATGAAATGCACCACACAAGATACCATACAGGCAGGCACCTCTTACTGCTGCCAGAAATAGTTTAAATTCAGTGGATGCACAATTCGAATCATCAAAATGCAATGAGAGAATGTGTCAGTGCGGGCGGGCATTGGATGATGATCCAGCATTAGCAATTGGAGCAGCTTTCCTGAGGGTGGAATTAATTCGATTGATGTTGTATATTCAAAACAGGCCATTCAGCCTAACCTGTCCACTGTAGTTTAGTCTCTGAGTGAACAAATAACTCCAGTCACCTTTCTTCACCTTGGTTCAATATCCCCTTTCCTTCCTAACTCCAATGTTTTAAAATTGTTGGCATGTAATGCCATAATTTCTCATCCTATAAATGATTTCTAAAGCCTTGAAACAGGAAATAGGCCCTTCGGCCCACCAAGTCCGCACTTACCAACTATCCCTGCACATCAACACTATCCTACACACACTAGTAGGGACAATTTACATTTATACCGAGCCAATTAACCTACAAACCTGTACGTCTTTGGAGCGTGGGAGGAAACCGAAGATCTCGGAGAAAACCTATGCAGGTCACGGGGAGAACGTACAAACTCCGTACAGACAGCACCCGTAATCGGGATCGATCCCGGGTCTCCGGTGCTGCAAACGCTGTCAGGCAGCAACTCTACCTCTGCGCCACCGTGCCTTGTGTGAAGTAGAAATTTCTCCTTTCTGCTGCTACATCTCTTCATTTAGCAATCATACACTAGGTATGGTAACTCTGTTGTTATATAGATGGTGTATTGAATTATGAACCATGCTGTACAAAATTCTGTCAATTAAATGAACCTGAAATCAAAACCTAGTATCCACAATTCTGAAAACTATATTCTGCACTCTGTATCGTTTTCTCTTCTCTTCCTTTTGTACTTGTGTTTGGCTTGTTTGTATTCATGTTTAGTATTATCTAAATTTGTTTGGATAGTTTAGTTTAGTTTAGAGATACAGCGTGGAAACAGGCCCTTCAGCCTACCGGGTCCGTGGCGACCTGCGATCGCCCCGTACACTAGCACTATCCTACACACTAGGGACAATTTACAGAAGCCAATCAACCTACATATCTGTACGACTTTGGCGTGTGTGAGGAAACCGGAGCACCCAGAGAAAACCCATGCAGTCACGGGAGGAACGTATAAACTGTGTATAGACAACACCCATAGTCAGGATCAAACTGGTGCTGTGTGGCAGCAACATTACCGCTTAGTTTTTGACTGAACCTCAGTACACATGACAATAATAAACCTAAATGATCCCACAACCTCGGAACATCTCCCAAAGTACCTCTAATAAATGTACATGCATCCTCTTAACGAATGTGAAGATTAACTACGAGGTTCCATTCTTGACCATTAACTGAAAATGGCCTGCTTCTTTCTAACTTCGCTCATCATTTGATAATTTTAATAATAATAATAATAATGCATTTTATTTATATAGCGCTTTTCATATACTCAAAGACGCTTTACAGAGATTTAGAGAACATAGGGAAGTGAATAAATAGATAAATAAGTAAACGAACAGAGAAAGGAGACAGAAGGTGAGGTGACCTTCAGTGGTTGAAGGCAGTACTGAACAGGTGAGACTTCAGTGATGTTTTGAATGTGGTGAGTGTGGAGGAGTCTCTAACGGTTTGGGGTAGTGAGTTCCATAGGGTGGGAGCAGCGATGGAGAAAGCCCTGTCCCCCCAGGATCTGAGTTTGGTCCGGTTGTGGGGGGATAGGAGATTGGCAGCAGCAGAGCGGAGGGTGCAGGTGGGAGTGTGCCTGTGGAGGAGGTCGGTCAGGTAGGATGGGGCCAGGTTATGGAGGGCTTTGTAGGTTATGAGGAGGATTTTGTACTGGATTCTCTGGGGGATGGGGGGCCAGTGGAGTTTATAAAGGACGGGGGTGATATGGTCACGGATCGGGGTGTGGGTGAGTAGACGGGCAGCGGAGTTTTGAATGTATTGAAGTTTACTGATGATTTTTGAGCGTGCGCCATAGAGGAGGCTGTTGCAGTAGACCAGACGGGAGGTGATGAAGGCGTGGATGAGGGTTTCTGCAGCTGTGGAGGAGAGGGATGGACGGAGACGGGCGATGTTTTTGAGGTGGAAGAAGGCTGTCTTTGTGATGTGTTTGATGTGTTTGTCGAAGGAGAGGGTTTGATCAAAGATGATTCCAAGATTCCGGATGTGAGGGGAGGTGGATACTGGGAGACCATCAATGTTGAGGATGAAGTTTTGGGTGGATTAAACACTTCAATCGCATTGCCTTGTACCTGCATTGTTTACATGAAAATATTTCAGTACAATTACAATTTTGTTTGAAGACCCCGCCCAAGCTTGATGGAAAGGAGGGGTCTGGTGGCATTTAGAGTAATACAGCATTGAAGGCCCAACTCTCATGTTATTCCACCCACATCCCCCATTAACTCCCCGCAGATCTTCCAATCGCTGGAGATAGGTTAAGTGGCAAAGTAACCGATCGATCCACGCGGGTTTGGGAGGAAAAGGGGGCATCTTGAGTTGACACACTCGGTCACAGGGAGATCTGCGAACTCCACATAGACAGCACTGAAGGTCAGGATCGATCCCAGGTCACTGGAGCTGTGGGGCAGCAGCCTTGCTAACAGCACGTTTCGCATGCTTGCTTTCATTGGTGAGGGCACTGGGTGCAGGAGTTGGGACGTCGTGCTACAGCTGAACAAGATGTTGGTGAGACCACATTTAGAGCATTGTGTGCATTTCTGAACGGCCTGCTATGGAAAAGATGTCACTAAACTGGAAGAGGAGCAGAAACTATTCACTACGATGTTTCCAAGACTCGATAGCTTGAGTTGCAAGAAGTAGTTTAGTAGGCTGTGACTTTTTTTCCTCGAGCACAGGAGGCCGAGGAGACGTAAAGGTCTACAAAACCAAGGGAAGCATAGATTAAGGTGAATGGCCACAGTCTGGAGAGCAGTTAAAGATGAGAGGGAGAGATGAAAAACGATGAGAGGGAAAGGAGTCATTTGTTAACCGGAGGGTGGTGAGTCCATGGAATAACCTGCCAGAGGAAGCTGTAGAGCTGGGTGTAAGACATTTTAGACAAGTGCATGGATAGAAAATGGAAATGGGAATAACGCCGGGTGAAACCTGATCAGCATGGACCAATTGGGCCCAGGAGCCTGTTTCCGTGCTGTATGTTTCTATGTCACCACTTTGACCCATATGACAGCAGCAGTCCTCAAATTGAGGCCAGGTGTGTAGGAGCACATGTTGGTGAGGCCGCATTTGGAGTATTGCGATCACCGTGCCATAGGAAGGATGTCATAAAGTTGACGGAGTGCAGAGAAGATTTGGAGGATGTTGCCAGGGCCTGGGCAATAGGGAGAGATTGGGCGGGTCAGGATTTTATTATCTGGAGCACAGAAGGCTGAGGGTGATCTTATGGAGGTGTATTAAGTCACGAGGGGAATAGATAGGGTGAATACACAGAATCTTTTACTCAGACTAGGAGAATTAAAAACCAGAAGACATAGATTTATGGTGAGAGGGGAAAGATTTATTAGGAATCTAACTGGCGACTTATTCACACAGGTGGTGGATATATGAAACGAGCTGCTAGTGGAGGTTGTTGAGGGAGCTACTATAACAACATTTGAAAGACATTTGTACATGGACATGTATAAGAAAAGTTTAGCAGGATATCGACCAATTAGTGTAGATTGGGCATCTTGGTCGGCATGGGCAAGTGGGACTGAAGGGCTTGCTTCCATCTTGGTTAGCATGGGCAAGTGGGACTGAAGGACTTGCTTCCATCTTGGTCGGCGTGGGCAAGTGGGACTGAAGGGCTTGCTTCCATCTTGGTCGGCATGGGCAAGTGGGACTGAAGGGCTTGCTTCCATCTTGGTCAGCGTGGGCAAGTGGGACTGAAGGGCTTGCTCCCATGCTGTCTGCCTATGATCCATCTGGATAGAATCGCCAACCCTTTAAATTTATCATAACTACCACATTTCATTCACCAGTATGTACATAGCACATCTAACTTACTGAAACTTAGCAATGTGCTTTGCAAGAGCATTATCAAATTTAGCATTGAGCCAAGAACCATTGAGCCATGAGCATTGAGTGAAATGAACAGAGATGAACATAACCATAGGATCAGAGCTGGGTCTAAGAAGTGTCTTGGTGGGAGGTAAGGGGAAGGATAAGGAATCCTAAAACATGGAGTAAGCAGTGGTGAACTCTTAAAACTGAAGACGTACAGAGACTATGGTGGTCATGGTGGTGCAGCGGTAGAGTTGCTGCCTTACAGCGAATGCAGCACCGGAGACCTGGTTCGATCCCTACTACGGGTGCTGTCTGTATGCAGTTTGTACGTTCTCCCTGTTTTCTCCCAGATCTTCGGTTTCCTCCCACACGCCAAAGACGTACAGGTTTGTAGGTTAATTAGCTTGGTAAATGTAACAATTGTCCCTCGGATAGTGTTAATGTGCGGGGAACGCTGGTCAGCACGGACCCGGTTGGCCAAAGGGCCTGTTTCTGCTCTGTATCTCTAAAACTAAAATCTAAAGACTGGAGTTGGAGGGACGTATAAAAGGTTCTTAGTGCTGGGAGAGTTTGCAGGGAAGGAGCTGGTGGGGGTTAAAATTTTGGTGAGCAGGGTGTAGGAAGACAATGCAAGGCCAAAAAGGCATTGTCATTGTCATAGCTGGAGCCAGTGGGGTGAAAAGTACTTGGAATGAGTTGAAACACAAGCCAGAGTTTTGGATAGAGTGAAAGATTGGAAGCTGGATGGGAGAACTCTGGAACATTCACATCTTCCATTTCCTGTGTTTATAAACAGCACCATTTGGAGAAGAAAGAAAAAATACTGATACCTCTCTTAGCTTCCGCTTGCTTTATTCTCCAGACAGTCTTATAAATCTCGAAGTTATAATTACTGGGAAGCACTCTGACAGCCTCCTGTAGCTCTCTGTTATTCAGGATGTCTTCAGGAATCTGATTAGCAACCCGTCGATGGCGACCTAATCCAAAACAAATAGGAAAATTAAAATGGTCACTGCTTCTTTTTAAAATCAACTTTCCTGAATCTGCTCCGAGTGTTTAACAAGCAACTTTGCTGTATGTTGACAAAGACCTCAGTACGGTGGTGCAGAGAGCTGCTGCCTCACAGTGCCAGAGACCCCGGGCTCCAACATGACTAAAGGTGCTTTCTGTACGGAGTTTGCATGTTCTCCTTGACCCGAAGCATCACCTATTCCTTTTCTCCAGAGATGCTGCCTGACCCGCTGAGTTACTCCAGCATTTTGAGTCTATCTTTGGTATAAACCAGCATCTGCAGTTCCTTCCTGCACATACTCAGTAAGATTATAGTTCCTTCACTTGTGATGTTAAATAATGCGAAGTTATCCAAGAATATGAAATGCTAGATTAATGCTTGTTCCATTCTACAAAATCCAGATGTTGATATAATTGAATTGTAGGAGTTTGCCACGTATAATTTAGCATCACTGACCACTGGGACTTTTTGCCAGTGAGGTACTTTGGGACTTCTTCACGTCCCCAAAAATTCCAGTACATCGTACCCTTTCTCATTCCTTTATTCTAGGAGATACAGATGGTTACGTATGCAAAGTCAGCAGCCAATTTGCACTCAGACGTTGGCTGAGGTGGTGACGGGGAGAAGCGCTGGGCCGGTCACCAGGGAGCTGGCCGTTCTCTGCTGACTGGTGCCACCGGGCTCTTCAGCAGCCACCCGCCGCAGGGGGCCTGGCAGATAGGGCATTGGTTCAAAGTCTGACTCAGAGGTGACTGTGCGAGCAGCTGAGCTAAGCCGAGCTCCAGCTACACGGCAGTGTGAATGCAGCTTCCTACTCACACTCCTGCGAAAACAGATTGCTGCCTGTCCCTCAGTGCAAGACTCACAGACTTCGGCGCACTGATCATTCATGAACCTGTAACCCATTCATACAAAGTGGATATTAGACGACAGAGTCAGGCCCTGATAATGTTCATTTAGTTTTGATTATTATTGCCACGTGTACCAAAATACAGTGAAAAGCCTGTGTTTGCGTGTTATCCAGTCAATAAAATACTATACATGAATACAATCAAGCTGCCCACAGTGCACAGATAAAGGGTACAACATTTAGTGCAACGATATAATGATGAAGTTCTATGAAGCCCAATTAAAGAAAGTTTGCAGGTCTCTAATGAGGTAGGCGGGAGGTCAGGAATGCACTCTAGCTGATGGGAGGACCATTCAGTTGCCTGATAACAGCTGGGAAAAACCTGGTCCTGAATCTGGAGGTATGCGTTTTCAAACTTCTATATCTCCTGCCTGATGGGAGAGGGAAAGAAAGGAAAGGGTCCTTGACTCAGTTGGTGGCCTTGCCGAGGCAGCGTGAAGTGTCGATGGAATCGATGGGAGGCTGGTTTATGTGATGGACTGGGCTACTTCCACAACTCTGTACAATTTCCTGCGGTCTTTAAAATCCTCAATCATTTCCATTGAATGATGAAAGTTAAAAATAGGTTGATCAGATCATTGTGTGTGTGTGTGTGTGTGTGTGTCTCTCTGGCTGTGTGCTTAGGTGTCTGTGTGCGTGTGTGTCTGTCTGTGTGTGTCTGTGTGTCTGTGTGTGTCTGTGTGTGTGTGTGTGTGTGTGTGTGTGTGTGAGTGTGTGTGTGTGTGTGGCGTCAGTACACAGTACTTTCATTTCCTTTTCAGAGTATGGTTTTTGCACCTCATGTACACAACAGACTTTGAACCATCCGATTTTTATCCCCTTCTAACTGTGCACATTCATCATTGCAAATCCTGTCATTGTTGATCTCAACACATCAATTTAACACCTTAGCTGTCAAGAGACACCAAGAATCTGCAGAACCTCCAATCCCAAGTATTATAAATAAAACAGTGTTCTTTTAAAATCATTTGTTTTTCCAAAGTTTTTTTTAAAAAAGAAAGTTGAGGAAAGGGTCTGGCACGCAACTAGATCATGAGGAAGATGGTTGAGATTTTTGTTAGCAAGATGTGTTCAGAATGGGCAGGAGAATAAAACAAAGTGCTTTTTCAGCAGACTAGTCGAGGTAACCTGGGCCAATTCTACTACAGGGCTGTTCTCAGAGCGTTACCACTGCTGGCACATTTTAAATCATATTTTAAGTAAAAAAATTAATTAAAAATAAATTCTCCATCAAAAGACTTCACAGCCAATTTCTTATTGTGGAACATTTGTCAACTTGCCAAATTACACTCAGTAAAACCCTACACACAACAAATGTGACAAATGGCATTCTTGCACATCCTCTCCCCCATCTATTCGGAGAAAGAGAGACAGAGAGAGAAAGAGAGAGAGAAAGAGAAAGAGAGAGAGAAAGAGAAAGAGAGAGAGAAAGAGAGAGAGAGAGAGAGAGAGAGAGAGAGAGAGAGAGAGAGAGAGAGAGAGAGAGAGAGAGAGAGAGAGAGAGAGAGAGAGAGAGAGAGAGAGAGAGAGAGAGAGAGAGAGAGAGAGAGAATGAGAGAGAGAATGAGAGAGAGAATGAGAGAGAGAATGAGAGAGAGAATGAGAGAGAGAAAGAGAGAGAGAAAGAGAGAGAAAGAGAAAGAGAGAAAGAGAAAGAGAGAGGGAGAGAAAGAGAGAAAGAGAGAGAGAAGTGAGAGAGAAAGAGAGAGAGAAAGAGAGAGAGAGAGAGAGAGAGATGCCACTTGCATCTTCAAATACTGCCGTGCAGTCCTTTATTGTGACCCGAGGAGGCAGGCAAAGCCTTGGTTCAATATCTCACACGCCTCTAGTAACTCGGCACCCCTCCGTATTCAAGATGGTCAGCTCCAGCCCTCCAGTCAGACCAGACACCAACAACCTTCAGGCTGAGACACAATGGCTTCAACCACTTAGCCCAACTCAGCTGGGATGGAGGTCGGTCAAGAAACCACAATGAAAGCAAAATATTTCCCAAGGGATGGAAGTGAAAGGTAATGTTAAATGTATAAAATCTTGGTTAGGCTGCAAGAGAACCGAGCACAGTTCTGGCCTCATTAAGAAAAGGCTATAAAGGCCTTGGCAAGGATGCAAATCAAGTGCACTCACAGAAGAGAACAACACCCTTCTTCAGGCTGATGGTAGTAGATCAGCCTGAAGAAAGGTCCCGACCCAGAACATCACCTGTCCATTCCTCCACAGATGCTGCCTGACCCGTCGAGTTACTTCAGCAGCTTGTGTTGTGCTCGCGATTCCAGCAACTGTCATTCCTTGCATCTCATCAGCAGAGAAGAGATGTACTTAACAAAATAAAACTCAAAATGCTGGAAATACTTAGCAGGTCTGTGGAGAAACGCAGCTTCAGGTTAATGGCCTGTCATTAAATCAGAAAAGATGAGCAGTCTCTGCAAAAGGGAAAGCAGAGGACAGACAGCCTGATAGAGATCTTCAAGAAAATCAATAGTTTTGATGGGACGGACCTAGGATAAATATTTCCATAAGGATGAGATCATATATATTAAGACCATTGCTAATTTTTGATTAGGCATTCCCTCGTGAGCAGCATGACTCTCCTCTGTACTGGCTTTCTGGCTTAATTGGTTAATGAGGTCAATGTGCGATCTGCGGACTTGGTGCTTGGCTGGGCGGGTGGGAGGGCAGTAAGGGAAGCAGTGTGGTCCTTTCACCATCGACGCCAAAGTTCTGTGCTCTCACAAGTTAATGAAGCTGTTACATTTTCTTCGAGGAGTCTCTCGAGAACATCCTTGTCTACCTGCTAGACACAAAATGCTGGAGTAACTCAGCAGGTCCAGCCAGGCAGCATCTCTGGAGAGAAGGAATAGGTGATGTTTCGGGTCGAGACCCTTCCTCAGACTGAGAGTTAGGGGAGAGGGAAACGAGAGGCACGAGAGGGTACAAAGAACAAACAAATGAAAGGTTGTTGTTGTTCGTCCTTCGGGTTCGAAGAAGAGCACGACTTCACTTTCAGTTGGAGGATTGGTGACTGTGGGTCCGGAAGTGACTGGTGAGGCCAATCCGGGCCCGGAAGGCACGCCCACACGCAGGACACAAGTGCATGGATGCAAAAGGACAAATCAAAGGCAGCAATGATGATCAAGGAACGGTGAACGGGACCATTGGGGCAATAAAAGGGGTACTTTGTAACTTTGTCAGCGCACTTTACATGGTGACTCTTTGTATGGACAACAAAGCAACTCACAGTGACTCGTGATATGTGACAATAAAAGTCTCTAATCTAATCTACAAACCTGTACATCTTTGGAATGTGGGACGAAACCAGACAACCCGGAGACCACCCACGCAGGTCACAGGGAGAACGTTCAAACTTTGTTCAAACAGGCAGCACCCGTAGTCAGGATCGAACGCGGGTCTCTGGCGCTGTAACGCAGCAACTCTACCTCCGCACCACTGTGCCCCTAATAAGGGAGGGACGATAAATGCTGACATTGACAGTTATGCCCAAAGCCTGAAAATGAATCATTAAAAAGCTGATTGCATTTTGGGGCCGTTGGGGATGTTGTCCTGGGAGAGGACACTGACATTGGTTGACTTATCCTGTCAAAGAGCTTGTGGAGCCAGCATTGATGGCATCGCTTGAAGCACTCGTTGTAGACGGACCTCAACTCAATACTGTTGGGGAGAGTATGGTTCAAGCTATGCGGTAGACCTGGCGCTTTGTGCGACACAGTGACGCAGCTGGTAGAGCTGCTGCCACACAGTGCCAGAGACCCAGGTTCCATCCTGACCTCGGGTGCTCTCCGTATGTAGTTTGCACGTTCTCCCTGTGACCGGTGGCTCCGGTTTCGGTTTCCTCCAACCTCCCAGAGACAAGTGGATTTGTAGGTGAATCAACATCTGAAAATGTCTATCGTGTGCAGAGAACAGATGCAAAAGTGGGATAACATAGAACTAAAGGGTGAAAGGGTGTGGGCTCGGTGGGCCAAAGGGCCTGTTCCCCTGCTGTATCTATGGTTCAACAGCGTCAAGTATGCACTGCACAATGAATTTCTTTTTGCATAGCTTGCACAAACACAAGTCGCCATATTTTGGCACCATTTACACAACGAAAAAGTCCAAAGTCCACATGCTGGATGTACCTGGAGCAATCTAGGTAAGCCCAAAGAAAGCCCCAGGGCCTCCTGCATCTCCCTCCACCAGATCGTCTCGCGAACTTACATCCCTTTCCCTGCCGGACCGCCTTTGTGTCCCGGGGGCACCTCCTGCAGCCGACCTTGAAGGCGGGAGGCAATACCCCGATTCTTCTACCACCAGCCCACTCTGCCCATCTGCCGTCGTCAGCTGCTCCCTCTTCTGCATGCTTTCCTCGATCAATCATTTCAATAAACTAACTGAAAACCAATGAGCTCGGGAAAGGAACGATGGGTGCAGAGATCCCAAAGGGGCCTTTTATTCAGTGACAACAATGACGCGCATGGATTCCTCAAATGTGTCAAGGTCACCACTGTCCTCAACGGTGAGGCCCCACCTGGTTGAAAGTCAAGGATAGATGCAATCTTATCAAGGCGGTCAGTCAGGAAGACGCCAATGAACTCTTCAACCACTGCCCTGGACACGAGACTCTGTGACTCCACTCTACGACAGAATTCTACAACAAGGTCCAGTCTCACTACCGTACCCTGCCAAGATGGCTGCATGCCAACTGAAAAGCTACAGGTCCTCAGCAGCAGATGGCATCCCTGTCAACACTTCACACCTTGGCAGAGGGAAACTTTACTCACTTATAAATACAACAGGGAATTCAGAGGAACGTCCTTACCCCAAAAATAAAGAGAAGGATGTGGAACTCATTATCATATTGAGTGGATAAGGAGAATACTACAGACTTATTTTAGGAAGGAAAAAACTACATTAACACACAAGGGAGAAAGGATGATGAGAAACTGTCCGCGGAGTTTGGATGAAGACGGGTGGGACAAAACCTATGTAGAGCATCAAAATGAATCCAGGACGTCTATGTTAGGCTTCTATTTATCAACTATAACCCCTTCAAAGCCACAAAACCTCCCAAACATCTCTGAACTCCTAGGAATCAGTACCCACCTCTGCCAGTGGATCCTTGACTTCCTGACCAACAGACCACAATAAGTGATAGGAGCAGAATTAGGCCATTCGGCCCGTTCAAGTCTACTCCGCCATTCAATCGTGACTGGTCTATCTTTCCTTCTTAACCCCATTCTCCTGCCTTCTCCCCATAACCCCTGACACCCGTACTAATCATGAATCTCTACCTTAAAAACATCCATTGACTTGGCCTTCTCAGCCTTCTGTGGCTGTCACAATCAGTGAAGGTAGGTGACAACACATCGTCCACAATTATTTTCAACTGGTGCCCCACAGTCCCCTACTATACTCCCTATACACTCAAGACCAAATTCACCTCGAACTCCATCTACAAGTTTCCAGATGACACCACTGGTGGTGGGCCGGATCATGAACAATGACAAGATGGAGTACGGGAAGAAGATAGAGAGCTCAGTAAGATGGTGTCAGGCAAACAACCTATCCCCTCATTGTCATCAAGATGAAGGAGCTAGTTATGGACTTCTGGAAGCCTGGTGGAGTATATGTCCCAATCAGCATCAATGGAGCCGAAGTGAAAATGGTTGAGAGTTTCAAAATTCCTTGATGTAAATGTTACCAACAATCTGCCGTGGACAAGCTACAATGAAGCGGGAGCCAAGAAGGAGCACCAATGCCTGTACTTCCTCAGGAGATGGAGAAGAGTGGCACGTCTCCAATGTTCCTGACACACATCGACAGATGCACACGAGAAAGCATACTTTTGGGTTGCATCACAGCTTGGTTTGGGAACCTCACTGCCCACGATTGCAAGAAGTTGTGGATGTAGCCCAGTCCACCACACAGACCAGACTTACCACCACTGACTCTATTCACACTTCATTCTGCCTCTGAAAAGCGGTCAACATAATCAAAGACCTTTCCCACCCTGGTCATTCCTTCTTCTCCCAACTCCCGTTAGACAGAAGGTACAGAAGCTTTAAGACATGTCCCACCAGACACAGGAACGGCTTGTTCCCCTCTTAATTGGCTTCTGAATAGTCCTTCCACAAACTAGGGTACAGTCCAATTCAACTCTACCCTGAAGAAGGGTTTTGACCCAAAACATCACCTGTTCTTTTTTTCCAAAGATGCTGCCTGACCTGCTGAGTTACCGCGGAATTTTGTGTCGGTCTTTAGTTTAAACCGGTTTCTGAGTTCCTTCCCATGCATCTCCACCCTCATTGTGGACACTTTGTCTCTGGAACTGTTGCACTATAATTTTGAGAACTATATTCTGCATACTCTATCCTTCCCTTCACTCTGTCTATTGCACTTGAGTTAAGTTTGATTATATTTATGTAGAGTAGTATTTGATTGGATTGGATAGCATGTAAAACAAAGCTTTTCACTGTACCTCGGTACACATGGCAATAGTAAACCTAAACCTGTGTGGCTTCGCCAGACTTCCAAGACTTTGGTCAATTGGTTTGCAGGACAAGCTTCACCCCTTCACCTATCCAGCAAGATCACCAATCCTTTACAACGCAAAAGACGCTGTGACCAAAGGCTGGAGACAGCTGCAGACCCCAAATTCCCAATGTGGAAACGGCACTCGTTGAGGCTGAACTTGAGACCAGTAATGGATTACTGTGAGTTACGGTAGCTTACTCCCACTACAAGCACATGGGCCAAGATCAGACCAGGAGCACCAACTTTATTTTGGAATTTCATTTGACGTCTGACTAGTTGATGTTAGGTTGAGTTGAAAATGTAAAGTAAGAAATAGTGGGGCCTAGAAATCGCTCAGTAAAATCACAGTTGATCCTACATCCCAACTCCACTTAAACCCAAATCTCCCAGTGCCCAAAAATCCATTGATCCCAGTCTTACAGATACTCAATAACTCGGCGTGCACAGCTCCCTGGAGTTGAGAGGGGAAGAAAATTCCTTTCATCAGTCCTAAATGACCCAAGAATATTGCCTTTGATCTGGATCTCCAGCCACTTAGGGTGGACCCCACCAATCGCTCAGAATCTTATGTTTAATCATAACAATTCTCATTCTTCTAAACTTCAATACGTAATTGCCAATTCTACTCATTTTGTCTTCATGGCAGAGTTCTCAAACACTGCAAACACATCCTTCTTTAGACAAAAGACATCAATTGTACATAACTATATTTGCAAAAGGCCTAATACAATTACAATTCCTGATTCCTCCAATCTATTCCAACGTGACATTTTATTTCCTATGCGCTCTGTCCCTGGGTACATGGTATTTTATATGCCAACATTCTCAGATCCCTTTATGCACTAGTTTCTCCTCGATTATGAAGTCTTATTTTTGATCTTTTTCTATCAATGTAAATAACAGCATTGTTTCTACACTAATCTATCACCACCTTGCCCACTCACCTAACTCTCCCTCCTCACAGCTCAATTTTCCAGTTAGCTTTGTATTCATCAGCAAACATCACATTAAGGCAAGAGAGAAAAACACAGCCAGGAACCCAGCATGGATTGTTGTGGCACCTCACCTGTGTTAGTCTTCTAACCTGAAATTGTCCCTGCATTCTGATCTGCATTGTCCCCACATTCTGATCTGTGCTTTAAGCAATCTTTTTCATCCTAGTATGTTTTTCTCAACACTCTGATTATCGAACAACTTTGTAATTGAACTGCACAGCATAGAAACAAGCCCTTCAGCCCATCGTGTCCCTGCTGACATTGCCTATCTACACTAATCCCATATGCTTGCATTAGGTGGCTGCCCTTCTGTCTTGTCTTTCCAAGTTCCCATCTAAATCTCTTGAATACAGTGACTGCATCTGATTTCAGCACCTCCTCAGGCAGTGAGCTCCAGGTGGTGCGGCACGGTGGCGCAGCGGTAGAGTTGCTGCTTTACAGCGAATGCAGCGCCGGAGACTCAGGTTCGATCCTGACTACGGGTGCTGCACTGTAAGGAGTTTGTACGTTCTCCCCGTGACCTGCGTGGGTTTTCTCCGAGATCTTCGGTTTCCTCCCACACGCCAAAGACGTACAGGTATGTAGGTTAATTGGCTGGGTAAAATGTAAAAATTGTCCCTAGTGGGTGTAGGATAGTGTTAATGTGCGGGGATCACTGGGCGGCACGGACTTGGAGGGCCGAAAAGGCCTGTTTCCGGCTGTATATATATGATATGATATGATATGATATGATACGGTTCCAGATACCCTGTTCCTGCCTTCTCCCCATACCCCCTGACTCCGCTATCCTTAAGAGCTTTATCTAGCTCTCTCTTGAATGCATTCAGAGAATTGGCCTACACTGCCTTCCGAGGCAGAGAATTCCACAGATTTACAACTCTCTGACTGAAAATGTTTTTCCTCATCTTCGTTCTTAGAGTTGCTACCTTACAGTGCCAGGGATCCTGGTTCGATCCCGACTATGGGTGCTGTCTGTATGGAGTTTGTACGTTCTCCCTGTGACCTGCGTGGGTTTCCTCCGGGAACTCCGGTTCCCTCCCACACTCCAAAGCCAAACAGGTTTGGAGGTTAATTGGCTTGGTATAATTGTATAATTGTAAATTATCCGTAGTGTGTGTGTGTAGGATAGTGTTAGCCTGCGGGGATCGTTGGTCGGTGCAGACTCGGTGTGCCGAAGGGCCTGTTTCCGCGCTGTATCTCTAAACTAAACTACAGACCAGGCTAATATGCAAGATCTTGTCAAAGCCTTACAAAACAAAAGAGGCAACATCTACTTTCCTGCCTTCGTCAATCTTATTACTTACCTTCTCAAACTAATGGGACAGGATTTCCCCCATACAAATTCCAGGTTGACTATCCTTGATCAACCGCTGGAGTTCCAAACGTGCACAAAATTCTAAACCTTGTGATGTACTCCAATAGTGTACCTACCTCTGATATAAGGCTCACTGGCATCTTATCAAAGATCTTTTCAAACTGACACATGATATTCAGTGAATTCCCATTCTCTATCCTATTATTACATCTTCAATAAACTCTTTATTAAATTTGCCTAGCGCTGACAACAATTTATTAATTCCACATTAATCCCCTCGGGTGCTTTGTATTTTTTTCTAAGAATCACCTTGAAGCATCGGGTAAATGCAAGTCCATTTTTAACATGAAGGTTGGGGATGCTAATCTCACTCTTGAGGCTTCGATACATTCACTTAGACACACACACCGTCCTCAGTGTCCATAGACCCATAGACCTGCGGGTCAGATGTGAATGCAGCCCAGTCCATCTCGCAAACCAGCCGCCCCCCCCCCCCAATCAAT